>NC_088369.1:45900947-45950947 GCF_034508935.2 Berghia stephanieae
ACTTCCAGTAAGAAATAACACCCACTATTTTAATGTATTGTTTTTATCACTCTCCTCTCCAATGATGCCCTTATTTTTTTTTAAATAATTGAATCTTCAGTTTGTCGAAGAGTTTCAGTCAATTTTTATAGAGCTCATTTACAGGTCTGTACTTTGCAATAGACTACCGTGCTATCCAAAAGGTAGCAAGCAATTGCTATTGTCCATTTCACTCTATAGAAACCGTGATAAATTCCAGCTCCATAGGCCTAATGGCTCTGAAGTATTTCTGTTGAATAATTTAGTTTAGACGCAAGATACACAAGCCAACTTCAATCTAGAACTAGAATCTAGTTTTTATGCAAAAGAATTTAACTCTTTTAAGAGTTCGGTCAATTTAAGTGTTTAATCTTAAACTTTTCAGGATGCATTGAAAGAAAACAAGAAGCTAATGGAAGATCTCAAGGTATGTTGGCAACTTGTCATTTATTTACAGTTTATCTAACATTTCAGATTTTTGGAGGAAGCAAAATTTTCCTTAATTTGTTTTACCTCCAAATTTAGACTTTTCAACAGCAAAAAAATTGTTTTACTGAAATAGATAAGATTTTACCTTCTTGTGTAAATCTATTGTAGAGCATTTTCAAGTGAAAGTTCATTAAATTGGTAAACAGGTTACTTTTTGGTGCTTGATTAGTAAATGTTTTCTTGAAATTGTTACTTTGTTTGAGAAGAGACTTAAGGTGACCTTTAGTTGGGTCAGGGGATGAGTGCAGCTTGGATCAATATTTTAAAACTACTCCCGTTTTTCTGACTTTTTGGGGGTATTGATGACCAATAAATGTTGCAGACACTCAACTTCCTTTTGGTGCTGTGTACTATCCTCCCTTTTCTTTTGAGCTAAAATGTTTTATAAGTGCTATTTGACTTCTAAAATTATGTGGAATTATATTCCCTCTTTTGATTTCAGTTGACAAAGAATTGAGAAATACACAAGAATTTGAATTGATTTTTATTTTAATGGCGATAGAAATGATTATTTTCTCTCGATACTTATCGTCCAGGTCATGTTGGTGGAGAACAGAGACATGCTAAAGGGGATCAAGGTAAGACAGACATTTTATTTATTTACATCTAAAGTAAAGTAACAATGAAGCATAGGGTGTCAGCGATCTAGTCGGAAATCTGACCCTTTGGAAATTCTTTGTCTGAGGTCAGGATTTTTTGGTGAAACTCGAATGCAAGGAGAGATGACGAGTCAAGACAGCGTATAATTTATCATTCCTTTGGAGCTCTTTGAATTTTACCTCTCTGTCATAAATGATTTTCAAGAACTTTTTAAATTTCAGTTGATTACATGACGTCTGTTTTTTACTAAAATTTTTCATAAAGAGATTTGCATAAAAATCTGCATGTTAGTATCGAATATACTTTTCTTGTTCTCAGCTTTTCCTATTTGTTACAAATATTGTGGAATTTGCCTCCAAAGGTAGGATTTTTCACTTCGTGATTTTGCTGGACACCCTGTAGCTGTAAATGCTAAAATATCCAAAAGTGCTCTACAGAAACAGAGAAGATGATGAGTGATTGAATCAGTCGTTGTCGAATCAGTTTGAAGAATAAGAAAATCATAATTTAAAGTCAAGAGTGAGAGGTTTTGTTTTTGTTGGTTTTTTTTTTTTTTGGGGGGGGGGGGGTTGAGAAACTGCATTCCCCTTTCTTTATGAGAGATCAAATTCAGATTTTGTGATTTGAACGTTCAAGACCAGTTTTCAGCTGCTGGTTATGTGAATTTCATTAAAATGTAATTTCAAGGGCATATTTCACAATTCCTTCTCTTCAACTTGTTTCTTTCTTTCTTTTTTTTGACAGGCCGAAATAGCAAACCTGAAGTCAGGAGTTATGGCACCCCCATCGCCGATACCAGCCCCAGGAACGATTCCTACCGGCCCACAACTGATAGTGGCCCCGGCCCATCTACCCCAGGCCGCCAGAGGAGCCTACCCTGGATTCCCACCACCTCCTCAACCCGCCCCAGGCCTGCCCTCGTACCCGGGCTACCTCCTCAACTCCCCTATCCCCCCTGGAGCAGTGGCACCGGCTGGCGTACCCCCGTCTCACCCATCTGCTGCTGCGGCTGGTAGCGGTGTCCCCCCAACGGCAGGCCCCAACTATCGACTGCCGGGTTCCAGGTCGTCTCAGGTGGGCAAGCTGAAACTGGGAGGGATGGGAGGAGAAGAGGAGGAGGAAGATGATGAGACAGAAGAATTGGAGCACACAGTAGAGGATTTGAGTGTCATGTACCCCGAATACTTTGGCGTGTCAGATCAGGATTACTCCCAGTACTACACGCCCGATTCTCATATACCGGTAATTGGTTGTTTATAAAGATCCGTCAATTCTTCTCAGAACTCCTCTCAACCTTTAGAGTTGTCTTGAAACAGACCTACAGATTTTAAGGTTTTGACACCAAATATAGAATTATATAAGCAACTCTCTGGGTTGGGATCCTGACCTCCCATAGTGGGCAGGGAGATACATACTGTGTCTTCTATCTCTCTTTATCTGTTATCCAACATGCTTTCTGTCTTTGTCTTGGAATGAGATTACTTGGTTTTGTCCTGGCCCTGGCCAGATACTGTAGCTGGGAGGGAAACAGTCAAATGTATAGTTAGTTTTGGGAGATGATATTTTTTTCCTTGTAAATCATCTCTGTCATGCATTGTATTGTGTTTTATTTACATATTATACATATGAATTGTAAACATTTGAGTGTATGTTAGTAGGGACCTGTGCTTTTGTCTGGATGAGACTTTTAGGTGATCTCAAACTAAGTACTTTGACAGTGTGCTCTTGGAATCTACACCCGTTTCCTAATTGAACCAATCCCCCTTGTCTTACCTTTTCTTGAGTGCTTTAATTGTAATTCTAGAACTTTTTACTAACCCATTTTCTTCCTTTTTACTGGCGCTGATATGACCTTAAAGTGTTGCAAGCACTGTCAAATCCTTGAAAATAAACAAAACATGTAAGCAACATTAACAGCAATATTAATTCAATAGTGGTGGTTAAAAAGCAAAATGTAATAACAATAATAATAATAATAATATAATAATAATAATAATAATAATAATAATAATAATAATAATAATATAATAATAATAATAATAATAATAATAATAATACTTTATTGCATCCCAAAAAGGAAATTTTTTGTACAGACGTGTTATAATTTACACAATAAGATAAAAATACAATGGAAATAGGATGTATATTATATAAAAAAAAGGAGCAGCTCTATAACCAGAACTGCGCTTTATAATATGAATAATTTCAACACTGTAAAATAGTTAAAACTGTCACCATAAATTGAAAATTGAAAAGATTGCAAAACAAATAAATTAATAAATTAATATTTATATTTAAAAAGTAAAAATGAGAAATAATTATATAAAATGATTATTGCTTGTTGTTATAAAGCCTAATACTAGGACGGCAGAAAAGATTTTCGGTGTCTCTCTGTTTTCGTTGAAATAGAGAAAGGGCGACCACTTCTTTCTGACATAATAACTGATGGTCTTAGTGGATGATACTGGTCATTTAATATTTTTTAGTTATTTTATTTATACAAAATTTCTCGTATAAAGATCTACATCGTCAACATCATTTATATAGCGTTTAATGGATTTTTTAATATTTGAATTTATTTTGTTCCTTTCCACTGCTAAGCAATTGCCTCCCCAAGCTGTTATACAAAATGACAAAACACTTTCGGTTACTGCTCTATAAAATAATGTGCAGAGGGTTTTATCTATTCTAAACTGAGAGAGTTTTGATAAAAAATATGTACGTCTGCACATCTTATGCCTAATTATTTTCAAGTGTTCATCCCACTTGAGCCTGTCATCAATCGTTACACCAAGGTATTTGTAGTGAGGAACTCGCTGGACGAATTGGTCCTTTAATTTTAACGGTTCTATCGGTTCCTTCACTCTCCTAAAGTCAATCACTAGCTCCTTTGTCTTGCTTATGTTAAGCTCTAGGTGGTGGGCATCACACCAAGACACAAATCTATCAATTTCTTGCCTATAAGCCACTTCGTTGCCATTTGTTATGAGGCCTTGACGAGCGGTGTCATCTGCAAACTTTATTAAAGGTACACTCAGGTTTTGACTTCTACAGTCATTCGTGTATATTGTGAATAATACAGGGGACAATACACACCCTTGAGGAGCACCAGTATTTGTAGTTATACAGGAAGATTTGTTTTGTCCTAATTGAACATATTGTGCTCTCTCCGTAAGAAATTCGAGCACCCAAGCAATTATATACTTGTTTAAATACAGACTAGTCAATTTTTGAACAACCAACTGAGGTTGCATTGTATTGAACGCGGAAGAAAAATCTGCAAAAAGCAATCTGCAATAGCTCCTAGCGTGATCTAGATGCCTGTAGATGTTGTTTGTAAACAGCAAAATGGCATCCTCTACGCCACGTCCTGGTTTGTAAGCAAATTGATGACTATCACTCAATGGCATAAACTGATTCCTAATTTTAACAAGAACAAGTTTTTCTAAAGATTTCATGACTATTGAAGTCAGTGCAACAGGTCTGAGATCATTCATAGTTTCAAGTTTTTCTTTTTTTGGAACAGGAATAATTTTTGAAGTTTTCCAAATTTCAGGGATCGAAACGCATTGGAGGGACCAGTTAAAAATATGTGTATAAATGGGGGAAAGCTGATGGGCACATTCTTTTAATAGTTTTCCTTTCAATCCATCCGGCCCAGCAGCCTTCCTCTCGTTTAGTTTCGAAAATACGAATCTCGTTTCTTCTTCACTGACCTCAATAGTCATTTCATCTTCCAAAGCCCTGTCTAATTTATGTTTTTCATTTTCAATATCAAATTTGTTTGCTGTGTCGAAACGTGAGTAAAATTTATTTAAAGTTTCAATTTCGATATCTTCTGATATAATCGTGGGCTTTGGATTATAGTTAACAGCAATTTTAAGGCCCCGCCACGTGTCCCGTATATCCCCAGAAGAAAAGCATTTTTCAATTTTATTTTTGTACTTGTCTCTACAACTAGATATTACTCTCTTTATCTCTTTTTGTTTTGTTTTCAGATCTTTTTTATTTCTACTAGTAAAGAGAGTTTTCTTTTGGTTCAATAAAAGTTTTAGATCTTTTGTTATCCAAGGCTTGTTGTTAGGATAATATTTTATTTCTTTTTTACAAGACACGAGCTGTTCACAGAATTTTAAATACTCACTCACACAGTCATTCAGCTCATCCACACTATCACACGATTCGATAAAAACATTCCAGTCAGTGCATTCAAAACAACCACGCAAATCTTCACACACACTTCTGTTCCAGATCTGTACACTTTTCTTTAATGCCAGAACACATGATATATTATAATTTACTTCAGCATTGATGCAGCGCAGAATTCACTGAATATGCTTAAAATGCTTGACATATTTAGTGCATGAAACATTGAATTCACACAAATGTACGATGATATTGTTAATTCATGAAGTTTGGTATTGTTTATATTTTTCTTAACGGGGAACTATGCATTCTCAAATTTTCAAGTTGGCAGAAATGATTATATCATATTTGAATTATCACTCATAGAGGATGGTCCTTAATGGGGATCAAGTCTTCTTTTTTTAGATTAGCTTTTGGTGTACATCAGGGTTCAGTTTTTGGTCATTTATCATATACACTTTACACTCAGCCTCTGGGCAATATCATCAGGAAGCGTAGTGAATTCTCAGTCTATCCATTATGCATTATTTCACATCTAATTTTCTCAATTCTCTGATGAAGCCAGACCCGCCACTTATATGATTTTTTTTTTAAAAGCCAAAACTGGCCAAATTCGGATTATTTTCCTACATATTTTGATTTTTCAACCAAAATTTTAGGTGAAAATAAATAACTGGAAAAAAATATTTTTGCCAAAAAAAATGGATATGTGATCAAATTGAATAACATAACATAAATTTTAACTCGATCTAAAGTGACAATTCGTAGAAATGGGGGTAGAAATCATGCATTCCGTATTGATATAAATAACATAAATTTTAACTCGATCTAAAGTGACAATTCGTAGAAATGGGGGTAGAAATCATGCATTCCGTATTGATATAAATTTTTTTCTTGGACTTCATGATTCTTATTAAAATATATACAGATTTTATAAAAATGTGTTGCATGTCGTAGGTCTGGAATTCCCCAAGGTGCTCTTTCACCTTTTCCCACATATAGCCACATATAGCTAAGAAATGATAGTTTATCTTTGTCTGGAAAACACTGCCCCTCCCTACATCACAGAACTCCTGAAGAAATATTTGACAACCCGACCTTTGCATTCCTCCAATGACACCACCCGTTTGGCTACCCCACGCATTGGTACAAAGGCGGGAACAAGGTCCTTTTCTCATGTTGGTCCGTCTGTAGGGAACACCCACCATTCCACAGAGCACCCGGGAATCTCAATCATTGTCTGAGGTCAAGAAATCCTTGAAAACATTTCTTTTTTGATGTCATGTACTTTCTATATTGTTTTGTGTTGATGTCATTTAAAGCACCAAGAGCCTCATTGTACCGGGTGGGGTTCCGACCTCCCATAGTGGGCGGGGAGGTACTTGCTGTGTCTTCTATCCCCCTGTACCTGTTTTTCAATTGCTTTCTGTCTTTGTCTTGGATAGAGATTACTTGGTTTTGTCCTGACCCTGGCCGGAGTCCTTGGATGGGAGGAAACAGTCGAATGTATACATAGTTATAGTTATAGTTTTGGGAGATGATATTTTTTTCCTTGTAAATCATCTCTCTAGTATGTATTGTAATTTTTTATTTTTAACATATGATTTGTAACCATTTGAGTGAATTCCTCTTAGTGGGATCCTGTGCTGGTGTCGGGGTGAAACTTTTAGGTGACCTCAAACTAAGGACTTTGATAGTGTGCTCTTGAAATCTACATCTGTTTCCTATTTGAACCAATTCCCCTTGTCTTACCTTTTCTTGTGTGCTTTAATTATAATTCTACAACTTTTTACTATCCATTTTCTTCCTTTTTACTGGCGCTGATATGACCTTAATGTGTTGCAACCGCCGTAAAACCCTTAAAAACAAAAAACAAGCTTCATTGTACCATGCGCTCTATAAGAGTCTATTATTATTATTATTATTATTATTATTATTATTTATTATTATTATTATTATTATTATTATTATTATTATTATTATTATTATTATTAATTCCCCCCCCCCCCACTTTTTTGTTTTTTCTGATCTCCCTTTAAGGACTGGTCTCTGAGATCCTCCGGAGTGGATCCCACTACAGGGGGACCCCTAACCTTGTCCCCTGCCATCCAGCAATCCCCAGCCTCCCGCATGCCCATGCCTCAGCCAGGATTCTTCGCCTCCGCGTTGCGGGGTCAGTCATTGCAGTACGCTCAGCAACAACCGCCAACTCAGGCAGTTTCATCTCAGCCAGCCATGCCTGGTGTGGTAGCGCCATCGGTTTCCAAGCTTGGTGGTGGAAGTGGCAATATGATTGGTCCAGGTTTCTTCTCTACACCCATGGCTACAGCTCCTGTCGCTGGTGTCGCCGTTGCTGAGGTTAGTATCTATCTCTTTAATTCATTGAGTCTCTCTCTCTCTCTCTCTCTCTCTCTCTCTCTCTCTCTCTCTCTCTCTCTCTCTCTCTCTCTCTCTCTCTCTGGGTGGGGATCCTGACCTCCCATAGCGGGCAGGGAGGTACATACTGTGTCTTCTATCCCCTTATATCTGTTATCCAACATGCTTTCTGTCTTTGTCTCGGAATGAGATTACTCTGGCCGAAATCCTAGCTGGGAGGGAAACAGTCAAATGCATAGTTATTGTTTTGGGAGATGATATTTTTTTCCTTGTAAATCATCTCTCTGTTATGTATTATTATTTTTATTTTGAATGTATAATGTAAGCATTTGAGTGTGTTCCTCTTTGTTGGATTTTGTGCTTGTGTCTGGATGAGACTTGTAGGTGATTTCAAACTAAGTACATTGGTGGTATGCTCTTGGAATCTACATCTGATCCCTATTTGTTCTCAATTCCCCTTTGTCTTACTTTTTCTTGGGTGCTTTAATTGTAATTCTAGAACTTTTTACTATCCCATTTTCTTCCTTTTTACTGGCGCTGATATAACCTAAATGTGTTGCAAGCGCCGTAAAACCCTTAAAAACAAAAACATCTCTCTCTCTCTCTCTCTCTCTCTCTCTCTCTCTCTCTCTCTCTCTCTCTCTCTCTCTCTCTCTCTCTCTCTCTCTCTCTCTCTCTCTCTCTCTCCTCTCTCTCTCTCTCTCTCACTCTCTCTCTCTCTCTCTCTCTCTCTCTCTCTCTCTCTCTCTCTCTCTCTCTCTCTCTCTCTCTCTCTCTCTCTCTTTGAATTCAAAGACCCACCTCCCATAGTGGGCAGGGAGGCACTTACGGTGTCTTCTATCCCATCTTCTGTTTTCCAACATGCTTTCTGTCTTTGTCTTGGAATGAGATTACTTGCTTTTGTTCTGACTCTGGCTGGATACCCTAGCTGAGAGGGAAACAATCAAAAGAGTTTTGAGAGATATTGTTTTATCTTTAAATCATCTCTTTGTTATGCATTGTGTTTATTTTACATATATTACGATTTATAAATATTTGAGTGTATTCCTCTTAGTGGGGATCTCGGCTTGTGTCAGGATGACACATTTAGGTGATCTCAAACTAACTACACGGATAGTGTGCTCTTGGAATCTACATCTGTTCCCAATATGAACCAATTACCCTCTGTCTTACCTTTTCTTGGGTGCTTTAATTGTAAATGTGGAACTTTTTTTGACTATCCCATTTTCTTCCTTTTAACTGGCGCTGATATGACCTATATGTGTTGCTGGTGCTGACATGACCTAAATGTGTTGCTGGTGCTGACATGACCTAAATGTGTTGCTGGTGCTGACATGACCTAAATGTGTTGCTGGTCCTGATATGACCTAAATGTGTTGCTGGTGCTGACATGACCTAAATGTGTTGCTGGTGCTGATATGACCTAAATGTGTTGCTGGTCCTGATATGACCTAAATGTGTTGCTGGTGCTGATATGACCTATATGTGTTGCTGGTGCTGATATGACCTAAATGTGTTGCTGGTGCTGATATGACCTAAATGTGTTGCTGGTCCTGATATGACCTAAATGTGTTGCTGGTGCTGACATGACCTAAATGTGTTGCTGGTGCTGACATGACCTAAATGTGTTGCTGGTGCTGATATGACCTAAATGTGTTGCTGGTCCTGATATGACCTAAATGTGTTGCTGGTCCTGATATGACCTAAATGTGTTGCTGGTGCCGCAAAAAACCCTGAAAAACAAAACAAACAAATTCTAAGACTTATTTTAAAAGATTTCTGGTTAATATAAAAAATATCCTATATATATATATTTTTTTTTTTGGATAGCGGATATTGATTTGAATTGATAAACTAATAGATACTGAAAGAATGGAAGAAATTATCTTTTTACAAAAATGATAAATAATCTTAAAACAACAACCAAAAAAAAACCCATTTAATTGTCACCTATTGCAGTAATAATAAATTTTTTCTTCCTAAGTGGGCCCCCTCGACTTTACGATAAGGCTATGTTATCAATAATTAATGTCCTGTGCCTTAGTTGTATCAACTAAACGACTCCTTCATATTTATACAACCTTATATCATTGTACACTCCTTCTAGAACGTTAGGATCTAGTCATCATTTATTAACTGTTATCAACTAAACACTCCAGAAAGTATTCGGATAAGTCATTTTCTCTTGCTGCCCCTTCTAATCCTTTTTAAAATTATGTAAATATGACATTTTTATGACGTTTATTTATTCAAAATGTCCGCAGGGTCGGAATTCAGCTGCTTCTCCATCAGTCCAGGGCAACATCCCCATATTCTCTGCCATGTCCAGTATAGGGGGTGGCACCAGCACTAGCAGTCCAGCCCTGGGTAGCGGCATGGGTCAAGTGGCTGGTCTAAAGGAGGCCCTCTCTCATGGACCTGGTTATCAATCTGCTATGCCATCTAGTATGTACAACAACCACTTTCCAAATCTGTCAAATATCCGACATTTTTTGAGTTCCGGAGACCATATCATGCGGGTGGTTGGATGGGAGCATCACCCTTGAATCATATACCTATGATGTTCGCATGGGTGTACGATCCGATAGTGATGTCGTTTCTTCTTCTCTTCACTAGCCTATCCTGCTTCTTTGGTTTGTGATTGTATTTTTGACAGGGGATATTTTTTTTTCTGTAAATCTTCTGCCTGTTTGTTCTTGGTTATTTATAATTTAGCTTATGATATCTTTAGGTTATGATTTTGATTTACATTTGTACTATTTTTGTTAGATTGCTTGTTTTTTTGTTTCAGCGGTCTCTCATATAACCTCAATTGTGTTGGAAGAGACTTAAAGCAACAAACAAACAAACAAAAAAAGACCATATCACCACAATCTCTATCTACCCGTTTTATTGTCATTTTGCTCTTAATGTCAAGATATTGACTTAAAAACATACACTACTACTACTACTGCGTAATTTTAAAAATGTTTTAATTACTGATAAAGTAACTACCTCATCTAATTTAATAATTAACAAACTGTAATTACTAAAATACGAAATTTGATGGAAAATTATGAATTTTAAATTCTCAGTAATACTTATATTATGACGATAATAATAATAATAATAATAATAATAATAATAATAATAATAATAATAATAATGATAATAGTAATGATAATGATAACAAGAACTACTACTACTACTATATTCTACTATACATACATACTACTACTACTACTACTACTAACTACTATAACTAATACTATACTACTATATAATAATACTATAACTAACTATATACTATAATACTACTTACTATAATAATATATAGATAATAATAATAATAATAATAATAATAATAATAATAATATATAATAATAATAATAATAATAATAATAATAATAATATAATAATAATAATAATAATAATAATAATAATATAATAATACAGTGCACTCTGGATACGTCGACGTTGCCTAAGTCGATTTTTACCCAAGTCGATTTTTTTTCTTGGTCCCTCCCCCTTCGTCCTATATAACATTAGTAAAAAAAAAAAAAACTCCACATAAGTCATGTCGCTTAAGTCGATGTTCTTATCACTCATGACTACAATAAAATCACAAATAAACAAGTATTTCCAATGGTTAAAAATGCTACCAGTAAGAATTTTCAGTAGTTAAGAATATCCGTGAACGATTGGCGCACATCGATGTGATGTAGGTGCTTTGCCTGACGTCCGTGTTCAATGTACATAAGCAATATTGAATAACTTTAATTTCTCCATCTCAAATTTTACATTGTCGCAACTTCAAGTTCAAGAATTTTTTTTGGTTCTAATCCATGCCATCCTATGTAATGGCCCTCTTAATTAGTATCAATTTTATCAAGAATTCAAGTCAAGTCTACAACTACAATGGCAAACCTATCGCGGAAAAGGAAGATTCGATGCATTTGGAAAGTCTGGCATGCGACAGAAAATCATCGCGTAGGAAATTGGCATACGCTGGTTCGGATAAGTAAGCATACCGGCTATTTCTGTCTCGACGATTTACAAGAAGCATGACCTTGACCTAGAGGCTCCTACTCTTCCGCTTTTCGCGGAATAATTTCAGTTAATTGGTATACATTCCGCATTCCAGGCAAAAATTCCGCTTTTCACCTTTCCAATCGAGGAAAATTTAAAAAAAAAATTCTCTAGTGAAAAAAAAGTGAGCTATGGCTTATTTCGTCAGCATCTCCTATGGTCAATCAACACACATTTTGTGTATGATTAGTCCCTTCAAAGTGTGTGCTGCTGATGTCGGATAATATTATATATTTGGGAGGGGGGTTGACCGAAGTATTATTAATATTATGGTGACTCCAATTTGTGAGGTCAATGACCTTGGTAATATTATATGTTGGCTTCATTCGGTAATAATATTATGGAGTACGGTCAGCTTCTTTCCCTATTTAATTTTAGCCCTGTGTAAGTGTGTGTGTGTGTGTGTGTGTGTACCGGCAGGCGCGTGTGTTTGTTTCGGTGTGTGTGGGGGGGGGGGAGGGTCCTGACAAGGTTAAATCCATCCATTCATGCTTTGCTCTCAGACGGCCAGGACCTGTGTGTCCTCTTATTAATTTTGACCCCTTTCTTAGTCTACACAATCTGTACATTTTTACACATTTTATATTTTTAATCATATGAGTACTTTTGGATTGTCCATTACATTTTCTGTTGCAAAGCATGTCATAGTCAATAACAGTAAGTTGATTCCCTTTTCAAATTCCGATTTTTGTATTCTGATTCCTCTATGGGGCTATTGGAGGTAGGAGCCTCTGATGACCACTACAGAGACCGCGCGATATGAAGGGACATACTTATTCTAGATTGGTTTGCTTTGTTCACATGCGTTTTTGCTCATTTGATTCCGGTTAAGTTGATTTTCGGATAAGTCGATTTTTTTCTCGGTTCCCCTGGGCATCGTCTTATCCGGAGTCCACTGTAATAATATTGATAATAACTACAATAATAATAATGATGATGATGGCGATGAGAATAATAATAACAATAATAATAATAATAATAATAAATCATTTCTACAGCACACAAGTATGACGACGTAATGATGAAGGGATCATCAATGTCAATTTGTGGTTGTTCCTATCAGATTTCAGAAATGACTAATTTCCTTGTCAAATTACTAAAAATTGACATAAAAATTAATAAATTTGACGTCTTGAATTTGGCATGTCTGGATTAATTAATTAACTTTCAAATTCCATGTTTGACCTATCACCTTTGACCTCTCTCCCCAGCTACTGCAAGCAGAGCATCTGACGACTTGGGAGTCAGTCTTGGTAATTGAATTATTTCTTTCCTCTTTACTTTTTATTTTTATTCTTCTTGGAATTGAACAGTTCAGCAGGGTAAAAACCAAAAAAAAAAAAGAAAAAAGAAAAGAAAAAACCCAAAGAAAAAGAAATAAAACGTGACAATGATAATCTCTCAAATTCTAATGACAAGAATCAAAAATATCAACATGTGACAGTGTATGACATAGTCAGTCGGAAGGTGACAATTTTGGATTTGCATATTTTCCCTATTTTCTGAGAGAATAAGCTCACCAGAGCATTAAAATCTTTATTTGAAGTAAATCAGGTGATTTTTCATGAATGTATGGTCAGATGTATGGGAAAGGCATCCACCAACCTTTCTCAAATTTCATACTTTTTCAATTTGGCTAGCTGTAAAAAATATTTAGAAGTGAAATTAAGTTTTGATATTTCCCGAAGATGTACAAAAAATGGTTGATTTAATCAGTTATGACAAGAACTCATTTTGGATAAAAATTGACCTTCTAACTAAACCCTTCTAACTAAACTTGGCAATATCTCAGTTCAAACCTTTTCACCATCCGACTGATTATGTCATTCACTGTAACATTTTTGGTTGCAAGGTGGAAGAGTGGTTAGGACCTGGAATGGCCAGGAATCTCCTTCTGGTGCTGTTGGTGTTTTTATCATGAGCAAGACTATTAACCTCCAATTTATCACTTTTTTTTTTTTTTTTTTGAACAAGGACATAATATTTGTTTGATGGATAATCTATATTCCTTCAAGGAATGCCTGAAGCGATGGCATCTCACTGTGACAACATGGGTGATTCCTGTTAATATCAGACGTTTGACTTACTGTGTCTTCTATCCCCCTTTATATGTTTTCCAACATGCTTTCTGTCTTTTTCTTGGAATGAGATTACTTGGTTTTGTCCTGGCACTAGCCGGATACTGTGGCAGGGAGGGAAACAGTCAAATGTATGGTTAGTTTTGGGAGATGATATTTTTTTCCTTGTAAATCATCTCTCTATTATGTACTGTTTTATGTTTTGTTTACATATTATATATGATTTGTAAACATTTGAATGTATTCCTCTTAGTGGAGACCTGTGCTGGTGTCTGGATGAGACTTTTAGGTGATCCCAAACTAAGCAATTGATAGTGTGCTCTTGGAATCTACATGTTCCCTATTTGAACCATTTCCCCTTTGTCTTACCTTTTCTTGGGTGCTCATATTGTAATTCTATCACTTTTTTTCTAACCTATTTTCTTCCTTTTTTGTGTGTGCTGAAATGACCTTCATGTGTTGCAAGCACCGTAAAGCCCTTTAAAGAACAAACAAATCACAATCAGACGTTTGTTTAATGGATTATTCATACTCCTTTATGAAATGCATAGGCGATGACCTCTTCAGATTATTAATTTACAATTTCTGGAATAATTGCTAAAATGGCTATTTTCACTCTTAACCAGTAACAGCAATGCGACTTGGGCTATATAAGTAGCATCACTGTTTCTGTTCTTCTTTTGAAAATGCAGCAAAAATATACAAACCATTTTTTTTAAAGGTGTAAAAACTTTGCGTTTTTCAGGCTTCAAAGTCCTCTTCCATATCAAGGCGATCCTACCAGCCAGAAATATCAACGGAGGCATCACAGTAAGTTGTTGGCTTGGCTTTTTGGTTTTGTCCACTCAGCAGTGATTGGGTAACTGGGTCTGTTAGATCTGGCAGAAAGTACTTTGCGATAGACTAGCGTTCTCTCCAAAGGATAGCTAGCAATTGCTTTTGTCCGTTTCACGCAATGGAAAACGGGATAAACTCCCAACTCCATGGGCCGAATGGCTCTGAAGGACTGCTACACTCACCCTCAGATCATTGGGTGCCTGGTTTGAGTCCTGCACTGGGCGATGCAACGTAGACATTCTCTCTCTGTACTCAGGTGTAAGAAGGGGGGGGGGGGGAACGAAGTGGTTAAGGCCTTTCACTGTGACCTGGTAGGTCCCGGGTTCGAGCCCTGCTTTCAGGTACATTTGTTTTTTTTTCATTGGGCAAGTTTATGAACCCCCAATTTGCTCACTGTGACAACAAGGGTGATTCCTGTTGACATCAGACATCTTGTTTGATGAGTTATCTATATTCCTTCGTGGAATGCCAAGGCGACGATATCTCACTGGGACAACAAGGGTGATTCCTGTTGACATCAGACATCTTGTTTGATGAGTTATCTATATTCCTTCGTGGAATGCCAAGGCGACGATATCTCACTGTGACAACATGGGTGATTCCTGTTGACATCAGACATCTTGTTTGATGAGTTATCTATATTCCTTCGTGGAATGCCAAGGCAACGATATCTCACTGGGACAACAAGGGTGATTCCTGTTGACATCAGACATCTTGTTTGATGAGTTATCTATATTCCTTCGTGGAATGCCTAGGCGACGATATCTCACTGTGACAACATGGGTGATTCCAGTTGACATCAGACATCTTGTTTGATGAGTTATCTATATTCCTTCGTGGAATGCCTAGGCAACGATATCTTATGATGTCGTGGCGGAAAGGGCATGATTTTTTATTCAGGTGTAAAATGAGTGCCTGTGTGTTAACAGCATTGTCTCTGACTAAAAATGTTTTGTTATATCGCCTTACAGGCATCATGTCTTTTCCAGACCTGCCAACCAGTACGATTAATCGTATTTTAGTACGATTTTTGGATCCCGAATACGCGGATACGATTTTCGTGGATTTAATACGATTTTTTAAAAGATGTGTGATGTGAATGATGTTGATGATACATTTGATGCATTGATACACACGTGTCGTACAGTGATGTGAATGATGTTGATGATACATTTGATGCATTGATACACACATGTCGTACAGTGATGTGAATGATGTTGATGATGCATTTGATGCATTTGATGCATTGATACACACGTGTCCTACAGTGATGTGAATGATGTTGATGATACATTTGATGCATTGATACACACGTGTCGTACAGTGATGTGAATGATGTTGATGATACATTTGATGCATTGATACACACGTGTCGTACAGTGATGTGAATGATGTTGATGATACATTTGATGCATTGATACACACGTGTCGTACAGTGATGTGAATGATGTTGATGATACATTTGATGCATTGATACACACATGTCGTACAGTGATGTGAATGATGTTGATGATACATTTGATGCATTGATACACACGTGTCGTACAGTGATGTGAATGATGTTGATGATACATTTGATGCATTGATACACACGTGTGGTACAGTGATGTGAATGATGTTGATGATACATTTGATGCATTGATACACACGTGTCGTACAGTGATGTGAATGATGTTGATGATACATTTGATGCATTGATACACACGTGTCGTACAGTGATGTGAATGATGTTGATGATACATTTGATGCATTGATACACACATGTCGTACAGTGATGTGAATGATGTTGATGATACATTTGATGCATTGATGATACACACGTGTCGTACACCAACTGTTGACCGTGTTTCTGAATGAATGATGCATCACATTTAATACTATAGTTATCCTAGTTTTCACCAATATTTTTCTCATACATTTTTGAGGATTTGCATAGAATTATGCATATAAGCTTGTTTTATACTTTAAATAGTCTCAGACCGCATTTAAACTTTTGCCACTTATTAAATAGAAAATTCTAAGTGAAAATGAAAATGTAATTGAACCAACATCTTTGACTTTGAAGCCCTCAATTTAAAACTGTCTTGCTAATTAACTTAAACATAAATGGGTTATTTCCCTTTATAATAACTAAATTACTCTATCTTGATTTATAAAATTTATAATGATCTTTTCTTTCTTTATTATTTTGTACTTTTGTACGAGTCTTGAATTACAAAGTGGGCAGCTTTAGGAACAGTATTTGGTTCAAAATGAAATTTTTTAGAACCGTTTTAGAAGTATTTAACTTGTCTCTGCATATAATATTACATACTTTGCGAATTTCCTATCATTTGACCAAAGTAATAGTATTAGTACTATATAGAAGTAATAGTAGTAGTAGGAGGAGGAGTAGTAGTAGTGAATTCTCAAAAAAAAAAAAAAAAAAAAAATGAGAGAGAGAGAGAGAGAGAGAGAGAGAGAGAGAGAGAGAGAGAGAGAGAGAGAGAGAGAGAGAGAGAGAGAGAGAGAGAGAGGGAGAGAGATATTTCATTTGATAACATATATAGAAAATTTTTTGCTACTGTTGTCATCTATTGAATTGAAGACCATTCTCCCAGATATTTTATCTCAAAACTTTCTCATAACTGGTGTACTGGGCTAGCAGATATCACCATCACAACTTCATTTGGTACATCAGCATCTCTTACCATCAACATCATGACTCCTTAACAAAATGTCAGGAAAAAGAACATATCATGTTTGCCTAGGAGACAAGACCAGCAGGAAAAGAACAATAATAAATGGAGTACCTCAGGGCTCTGTTCTAGCACCAACTCTATTCAACGTCTATACAAGCGACATTCCCGAAACTAAAGCTTTCAAATTTGGTTATGCTGACGACATCGCAATTGCATGGCAATCAAACGACCTTAAACAAATTGAAAAAACGCTTACAGACGACACCAACATTCTACAATCATTCTTCAATAAATGGTACCTTCGAATGAATACCACAAAAACTGTCAGTACTCTGTTCCATCTAGATAACCATCAAGCTGACCAACAAATAAATGTCACAACTAATAACTCTACGTTACCATACGACCAAAAACCCAAAATATCTCGGCGTAATCCTGGACCGGTCCCTCACATTTAGGAAACACCTAGAAAATACTGCACATAAACTCCAGAAAAGGAACGGTATCGTTAGAAAACTTGCTGGAACTTCCTGGGGTGCCTCCACATCAGTCCTCAGAACATCCTCTATAGCACTCTGTTACAGTGTAGCAGAATACTGTGCCCCTGTCTAGGCAAGGTCCACTCACACCAAAATAGTAGACTCCGCTCTAAATAACACCATGAGAACAATTTCTGGCACATTGAAATCAACTCCCACCTCATGGTTACCAATAATGAGCGAATTGCCCCTCCCCATCTCCGAAGAGAAGAGGCGACACAAAAACAATATCACCGACTGGAGAAAACAACATCAAATACTCCTCTCAGAATAATCACCCAATCAGCCCCCACAACATCACGCCTAAAATCTCGCAAACCGTTCTACAAATCCAAAAAAGAACATTTCGACCTCTCCGATAGCTGGAAAACTGAATGGGAGAAAAACAAACCAAAAAACAGTGATCTAATCGAAGACCCTACAGCAACACCACTCCCAGGTTTCTACACACTAAACAGAAAACAGTGGTCCTCCTGTAACAGACTACGATCTAAACACGGTAGAACAGCATCTAATCTCCACAAATGGGGCTATATAACAACACCAACATGCCAAGCCTGTAACGCTCCAAATCAGGACATCGACCATGTGGTACTTCACTGTCCATCAACATCCATAGAGGGCGGCTATCCTGCTATCCACAAAGCTGATGACGACTACATCAAATGGCTGAATGAGTCACACTTGGAGGTGTGAAGACCATACGACACTACAACATCATGACATCACCACTTCTACAACTGCCATCACAGCATTGTCACGGCCACAACCACCACCACATCACTTCTACCACCACTGCCACCACAGCTTCATCATCATCACCACCACCACCACTAGAGCACCATCGCTACAACAACCAACACTTCTTCCTCTGATACTAGCATCAATACTACCAACATGTTAAGGGTCTTTTGGTCATTTCTTTGAGTGTTTCGAAAGCAATTTCCTTTGATATTGCAATTTCTGAGCCTTATGATAATTTTAAATGGTCATTAAGTTTTAGTTTCTCGATAAATCGGTAATTTTGTAATCACTAGAGATTGCTTGAATGATAAAGATCAGAGTTTATTTTGATTTGGGATTGATGTTAGCTTTTATATAAATTTTTGTATAGTGCGCACTTTTTTTCCACATGTGCAGACAAAATACACTTTTTTGGCTAAAAAATACACTTTTTAGGGTCATGGAATACACTTTGCATCCTGGGAAGGTTGGCAAGTCTGCTTTTCCTGCATATGTGGATGACACTCGGCTTGTGACCTCTGTGTCCTGGAGTCAAGTCGTGACCTCTGTGTCCTGGATTCAGGGCGTGACCTCTGTGTCCTGGATTCAAGTCGTGACCTCTGTCCTTGATTTACGTCGTGACCTCTGTGTTCTGGATTCAAGTCGTGACCTCTGTGTCCTGGATTCAAGTCCTTCTCTGAGCGGTGAGGGTGGAGGAGTCTTTAGAAAAGACTCCTTTCATTTCCTCACCATACTCAGGTTTAAAATGAGTACCTGACTGTTAAATGCATTGTCTCTGTTATAGTTGTCTTATTTCGTCCGATGTGTTAAGTGTTGCTGTTGGCTCACAAAATGCTTTGAGCACATTGAATGGCAATGAATGGGTGAAATGAGCAATCAATCTAAAATTTCATATAATTAAGTACTAAATCTATTTATTTATTTATTTTTTATCTAACAGATTTTGCTTGGTCCCAACAACAGTAGGACGACTGTGGTGATGATGTCTGACACGGAAGACATGATATTCCAACACGATGCCTGTGGACTGGTTCTCCAGCCAACCACCCCTGGAATTCCTGGCATCACCTGGACAGCCTCAAAGATCGGTGCCACACCCATGACCCCTGAAAAAGAAACGGTTACCATTGTCACCGTCCCAGAATCCATGGGAAATTTGCTCAGAGAGGTAACTCAGTCACTAGTGATCTCAGCTACAGATATGCTATCTGTAGAGGTAACTCTGTCACTAGTGATCTCAGCTACAGATATTAGACCTGTAAATTCTCAGTCAATTAACTGAAATCAGTCAATTTGTCAAATTAAAATATTTAAAAAAAGGAAAGAAAGAAAGAAAGAAATGAAAAAAGAAAGAATTCACAAATCGTAGTCGAATGACCGTAAAGTAATTAGGAGTGTTCCACAGCGCTACGCATAGCTCATGGGGACCGTTTATATTAACGATGTATATATTGCCAAGACTAAGCGACGCTTTTTATAAAAGGCGTGTCTGAACACACCCCTGGGTATTTTCACACTTCCTTCGTTAAATTATTTTTTCACTTTCCAAACCCAACGGTAGCCAATTTTAACTGAGCCACCGAGCGATAAATTTCACTGTTTCGTCTAAGCCAAAATTGACCACAATTACCTGGGACTCTCAAAAACTATGATAATCTAAATTGCGAATGCCCGGAAGTCCGTTATGTAGACACCTTCAAATCGAAAGTTTGGATAGATTGCTACAAAGCACATTTCGATTGCCTCACGTTGTAAACAAACTGGTTGACCGTTTCTTCACTGATTGGGTACCTAATAATAAGGAACAATGGTAAGTTAGCCTAATTAATTCCCGCGCAAATTAGGACGTTTTCTGCCATTGTTTTGTTCAAGCGTGCTTGCTGTTTACACTGTGGCGATTTACTATTCATTTCGATTCTTTGGATTTGTCCGCTACCGCTATGCCTGACTGCCGAAGTTTCTTCAATTGATAATTCATTTCTACTTAGCCTAATGATTCAGTGTATTGGCCAGAAGTCATATTTATTTCTTTTTTGTTTCTCTCATTAACTGATTGAAAATCAAGTTTGCTCATTGCTACATTATTCTAATGTTCTCACAATGCCTGAGCTGTTCGTGGATCGCAATTCAGACTTGTCGAGCATCGATAAAGATGTGAGTCCCGTGAGGAATAAATTCAATTGGTCATGGCTAGAAGTTAAAGATGATAATGGTGATTATTTTTCTATGTCAAAAAAATTCCAGAGGCAGGAATATGACTTTGATGAAGTCATCTTTACCTATATGAATGACATGCTTATTTAGCATTCCTTCTACATCAAATTATGACAGTCATACTTCCAGACTTCCAGTAAGAAATAACACCCACTATTTTGATATATTGTATTTATCACTCTCCTCTCCAATGATGCCCTTATTTTTTAAAAAAATAATTGAATCTTCAGTTTGTCGAAGAGTTTCAGTCAATTTTTATAGAGCTCATTTACAGGTCTAAGATATGCTATCTGTAGAGGTAACTCTGTCACTAGTGATCTCAGCTACAGATATGCTATCTGTAGAGGTAACTCAGTCAATAGTGATCTCAGCTACAGATATGCTATCTGTAAAATACCCAGATTTTTAACTAAGATTTAATGTCAAATAATAAAGCACCTGACTCAGGAGAAGAAGAGTATCTATTGTGAAAAGATATGAGTATGGAGATTTGTGTTAGCCCGATGACTGGATTGGGGTTCCTGACCTCCCGTATTGGTCAAGTAGGTCATTTACTGTGTCTTCTCAGCCCGATGACTGGATGGGGTTCCTGACCTCCCATAGTGGGCAGGTAGGTCATTTACTGTGTCTTCTCAGCCCGATGACTGGATTGGGGTTCCTGACCTCCCATAATGGGCAGGTAAGTCATTTACTGTGTCTTCTCAGCCCGATGACTGGATTGGGGTTCCTGACCTCCCATAATGGGCAGGTAAGTCATTTACTGTGTCTTCTCAGCCCGATGACTGGATTGGGGTTCCTGACCTCCCATAATGGGCAGGTAGGTCATTTACTGTGTCTTCTCAGCCCGATGACTGGATTGGGGTTCCTGACCTCCCATAATGGGCAGGTAAGTCATTTACTGTGTCTTCTCAGCCGATGACTGGATTGGGGTTCCTGACCTCCCATAATGGGCAGGTAGGTCATTTACTGTGTCTTCTCAGCCCGATGACTGGATTGGGGTTCCTGACCTCCCATAATGGGCAGGTAAGTCATTTACTGTGTCTTCTCAGCCCGATGACTGGATTGGGGTTCCTGACCTCCCATAGTGGGCAGGTAGGTCATTTACTGTGTCTTCTCAGCCCGATGACTGGATGGGGTTCCTGACCTCCCGTATTGGTCAAGTAGGTCATTTACTGTGTCTTCTCAGCCCGATGACTGGATGGGGGTTCCTGACCTCCCATAATGGGCAGGTAGGTCATTTACTGTGTCTTCTCAGCCCGATGACTGGATGGGGTTCCTGACCTCCCATAATGGGGCAGAATGGTCACTTACTGTGTCCTCTAAATCCCAACTTACTTTCAGTCTTTGACTTAGAATGAGATTACTTGGTTTTGTCCTGGCCCTGGCTGGGAGGGAAACAGTCAAATGTATAGTTAGGTTTTGGGAGATGCTTTTTTAAAAAATTGTAAATCATCTCTCTGTTATGTATTTTCATATTTTTTTGTTATGAATGTGTTATGTAAGCATTTGAGTGTGTTCCTCTTTGTCGGATCTTGTGAGGGTGTCCAGATGAGACTTTTAAGTGATCTGAAACTAAATACACTGATGGCATAATCCTTGAATTTACATCTGTTCCCTATTCGTACCTTTCCCCTTTGTCTTACCTTGTCTTGTGTGCTTTTAACTGTAAATCTAGATTTTCTTTTACTATCCCATGTTCTTCTCTATTCATTGGCTCTGAAATGACCCAAATGCATCGCAAGTGTCGTAAAAACCCTTAAAAAACAAAAGCAAGCAAATTAGCTGGACGAGTCCCAACAACTCAGGACGGTCTAAGGTCAATACACATTGGGTCCAGACAGCTCATTTGATAGAGCTCTCATTTCATACGCATTTGTTTCTGGTCTCCATGTCAAGCCAACACTGATTGAGTAGTTGTCGGATGAAAATTATTTTATGATAGACAAGCATGCAATCCAAAGGGTAGCAAACAATTGCTATTGCCTTTTTTTTCTTTCGTTATTTTCTCCCATGTATTCTTCCCTCAGCAAGGCTTATGACAAAAAAATCCACTTCAAACATTTCATATTCTTTTTGTTGTTGTTGTTGTTGTTGTTGTTGTTGTTGTTATATTGGCGCCTTTTCTTCCACCAAGGAACCAAGACGATAAGTAATAAGTTTTGTTATATAGTATACGTACTCTTACAATATCTGTCATTAACCATAGGAATAGTTTCATTCATAAATTAAGTGGAGCAGGCACTTATGTTGATAATAACAAGAAATGATGGATGGTGTCGATGGCAGAGTGTTCCTCTTGTGGCCAGAGTTGGCGTAGCCGTAGGGCCGTGGATTCGAACCCCCATCGCCGCAAAGGTTTTATTATCTATTGTCATCTGGCACTTTTCGACACAATTCAATTTTTATTATCAACAATGGTTTCATTACTGATGAAAACAAACAATACAACAAAACAATTTGGCTTTTATAAAGGGTAATATTAATAATAAGCCATTCGTAATATTTACTTTATATGCACAAAATGCTTTACAAGGTGTGCCAAGCCAGCAGCAACACTTGACATGTAGGACGAGGCATGACACCTGTAAGGGGATATATATATATATTTTAAGACATAGACATTGCTGTTAAAGGTCATGTACATATTTTACACCTGGATGCGCTGAAAGAACAGGAGTGAAGAGCCTTTACAGAGGAATCCGTTTGCTTTGCCCGGAGTGAGACTTGAACCAGAAGCCTCTCGGTCTGAAGACCAATGGTCATATCACAAGACTGCAAATTTACACAACTTGGTCTTTTTCTTTCCCCTTCCAAAATGATCAAAATGGTAATAATATAAAAGAATAGTATTTCAGTGCCGTTCAATCCAGGGGTTTTCTTGGTTTCTATAGCAAGCATGACATAGACTATATAGCAATTGCTTGTTACCCTTTAGGAGAACACTAGTCAATCCCAAAATACTTTCTGCCATATCTAAGAGACACAGCTAGCCAATCACTCCTGGTTGGACAGGGGTGTTGTAAAAATTTTTTTTTTTAAAATCTAGATTTCACTGGGGATCGATCTCAGTCCCTTTGTGTTTGAAACGAGTGCTCTAGCCATCGAGCTATCTGGACTTCCAAAACGGTAAAAAGGAACTAGATCCAGTGAGAATGTGGAAAAGATTTCTCTGATCGTTTTACTCCTCAGGCCTTACAAAAAGCTTCAATCCTAACAACACCTGTCACTTCAGCAACTTCTGCAACACCGACACCAAAATTGAACGGTATGTGATTTATATTTATTAATCTATATATCATCATCATCATCATCATCATCATCATCATCATCATCATCATCATCATCATTATCATCATCATCATCATCATCTCATATATATATATTTTATTGTTATTATTATTATTATTATTATTATTATTATTATTATTATTATTATTATTATTATTATATTATATTTATATTATTATTATTATTATTTATTATTATTATCTAATTATTATTTTTATATTATTATTATTATTATTATTATTATTATATTATTATTATTATTATTATTATTTTATTTATATTATATATTTATCATCATCATCATCACTACCATCATTACTACAGTCATCACAAGCACATCATCATCACTATCACCACTACTACAACCATCACAACCACATCATCATCACTATCACCACGACTACAACCATCACAACCACATCATCACTATCACCAATATTACAACCATCACAACCACATCATCATCACTATCACCACTACTACAACCATCACAACCATATCATCATCATCATCACTATTATATTGTGTTTCCATATCATATAGTTCTAATCAGTTTATCTATTTATAACTATACAATATATAAACACAATGCTAAAACCATCCCAATTCCCTTTTCTTTTATGCGGAAATTCCTCTTTCGGCATTGAAATTCCTCCGAGTGGTGTCAGAAATTCCTGTGAGCCAAATTTTAAGTTGGCGTCTCTAGTTATTTTTATTTATTTATCATTAATCTCACTCAGTGATGTTGCTTTTATTAGATATTGTAATCGTATCATAATCCAGGTTGCCAATTTTCCATGTTTTTACGGAATTCAGCACGTCAAAAACCCTCATTATATCTTCCAATCACCTGCTAAACGGAAAAAAAAGTAAGTACATAATGTCTTTTTACTGGAGTTCAGCTCTCAGAAAGGTGTCGGTCTATCTGTCTATGTAAAATTTCAGTAAAATTTTGCCTTCTGATTTGGCAACCCTGCACAATACACTGGTCTCAAATTTCTGCTACTTGGCAGCTTTCCACTACGTCAAGTTCTCCGATGTTTTCTTCTGCTTAGGGTCCAGGCCCTAGTACTATCTGCTCTGTATCTTCAAAAGTCATTGTGAACACTCTGGTTGCAAGGGACTAATCCATGTTTATTAGGCCCTAGTACTATCTGCTCTGTATCTTCAAAAGTCATTGTGAACACTCTGGTTGCAAGGGACTAATCCATGTTTATTAGGCCCTAGTACTATCTGCTCTGTATCTTCAAAAGTCATTGTGAACACTCTGGTTGCAAGGGACTAATCCATGTTTATTAGGCCCTAGTACTATCTGCTCTGTATCTTCAAAAGTCATTGTGAACACTCTGGTTGCAAGGGACTAATCCATGTTTATTAGGCCCTAGTACTATCTGCTCTGTATCTTCAAAAGTCATTGTGAACACTCTGGTTGCAAGGGACTAATCCATGTTTATTTAGGCCCTAGTACTATCTGCTCTGTATCTTCAAAAGTCATTGTGAACACTCTGGTTGCAAGGGACTAATCCATGTTTAATTAGGCCCTAGTACTATCTGCTCTGTATCTTCAAAAGTCATTGTGAATACTCTGGTTGCAAGGACTAATCCATGTTTATTAGGCCTAGTACATTGCTCTGTATCTTCAAAAGTCATTGTGAACACTCTGGTTGCAAGGGACTAATCCATGTTTATTAGGCCCTAGTACTATCTGCTCTGTATCTTCAAAAGTCATTGTGAACACTCTGGTTGCAAGGGACTAATCCATGTTTATTAGGCCCTAGTACTATCTGCTCTGTATCTTCAAAAGTCATTGTGAACACTCTGGTTGCAAGGGACTAATCCATGTTTATTAGGCCCTAGTACTATCTGCTCTGTATCTTCAAAAGTCATTGTGAACACTCTGGTTGCAAGGGACTAATCCATGTTTATTAGGCCCTAGTACTATCTGCTCTGTATCTTCAAAAGTCATTGTGAACACTCTGGTTGCAAGGGACTAATCCATGTTTATTAGGCCCTAGTACTATCTGCTCTGTATCTTCAAAAGTCATTGTGAACACTCTGGTTGCAAGGGACTAATCCATGTTTATTAGGCCCTAGTACTATCTGCTCTGTATCTTCAAAAGTCATTGTGAACACTCTGGTTGCAAGGGACTAATCCATGTTTAGTAGTTTTGTAATAATCCCCCCTCCTCCTCCCCCCCCCCTTTTTTTTTATTCATGGTATGATTTGTATGTAAATAATTCTATATTTCACCAGTATTGTCAACAATATGGGCATATTGCTGCACGTTATTTATGAGAATATGAGAATATTTTATGTAGCGCAATATCCTCTAAATGTGCTCAAAGCGCTTTACAATGGGATCCTAGGTAACTTTACAAAGGGTCCCTGACCAACAGCAACATGTAACTTAAAGAACGAGACATGACGCCTGTTAGGCGATAATTCAATTTTTTTCAAAGAGAACGATGTTAACGACCAGGTATTCATTTTACACCTAAGTACAGTGAGAGAATGTGAGTAAAGAGTCTTTTCCAAGGACTCAACTATGCGCTGAGCGAAGCTTGAACCCAGGACCTTCTGATCCGAAAGCGAGTGGCCACAAGACCATATAGCCGCAGAAATAAAAATGATCAAAAGTGCATTCCGTGGAAGCCTTAGAAAGATTCCTTTTTTTGTTGTTGAAAATTCTGATTTGAGACCTCTGTGGTAAACCTTACCTGCCAACCCTTCTGATTTTGGCAGAATCATTCCTTTTTTCACTCTTCGCTTTTGTACTATTCCGCTATGGTCTCTAAAATTCCGATTTTCAAAAATGATGATAATGGTAAGAATAAAAAACAGCAAGGAGAGAGGGGGGAAAGGAAAGGGGGGGGGGGGGGAGTTGAAAGAGGTGGAATTCCTATTTTTTTGTTGTCTCAAATTCCTATTTTCAGGTGTTCTTATTCCACTTTTGGAATGTGAAGGGTTGGCAGGTCTGAGTAAACATCCTTGTATAAAGTAAATGATTAGAATGGGTCAATGTTCTCTATTCAGCCACTTCAGGTGCAAGTTTTGAGATTCATGTATTATGCAGGGTTGCCAATTCATGAAGCAAAAATTTACTGAAATTTTACGCAAACACTTAGACGACCCCTTCCTGAGAGCTGAACTCCAGTAAAAAGACATTATGTACTTACTTTTTTTTCCGTTTAGCAGGTGATTGGAAGATATAATGAGGGTTTTTGACGTGCTGAATTCCGTAAAAACATGGAAAATTGGCAACCTGGATTATGATACGATTACAATATCTAATAAAAGCAACATCACTGAGTGAGATTGAATGGGTCGATGTTCTTGATTCAGCCACTCCAGGTGCCAACGTTCCATCTTTGCTAGGAAATGCCCCGACAACCACCAATGCTTCCAAGACTGTGTTTGGCGGCTTCTCCTTCTCCTCCACCCCAGTGCTGACCCCAGCCACAGCAGCCCACACAGAAAGAGAGAAAGCCACTCCTCACAAAGGGGCTACTAGTAAGTTATAGTTGTAAGAGACATGTCAATTCTCAGTCAATTCACTGAAATCAGTCAAATTCAAATATTTTAATGAAGGAAAGAAAGAATTGAAGAAAGAAAGAATTAATGAATTTAGTCGAATTACCAACTAAGCGACGCTTTTTAGAATTGCCGTGTCTGAACACATCCCAGTGTATTTTCACACAGCCTTCGTGAAATTATTTTTTCATTTTCCAAAACTGTCGCCATTCCAATGGTAGCCAATTTTATTTGAGCCGCCGAGCGATAAATTTTACATTTACCTGGTGGAAAGTAAAAATATGAAAAAGTAAAATGTGGACGGCGGAAGTGCATTATGTAGACACCTTCAAAACGAATGTTATATGATTGCTACAAGCATATCTCGATTGCTTCTCGATGTAAACAAACTGGTTGACCATTTCTTCACTGATTGGGTACCTAATTATAAGAAACAATTGTAAGTAGCCTAATTAATTCCCACGCAAATTAGTTTTCTGTCATTGTTTTGCTCAGGCGAGCTTGCTGTTTACTATTCATTTCGATTCTTTGGATGTTTCCGATACGAAGAGTTTCAGTTTCAGTCAATTCTTATAGAGCTCATTTACAGGTCTAGTTGGATGATGGTTTCTTGATTTGATTATTTCTTACCAATAGAATATGAATGTAGTAGTTTGAACTCTCTGTTTGGCAGCCCAGGAAAATCCCAACTAAATTACCAATCCATGAAAAGGAGAAATTAATTTCATCATAAAGCTTGGGGCATTGCTGAGTATTTTGCAGTTAAGTCTTTCCATTATCCATTTATCTCTCTCAACCTTTCTTCTCTCAATCTTCATGTTAACTTGATAAAGGTCATCTAGTTATAGAGAGATGGTATTAATCTGTTACAATTATAACGGCTGCTCAACTTAGTTTACTCTTTTTACCTTTGGTTTTACAATGTTTTACAATTTAAATTTATTAAAGATACTTGAGTTTTATTTGTAAGATCCTTAACCAGTGGGCTATCGTAACAATTAAAAACTAATCCGTTCAAGCCTTTTGATCAAAAGTTAATTTTAAATCTCTTGAATAGAAGGTGTTTTAAAAAATCGTTTTAAGGAAAAGACAATTCATAAAAAATGTTCTTAAAGTAATTTATCTTTCTACTCTATTAAGTATTAAGAATAGATGCACACTTGAAGTAGTAATATAATATACAAAACTGTGATATTTTATGCTGTGATTTTGTTTGAGCTTGACCGATGGACTGATACTTTATCATTCCTGTTTATTGGCAGACCGATTTTGTTAGTTGATGGCTCAAAAGATTTATCTTGATCTATGTCAATTTCCTATAATACTTGAGTACATTTCCTCATAGCTTTTATTTCCCCGCAAACATTCTCCACTAGTTTTGTTAAGTGTGTATGTGCAATGCAATGTCATCAGGTCCAGTGAAGACAGACAATGCAGTCAAGCCTTTTGCTGGAGTGTCTCTCTCTGTGCCCAAAATTGGATCATCTGCTCCAAGTGAGAGTCTTTTTATTTTTTTATTTATTTTTTTCTTTTAAAAATATAATGATACCAAATTTCCATACAAGTGTCAGAAATACCAATGTGAAATTGAATGTAAAGCTTCAATTTAATTTACGAAAACAGATAAAATGGACGTTTCAGGTTTCCCCTTTATCAACAAAACAGGATGAATGAAACACCACAGATGAATGAGATAATGTGGTAGTGGCATTGTTAAGACATACTAGTGTTGAAACTATTAGAGTGACAAGTTATTGAGCAGGCACCAGTGTGGGATAAAAATATCACTGTATGAAACTGTGCCTGAAAAAGCAGACAGAAAAATATAAGAAAATGACTGATGACTTCAAAACATCGTTCCCTGCTTCCCTCTAAAACTCCTGTTACAGAAAAGACGGCCATACAATCTTCAGCCTGAAGCTTTGGCCTGAATGGAAGAAGGGGAAGAATAAAAAAATTTCATCCCCCATAAATCAGCCTACCTCGACTGGCACTGTTTTACAAATTTCCCCCAGGGGATGAATAAAGGGAATTTTATTTATTTATTATTTTATTATTTATACACATCTAATCAGGTTTTTAGAATTGTGTCGTAATAAATCAGAGTTTTAACTCTTTAACGTGCACGACGCACTACTTTAAAATAGTGTTTTTCAAATCACTTGGACATTATAAATATTAAATACAAATGTTAAGACTAGCAAAGGCATGCCAGAAAGTGAAATTGTTCACATTTGCAGAGTTCTATTAGTTCTAAAAGGCAGCAAGTAGTCGTAGCAATCAATAGAAAACACCAAGGACTCTAGATCTTTTTGTTTCTAATCATTTTATTTATCTTTTCTTCTCTTTACATCGCTTATCTTTTCTTTTCTTTAAATCTCTTATCTTTTCTTTTCTTTACATATCTAATATTTTCTTTTCTTTACATCTTTCTTATCTTATCTTTACATCTCTTTTCTTATCTTTTCTTCTCTTTACATCTCTTATCTTTTCTTTTCTTTACATCTCTAATATTTTCTTATCTTTACATCTTTCTTATCTTATCTTTCTTTTCTTTACATCTTTCATAAGAAAGATGTAAAGAAAAGAAAAGATAAGAAAAGGCTGACTTTTTGGGGATAATATTTTCTTCTTCTTCTCTTTACATCTCGTATCTTTTTTCTCTTTACATCTCTTATCTTTTCTTATCTTTTATTCTCTTAACATCTCATATCTTTTCTTCTCTTAACATCTCATATCTTTTCTTCTCTTAACATCTCATATCTTTTCTTCTCTTAACATCTCTTATCTTTTCTTCTCTTTACATCTTTTCTTCTCTGTACATCTCTTGTCTTATCTTTTCTTCCTTTAAATTTTAACATTGCAAGTGAAGTTGATTCTCTCCTTCCTGTGTTTTGTGTTCCTTTGTGATTTATAAATTGTGTTGTCCGCCTACCATTGTGTTCTCTTTTTCTTTCTTTTTAAAAAATTTATTTGTTTGTGCTGATTTTGGTATAGTTGAATAACACTTGCCTTTAGCCGGTTAGGTCCATGGTTCGAGTCCTGCTCTTAGCGGCACAAAGTTAAGTCCTTTGAAAATGTGCTTAATTCACTTTTTAAAAAAAACTTTTTTTACCCTACTTGGATGTAAAATGAGTACCTGGTAGGGAACAGCATCATCTTTGAAGAAAAAAAAATGTAACATTGCTTTAAAGGCTTCATGTCCTGTCCCACATAAGTGTAACAGTCGGCTTTGGACCCCTTGTAAAGTACTTTGAGCATGTTTATTGGATATATTAAAAAAAAGGAGTCATTCAGAGCCATTGGGCCAATGGAGCCAGAGTTATTCCCGGTTTCTATGGCATGAAACGGACAATAGCATTTGCTTGCTATCCTTTGGATAGGACGCCAGTCTATCGCAAAGTACTTTCTGCCAAATCTAACAGACTCAGCTACCCATTAACTGCTGGATGGAGACAGGGATGGGTCAGAAAACCTCTTGACTGCACCCGGGATCGATCTTGGTCCCTTTGTGTGTAAAGCCAGTGCTCTACCAACTGAGCTACCGGGACCCCTTTGTGTGTAAAGCCAGTGCTCTACCAACTGAGCTACCGGGACCCCTTTGTGTGTAAAGCCAGTGCTCTACCAACTGAGCTATCGGGACCCCTTTGTGTGTAAAGCCAGTGCTCTACCAACTGAGCTATCGGGACCCCTTTGTGTGTAAAGCCAGTGCTCAACCAACTGAGCTACCGGGACCCCTTTGTGTGTAAAGCCAGTGCTCTACCAACTGAGCTACCGGGACCCCTTTGTGTGTAAAGCCAGTGCTCTACCAACTGAGCTATCGGGACCCCTTTGTGTGTGTAAAGCCAGTGCTCTACCAACTGAGCTATCGGGACCCCTTTGTGTGTAAAGCCAGTGTTCTACCAACTGAGCTACCGGGACCCCTTTGTGTGTAAAGCCAGTGTTCTACCAACTGAGCTATCGGGACCCCTTTGTGTGTAAAGCCAGTGCTCTACCAACTGAGCTATCGGGACCCCTTTGTGTGTAAAGCCAGTGCTCTACCAACTGAGCTATCGGGACCCCTTTGTGTGTAAAGCCAGTGCTCTACCAACTGAGCTATCGGGACCCCTTTGTGTGTAAAGCCAGTGCTCTACCAACTGAGCTATCGGGACCCCTTTGTGTGTAAAGCCAGTGCTCTACCAACTGAGCTACCGGGACCCCTTTGTGTGTAAAGCCAGTGCTCTACCAACTGAGCTACCGGGACCCCTTTGTGTGTAAAGCCAGTGCTCTACCAACTGAGCTACCGGGACCCCTTTGTGTGTAAAGCCAGTGCTCTACCAACTGAGCTACCGGGACCCCTTTGTGTGTAAAGCCAGTGTTCTACCAACTGAGCTACCGGGACCCCTTTGTGTGTATAGCCAGTGTTCTACCAACTGAGCTACCGGGACCCCTTTGTGTGTATAGCCAGTGTTCTACCAACTGAGCTATCGGGACCCCTTTGTGTGTATAGCCAGTGCTCTACCAACTGAGCTATCGGGACCCCTTTTTGTGTAAAGCCAGTGCTCTACCAACTGAGCTATCGGGACCCCTTTGTGTGTAAAGCCAGTGCTCTACCAACTGAGCTACCGGGACCCCTTTGTGTGTATAGCCAGTGCTCTACCAACTGAGCTATCGGGACCCCTTTGTGTGTATAGCCAGTGCTCTACCAACTGAGCTATCGGGACCCCTTTGTGTGTATAGCCAGTGCTCTACCAACTGAGCTACCGGGACCCCTTTGTGTGTAAAGCCAGTGCTCTACCAACTGAGCTATCGGGACCCCTTTGTGTGTAAAGCCAGTGCTCTACCAACTGAGCTACCGGGACCCCTTTGTGTGTAAAGCCAGTGCTCTACCAACTGAGCTATCGGGACCCCTTTGTGTGTAAAGCCAGTGCTCTACCAACTGAGCTACCGGGACCCCTTTGTGTGTAAAGCCAGTGCTCTACCAACTGAGCTATCGGGACCCCTTTGTGTGTATAGCCAGTGCTCTACCAACTGAGCTATCGGGACCCCTTTGTGTGTTAAGCCAGTGCTCTACCAACTGAGCTATCGGGACCCCTTTGTGTGTAAAGCCAGTGCTCTACCGAGCTATCGGGACCCCTTTGTGTGTAAAGCCAGTGCTCTACCAACTGAGCTACCGGGACCCCTTTGTGTGTAAAGCCAGTGCTCTACCAACTGAGCTACCGGGACCCCTTTGTGTGTAAAGCCAGTGCTCTACCAACTGAGCTACCGGGACCCCTTTGTGTGTATAGCCAGTGTTCTACCAACTGAGCTACCGGGACCCCTTTGTGTGTAAAGCCAGTGCTCTACCAACTGAGCTACCGGGACCCCTTTGTGTGTATAGCCAGTGTTCTACCAACTGAGCTACCGGGACCCCTTTGTGTGTATAGCCAGTGTTCTACCAACTGAGCTATCGGGACCCCTTTGTGTGTATAGCCAGTGTTCTACCAACTGAGCTATCGGGACCCCTTTGTGTGTAAAGCCAGTGCTCTACCAACTGAGCTACCGGGACCCCTTTGTGTGTAAAGCCAGTGCTCTACCAACTGAGCTACCGGGACCCCTTTGCTGTATAAAAGCTCAAGTTTTTAGTTTTTGTCTTGTTTTTTTTTAAATTTGTAAAAAGTTCATTAATTTTAAAATTTTTTCCCCCTTGTTCTACAGCATCCAGTCCTGTAGCAGGCGTTGGCGGTCAGCCCCAGGCATCCCCCACGAAGAGTCCTGACAAGCGGGAAGACGATAGGCAGGACGAGTACGAACCCAATGTTGACTTCAAGCCTGTCATTCCATTACCTGATCTGGTGGAGAAAAAGACTGGGGAAGAGAACGAGACGGTGGTATGCCGACTGTTAGCTGTTGTCGTCCTTCACGACCATAAGGCTCTTGGAGCCGAAGTTTTCCCTCAGTTTATAAAGTGTTAAACTTACATTAGTAATTGCTTGCTTTTTTTTTTTTTTTTGGATACGATGCTTAGTCTATCGCATTGTACTTTCAATCAGATTTTTTACAGACCCAGCTACCCAATCACTGCTGGGTGGACATCTGTTCAGCTGGGAATCATCCTGTTCATTGGTGAGTGAAGCGAACGCTCTACCAACTGAGCCCTCAGAACTCCCAACTTTTACATGCGGTGATGATTAATCCTGTAACAACAGTTTGAGCTGGTCAAATGGTGTTTTCTATCAATAGGGTTTGAATCAAATGGTGTTTTCTATCAATAGGGTTTGAGTCAAATGGTATTTTCTATCAATAGGGTTTGAGTCAAATGGTGTTTTCTATCAATAGGGTTTGAGTCAAATGGTGTTTTCTATCAATAGGGTTTGAGTCAAATGGTGTTTTCTATCAATAGGGTTTGAGTCAAATGTGTTTTCTATCATTAGGGTTTGAGTCAAATGGTGTTTTCTATCAATAGGGTTTGAATCAAATGGTATTGTCTATCAATAGGGTTTGAATCAAATGGTGTTTTCTATCAATAGGTTTGATCAAATGGTTTTCTATCAATAGGGTTGAATCAAATGTGTTTTCTATCAATAGGGTTTGAGTCAAATGGTTTTTCTATCAATAGGGTTTGAATCAAATGGTTTTTCTATCAATAGGGTTTGATCAAATGGTGTTTTCTATCAATAGGTTTGAATCAAATGGTTTTTCTATCAATAGGGTTTGAGTCAAATGGTGTTTTCTATCAATAGGGTTTGAGTCAAATGGTTGTTTTCTATCAATAGGGTTTGAATCAAATGGTGTTTTCTATCAATAGGGTTTGAATCAAATGGTGTTTTCTATCAATAGGGTTTGAATCAAATGGGTTTTTCTATCAATAGGGTTTGAGTCAAATGGTGTTTTCTATCAATAGGGTTTGAATCAAATGGTTTTTCTACAATAGGGTTTGAGTCAAATGGTATTTCTATCAATAGGGTTTGAGTCAAATGGTTTTTCTATCAATAGGGTTTGAGTCAAATGTGTTTTCTATCAATAGGGTTTGAGTCAAATGGTGTTTTCTATCAATAGGGTTTTGATCAAATGGTGTTTTCTATCAATAGGGTTTGATCAAATGGTGTTTTCTATCAATAGGTTTGAGTCAAATGGTGTTTTCTATCAATAGGGTTTGAAGTCAAATGGTGTTTTCTATCAATAGGGTTTGAGTCAAATGGTGTTTTCTATCAATAGGGTTTGAGTCAAATGGTGTTTTCTATCAATAGGGTTTGAGATCAAATGGTGTTTTCTATCAATAGGGTTTGAATCAAATGGTTTTTCTATCAATAGGGTTTGAGTCAAATGGTGTTTTCTATCAATAGGGTTTGAGTCAAATGGTGTTTTCTATCAATAGGGTTTGATCAAATGGTGTTTTCTATCAATAGGGTTTGAATCAAATGGGTTTTCTATCAATAGGTTTGATCAAGAGTATTCTGACAAGGGTTGAAGTAATGGGAGTCAACAATGTTGATCAAATGTTTTCCTTACCATCTGGTGGAAAAAATGGGTATTACAAGGGTTTGAGCAATGGTGTTTTCTTCACAATAGGTTTGAGCAAAGTTTTTCTATCAATAGGTTAAGTCAAATGGTTTTTCTATCATGTTTTGGATAATGTGTTTTTTCTATCAATCAGGTTTGAAGTCACAATGTGGTTTCATCTTAGGTTGAATCAATTGTATTTTACAAGTTACAAAGTTTTCATCATTAGGGTTTGATAATGTGTAACAAAGGTTGATTCAAATGGTGTTTTCTATCAATAGGTTTGAGTCAAATGGTGTTTTCTATCAATAGGGTTGAGTCAAATGGTGTTTCTTCAATAGTCAAAGGTTTTTCAAATAGGTTGATAAGTTTTCTATCAATAGGTTTGAGTCAAATGGTGTTTTCTATCAATAGGGTTTGAGTCAAATGGTGTTTTCTATCATAGGGTTTGAGTCAAATGGTGTTTTCTATCAATAGGGTTTGATCAAATGGTGTTTTCTATCAATAGGGTTGAATCAAATGTGTTTCTATCAATGGGTTTGATCAAATGTGTTTTCTTCATGGTTTGATCAAATGGTGTTTTCTATCAATAGGGTTTGAGTAAATGGTGTTTTCTATCAATAGGTTTGAGTCAAGGGTGTTTTCTATCAATAGGGTTTGAGTCAAATGGTGTTTTCTATCAATAGGTTTGAGTCAAATGGTTTTTCTATCAATAGGGTTGAGTCAAATGGTGTTTTCTATCAATAGGGTTTGAGTCAAATGGTGGTTTTCTATCAATAGGGTTTGATCAAATGGTGTTTTCTATCAATAGGTTTGATCAAATGGTGTTTTCTATCAATAGGGTTTGAGTCAAATGGTGTTTTCTATCAATAGGGTTTGAGTCAAATGGTGTTTTCTATCAATAGGGTTTGAGTCAAATGGTGTTTTCTATCAATAGGGTTTGAATCAAATGGTGTTTTCTATCAATAGGGTTTGAATCAAATGGTGTTTTCTATCAATAGGTTTGAGTCAAATGGTGTTTTCTATCAATAGGGTTTGAGTCAAATGGTGTTTTTCTATCAATAGGGTTTGATCAAATGTGTTTTCATCAATAGGTTTGAATCAAATGTTTTCTATCAATAGGGTTTGAGTCAATGGTGTTTTCTATCAATAGGGTTTGAGTCAAATGGTGTTTTCTATCAATAGGGTTTGAGTCAAATGGTGTTTTCTATCAATAGGGTTGAGTCAAATGGTGTTTTCTATCAATAGGGTTTGAGTCAAATGGTGTTTTCTATCATAGGGTTTGAGTCAAATGGTGTTTTCTATCAATAGGTTTGATCAAATGGTGTTTTCTATCAATAGGGTTTGAATCAAATGGTTTTCTACAATAGGTTTGATCAAATGGTGTTTTATCAATAGGTTTGATCAAATGGTGTTTTCTATCAATAGGGTTTGAATCAAATGGTGTTTTCTATCAATAGGGTTTGAGTCAAATGGTGTTTTCTATCAATAGGGTTTGATCAAATGGTGTTTTCTATCAATAGGGTTTGAGTCAAATGGTGTTTTCTATCAATAGGGTTTGATCAAATGGTGTTTTCTATCAATAGGTTTATCAAATGGTGTTTTCTATCAATAGGGTTTGAATCAAATGTGTTTTCTATCAATAGGTTTGAATCAAATGGTGTTTTCTATCAATAGGGTTTGATCAAATGGTGTTTTCTATCATAGGGTTGATCAAATGTGTTTTCTATCATAGGGTTTGATCAAATGGTGTTTTCTATCAATAGGGTTTGAATCAAATGGTGTTTTCTATCATAGGGTTTGAGTCAAATGGTGTTTTCTATCAATAGGGTTTGAGTCAAATGGTGTTTTCTATCAATAGGGTTGAATCAAATGGTGTTTTCTATCAATAGGGTTTGAATCAAATGTGTTTTTCTATCAATAGGGTTTGATCAAATGGTGTTTTCTATCAATAGGGTTTGAATCAAATGGTGTTTTCTATCAATAGGGTTTGAAGTCAAATGGTGTTTTCTATCAATAGGGTTTGAATCAAATGGTATTTTCTATCAATAGGGTTTGAATCAAATGGTGTTTTCTATCAATAGGGTTTGAGTCAAATGGTGTTTTCTATCAATAGGGTTTGAATCAAATGGTATTTTCTAGCAATAGGGTTTAAATCAAATGGTATTTTCTATCAATAGGGTTTGAATCAAATGGTATTTTCTATCAATAGGGTTTGAGTCAAATGGTGTTTTCTATCAATAGGGTTTGAGTCAAATGGTGTTTTCTATCAATAGGGTTTGAATCAAATGGTGTTTTCTATCAATAGGGTTTGAATCAAATGGTATTTCTATCAATAGGGTTTGAATCAAATGGTGTTTTCTATCAATAAGGTTTGAGTCAAATGGTGTTTTCTATCAATAGGGTTTGAATCAAATGGTGTTTTCTAGCAATAGGGTTTGAGTCAAATGGTATTTTCTATCAATAGGGTTTGAATCAAATGGTATTTTCTATCAATAGGGTTTGAGTCAAATGGTGTTTTCTATCAATAGGTTTGAGTCAAATGGTGTTTTCTATCAATAGGGTTTTGAATCAAATGGTGTTTTCTATCAATAGGGTTTGAGTCAAATGGTATTTTCTATCAATAGGGTTTGAGTCAAATGGTGTTTTCTATCAATAGGGTTTGAATCAAATGGTGTTTTCTATCAATAGGGTTTGAATCAAATGGTATTTTCTATCAATAGGGTTTGAGTCAAATGGTGTTTTCTATCAATAGGGTTTGAGTCAAATGGTGTTTTCTATCAATAGGGTTTGAATCAAATGGTATTTTCTATCAATAGGGTTTGAGTCAACTGGTGTTTTCTATCAATAGGGTTTGAGTCAAATGGTGTTTTCTATCAATAGGTTTGAATCAAATGGTGTTTTCTATCAATAGGGTTTGAATCAAATGTGTTTTCTATCAATAGGGTTTGAGTCAAATGGTGTTTTCTATCAATAGGGTTTGAATCAAATGGTGTTTTCTATCAATAGGGTTTGAATCAAATGGTATTTTCTATCAATAGGGTTTGAGTCAAATGGTGTTTTCTATCAATAGGGTTTGATCAAATGGGTTTTCTATCAATAGGGTTTGAATCAAATGGTGTTTTCTATCAATAGGTTTGAATCAAATGGTGTTTTCTATCAATAGGGTTTGAGTCAAATGGTTTTCTATCAATAGGGTTTGAATCAAATGGTGTTTTCTATCAATAGGGTTTGAATCAAATGGTATTTTCTATCAATAGGGTTTGAATCAAATGGTATTTTCTATCAATAGGGTTTGAATCAAATGGTGTTTTCTATCAATAGGGTTTGAGTCAAATGGTGTTTTCTATCAATAGGGTTTGAGTCAAATGTGTTTTCTATCAATAGGGTTTGAATCAAATGGTGTTTTCTATCAATAGGGTTTGAAACAAATGGTGTTTTCTATCAATAGGGTTTGAATCAAATGGTGTTTCTATCAATAGGGTTTGAATCAAATGTGTTTTCTATCAATAGGGTTTGAATCAAATGGTGTTTTCTATCAATAGGTTTGAGTCAAATGGTGTTTCTATCAATAGGGTTTGAATCAAATGGTGTTTTCTATCAATAGGGTTTGAGTCAAATGGTGTTTTCTATCAATAGGGTTTGAGTCAAATGGTGTTTTCTATCAATAGGGTTTGAATCAAATGGTGTTTTCTATCAATAGGGTTTGAGTCAAATGGTGTTTTCTATCAATAGGGTTTGAATCAAATGGTGTTTTCTATCAATAGGGTTTGAATCAAATGGTATTTTCTATCAATAGGGTTTGAGTCAAATGGTGTTTTCTATCAATAGGGTTTGAGTCAAATGGTGTTTTCTATCAATAGGGTTTGAATCAAATGGTGTTTTCTATCAATAGGGTTTGAATCAAATGGTGTTTTCTATCAATAGGGTTTGAATCAAATGGTGTTTTCTATCAATAGGGTTTGAATCAAATGGTGTTTTCTATCAATAGGGTTTGAGTCAAATGGTGTTTTCTATCAATAGGTTTGAATCAAATGGTGTTTTCTATCAATAGGGTTTGAGTCAAATGGTGTTTTCTATCAATAGGGTTTGAGTCAAAATGGTGTTTTCTATCAATAGGTTTGAGTCAAATGGTGTTTTCTATCAATAGGGTTTGAGTCAAATGGTGTTTTCTAGCAATAGGGTTTGAATCAAATGGTGTTTTCTATCAATAGGGTTTGAGTCAAATGGTGTTTTCTAGCAATAGGGTTTGAGTCAAATGGTGTTTTCTAGCAATAGGGTTTGAGTCAAATGGTATTTTCTCCCAATATTTAATCACAATTTAGCCACAGACCTAACCTGTTTCATCAAGTGAGCATTAATTGTAATGTGTTGTCACTCTCCTTGGTCCTGCTTTTTCTTTGGTGTTTGGAGGTACAACAGTGGCCCATGGTCATAGTGAATGTATCGTCAGAAATGTGTGAAACTGGGGTGTGTTTTATGTGGCCCATGGTCATAGTGAATGTATCGTCAGAAATGTGTGAAATTGGGGTGTGTTTTATGTGGCCCATGGTCACCGTGAATGTAGCGTCAGAAATGTGTGAAACTGGGTGTGTTTTATGTGGCCCATGGTCATAGTGAATGTATTGTCAGAAATGTGTGAAATTGGGTGTGTTTTATGTGGCCCATGGTCATAGTGAATGTATTGTCAGAAATGTGTGAAATTGGGGTGTGTTTTATGTGGCCCATGGTCATAGTGAATGTATTGTCAGAAATGTGTGAAACTGGGGTGTGTTTTATGTGGCCCATGGTCATAGTGAATGTATCGTCATAAATGTGTGAAACTGGGGTGTATTTTATGTGGCCCATGGTCATAGTGAATGTATCGTCAGAAATGTGTGAAACTGGGGTGTGTTTTATGTGGCCCATGGTCATAGTGAATGTATCGTCAGAAATGTGTGAAATTGGGGTGTGTTTTATGTGGCCCATGGTCATAGTGAATGTATTGTCAGAAATGTGTGAAACTGGGGTGTGTTTTATGTGGCACATGGTCATAGTGAATGTATCGTCATAAATGTGTGAAATTGGGGTGTGTTTTATGTGGCCCATGGTCATAGTGAATGTATCGTCATAAATGTGTGAAACTGGGGTGTGTTTTATGTGGCCCATGGTCATAGTGAATGTATCGTCAGAAATGTGTGAAATTGGAGTGTGTTTTATTTTAGGAGAACATCTTTAAGATAGAAAAAAAAAATTTTAATTTGATATTTCTGATTATTTTGATGCTAAATTCACTTTTTGTCCATCCCCCAGCCCCCCCCCCCCCCCCCCCAAAAAAAAAAAAAAAAAACAATTCCAGGCAACGGGTGGCAAAATAAAGTCTAATTCTATTGAATCCCAATTGCCCAGTCGGTAGAGCACTCACTTCACACAAAGGGACCAAGATCGATCACGGGTCAAGATTTCTTTTCTGACCCTCTTTTCCACCCAGCAGTGATTGACCAACTGGGTTGGTTAAATCTGGCAGAAAGTTCTGTGCTATAGATTAGCGTCCTATCCAAAAGATTGCAAGCAATTGCTGTTGTCATTTCACAATATAGAAACTGGGATAAACTTTTTAATTGAATGTACAGAATTAGAACAGATAAGGTCACAACATTATGATAACAGAGACTTGAAGTCTCTGTTCCAGTCGGTCGATCCGCTTACAATTTTAAAGTATCTGCAGGAATGTGAACTCCTGCAGAAATTGTAAATAGATATTTTTACCTAACAAACATGTAACTGTTATGATTTTATAAAGATTTTATTACAACAGTACACGATTGAGCAGCTATGGCCCCTCGAGGCCGATAAAAATTGAATAAAGACAGAAACGGGCGCTTAAATGACCTAAATCATGTCGAAAGCGCCGTTAAACACCTAAAAACAATAACAAAACTCCGGCTTCATCGGCTGATGGCTCTGAAGGACGACTACTATATAATTCTTAATAATCTCCTGTCATTTTTACGTTTTACTTGCGCTGAAATGTTCTGGGCAAATTGCCAATGCTGTTAAATCCACAAGGACAAGCAACCCAAAACAAAAAGGGGACAGCGTGCCTCAGCAGTACGGTCTTTGCTTCATACCCGAAAGGTACCGAGTTCGATCACCAGCCGCTGCCCTGGATGGCCTTCAGCAAGTCACCTCGCCCTAGCTCAATTTGCGGCTGATGGCTGGGTTATTCCAGTCCTTGTTTGGAGACAAATTTCCCCCTTGGGATGAATAAAGGGATTTTTATTTTACAAAGTTGCCAATGTTCCGTATATTTACAGAGTTCAGTATGTCATAAACCCTCAGTATATTTTCCAATTAGCTGCTATACGGGGAAAAGGCTAACTATGTCATGTGTTTTTACTGGAGGTCAGCACTCCCAAAGGAGTCGGTCAACGTCTTTGTGTCAAAATTCAGTCAATTTTTGCCTCCTGAATTGTCCTCAACAGTCGTAACGTCACTTCCTTCCTAATGACGTATGGTAACTTAGTAACACTGGCTCTAAACTATAGGAACAATGGCGGACGCTGTATGAAATATTTTTCCGGCGAGCTTAAACGCGTATCCAGAGGAAAAACCCCCATCAATTTGATCATGTTTTGACTTTTACACATTCTGATCACAAGGGATATGAAAAGGGAATGAACAGTTCTAGCCAGCATGAAGAATAAAAAGTAATGATTTTCTTTGTTTAGAACCAAGATGGCCGCCGTTGCCGGGTGTTGTGACATCAGACTACTGAATCCAATTGGATTCACTAGTCTGATGTCACGTCACCCAGCAACGGCGGCCATCTTGGTTCTAAACAAAGAAAATCGGTACTTTTTATTCTTCATGCTGGCTAGAACTTTTCATATGTCATGTGATCAGAATGTATAAGTCAAAACATGATCATATATATAATGTTTTTCTCCTCTGGATACACTTTTATGCTCGTCGGAGAAATATTTCATAAAGACGTCCGCCATTGTTCAGATAGTTTAGAGCCAGTTACTAATATACCATGCGTCATTACGAGGGAAGTGACGTCATGACTGTTGAAGCATGTTGGCAGCCCTAATTTTTTAAAACTATGACCAATGATCTAATCATTTCTATTGTAATTTCAGATCTTTGTGGACCGATGTCGTCTGTTCCGCTATGACACCGAGAGCAGACAGTGGAAAGAAAGAGGTGTTGGGGAGATCAAGATTCTCTGTGACAATAAGGAACATCGTTACAGAGTGGTCATGAGGAGAGATCAGGTAACCTACGCCCCCCCCCTCTCTCTCTCTCTCTCCTCTCTCTCTCTCTCTCTCTCTCTCTCTCTCCCTCTCTCTCTCTCTCTCTCTCTCTCACGCTCTCTGGGTGGAAGGGAAACAGTTAAAAATGTATAGAGTTTTGGGAGACGATATTTTTTTCTTGTAAATCATCTCTCTGTTATGCATTGTATTATTGTTTTACATATTATATACGATTTGTAAACATTTGAGTCTGTTACTCTTAGTGGGGGCCTGTGCTTGTGTCAGGATGAGACATTTAGGTGATCTCAAACTAAGTTCACTGATAGTGTGCTCTTGGAATTTGCATCTGTTCCCTATTTGAACTAATTCCCCTTTGTCTTCCTTTTTCTTGGGTACTTTAATTGTAGTTCTAGAACTTTTTACTATTTCATTTTCTTCTTTTTTACTGGCACTGATATGACCTTTATGTGTTACAAGCGCCGTAAAACTTTAAAAAAAAAAATCTCTCTCTTTCTCTATATCTCCCTCTCTTTCCATCTCTCTCTCTCTCTCTCTCTCTCTCTCTCTCTCTCCCTCTCTCTCTCTCTCTCCTCTCTCTCTCTCTCTCTCTCTCTCTCTCTCCCTCTCTCTCTCTCTCTCCCTCCCCCTCTCTCTCTATCTCTATCTCTCTCTCTCCTCCCCCTCTCTCTCTATCTCTATCTCTCTCTCTCTCTCTCTCTCTCTCTCTCTCTCCTCCTCTCTCCTCTCTCTCTCTCTCTCTCTCTCTCTCTCCTCTCTCTCTCTCTCTCTCTATATATATATAATATATATATATATATATATAATATATATATATATATATATCGCTCGCTCTCTCTCACACACTCTATACCTCTCTCTATTTCACCTCTCTCTCTCTGAAGAGAGAGAGAGTACGGTTAGAGAATGTGAGTAAAGAGCCTTCTCCAAGGACTCAATTATGCGCCGAACGAGGCTTAAACTCAGGACCTTCCGATCCAAAAGCGAGTGTCATATCACAAGACCACATAGCCGCACAAAATAAACTCTCCCAACCTAAAGTATAGGGTACAATCATAGCTGTTCCAAGTTCCATATTTGCATTGTTGTGGCATTTTGAAAAGCTGTTTGAACCCATTTTGTCTGTAAATAGCACAATGGAAATGAATGAATCTGTTCCAGACTTTGAAGTCAAAACTCCAAGGATGGAACGGGTTGAATGGCAAAGAATATTCTGACTGGTGAATTCATGCCTGCCCCAACCATTCCACTTTTGGTGGAATCATTCCTATTCACCACCCCCCCCCCCCCCCCCCAACCATTCCACTTTTGGTGGAATCATTCCTATTCACCACCCCCCCCCCCCCCCCCAACCATTCCACTTTTGGTGGAATTATTCCTATTCACCCCCCCCCCCCCAACCATTCCACTTTTGGTGGAATTATTCCTATTTATTCCTATTCACCCCCCCCCAACCATTCCACTTTTGGTGGAATTATTCCTATTCACCCCCCCCCCCCCCCACCCAACCAACCTTCCACTTTTGGTGGAATTATTCCTATTCACCCCCCCCCCCCCCAACCATTCCACTTTTGGTGGAATATTCCTATTTTGAAATTCCTATTCACCCCCCCCCCCCCCCAACCATTCCACTTTTGGTGGAATTATTCCTATTCACCCCCCCCCCCCCCAACCATTCCACTTTTGGTGGAATTATTCCTATTCACCCCCCCCCCCCCCCCGCCCCCCCCCCCCCAACCATTCCACTTTTGGTGGAATCATTCCTATTCACCACCCCCCCCCCCCCCCCCCAACCATTCCACTTTTGGTGGAATCATTCTTATTCACCCCCCCCCCCCCCCCAACCATTCCACTTTTGGTGGAATATATCCTATTCACCCCCCCCCCCCCCCAACCATTCCACTTTTGGTGGAATCATTCCTATTCACCCCCCCCCCCCCCCCCAACCATTTCACTTTTGGTGGAATCATTCCTATTCACCCCCCCGCGATTCGGCCATTGTCTCTAACATTCCCATTTTCAATAAGGACCATAATGGTAAGCCGAAAAATTTAAAAAGATAAGAGGGATGGGCTGATTTTTTTTTTTTTAAAGATTGCCAAAAGTAGGAAAAATTTATTTCACTCCTTCCCCCTTCCCCCCTCCATCATGACCTAATACATGTGATGTGTAGTTTGGCCAGCTGTGCTGGAATACTGTCTTTATGTGTTTGGTGACAAAGTTGGTGGTCGTTTTGATACAGATTTATCCATTGTTAAAAGATTCCTATTGTTTGTCTCAAATTCCTATTTTCTGACGTTCTGATTCCACTTTTGGAATATGAGTGGTTGGCAGGTTTGTCAATGCTTAGTAACGCTGGAATCATCAATTCCTACCAAAATATTAATTTCTCAATCTTATCCTCCCCTAAGATCCTCAAGCTGTGCGCCAACCATTTCATCTCGGGTTCCATGAAGTTGTCCCCCTTGGCCAGCTCTGACAAGGGCTGGTGCTACAGTGCTATGGATTATTCGGAGGAGGAGATGAAGATGGAACAGCTGGCTGTTCGGTTCAAGAACCCGGAAAAGGCCAAGAAGTTCAAAGATGCGTTTGAAGACTGTGTGACCAAGTCCAAGAAAGTGGATGGTGGCAGTCCTGGAGCAGCGGCCAGTCCAGGTGATTGATTCATTCATTTTTTACACCATATATATGTGTGTGCGTCCCTGACATAATTAGTCACATGGTGAAAATTTTTCTTTTTGCGGGAGTTTTTTGCATTTTTTGAAAGCCCAATGTCTCCTGAGCATTTTAATCTTTACTTGAAGCAAATCGGGAGATTTTTCATGAAGTTATCGTCATATGCATGGGCTAGGGTGTGAAACCCTAATTTTGAGAAAATCGCTTCCAAAGTTGACAAGAGTTGAAATTAAGTATAATAATTACCTTCATATAGAAAATTAAAATAAAATATTTTGGAGTAGAATTCAATAAAAATATTTCAACAACATGTATAGAGATGTTTGATTTAACGATTTTTGATAACTCATTTTCCATAAAAATTGATCTCTTGACTAAAATTGTAGACCTGCATGTGTGCCGACAATTGTCGGTTTTCCGACAATCACGGTAGTTGCGATCTCCCGGATCACTTATTTTTATTTTATTGCTAAAGTAATCTGATTGCGAGTGAAGTCAATTGTCGGAGTGTCGGCGAGCCCCAACTCGACCGGTGGCGAGCAGTCAAGTGCCGACGAATGGGCGTCGGATTGCTGACAATATTGTCGGCACTTTCAAGCCCTCGTTACGCTCGTTCGGTAATTATCGGGAAACTCCGCTAGTCTTCGATTCGACCGCAACTCTTCACTGTCTGAAAAACGAGAAGTGTGTCGATATAATCGAGCATGCGCAGTTCGTTAACTTTCGTTTTCATACTTTCGTATTCCATTCAAGTAACTTTTGTTTGTTCAATTGAACGTTGCTACATTTCAATTTTATTCGCTCTATCAATAAACTTTCGGGATTTGTCGTTGTATATTTTGATCTATTACTCTTTTACATTATTTTTTGTTATCATGCCTGAACAATTCTTTGACCGTTCGTCGGATCTGAAGTCAGTTGAGAATGGTGTTCGAAATCTATTCAAATGGAATTGGCGATGATTTTCTTTCGGAGTACGTGAGAAAGCCAGCCCAGCCGGGTGCTGCATTTTGTATTTTTTTTTGCCAGTGGATTAAAGTCTAATGATTGGGATGGTTATTGCTCTTTAGAGTTAGAGATAAGATCAATTATTCCAGGTTAAAAACTACTGTGGGGGTCCGATTACGGTGGCAAAGGAAAATCATTCATAAAGAGGCATTCTCACAGACAGTCAAAGTCAAAGTGAGTAACACAAGAGAGAAAAAAGAAAAACAGCTCAGTCGTTAACGGCTGTTTTCACTGCTGAGACAGAGACTCGTCCTCTCTCCAAGCTTCACAAGATTTCTTAACTCACTCAATCCTAGCCCTAGCCCAGTCTGTAGGTAGACAGGTGCCGATTAGCCATTGGACAAGTGAAGCGCAACTTTGGGTTAAATTTTGAATAACACAATTTCACATAATCACTGTTGCCGTTGCATTATTTTTCACAGTATATGAACGGCTCTGGTATCATTTTCAAGGGCAGAGATCAAGATTTCTTTTGATGTGATAAAAATCAATGTTGACATATTGTATCAAAAATTATAATTTGATAAAAATAACATCATTTTAAAACTTTTGAAATCTTTTTCAAAATTGAGATAGCAAAAAAATAAAAGAGAAGGCATCTAGATAAATCATTTGTCTGTGTCTATATCAAATTTCATAAAGATTGAAGACAGTGCAGTATGTTTAATGTTGACCACAAGTGACCAACCCTCTTTTCTCTATGCTAAGATCCCGTTTTAATCAGTAGTCACCTTATCGAGAGGCTGTCCAGTGGGGAATTCTCAATCAATTTTGAGCTTTTTGTAAGAGTAAATTTAGAGTAGTAAAATCATCATAACTTTGGAACCGTTTATCCTGGATCCAAAAGTAAGGTATCTTATTAAATGGTTTTTAAAGGCCTATCTGTCTATGTAAAAAATAATTATTAATTTTTATTTTTGAAAAAATATCAAACTACCACTCTACCTCCATGCTGTCCATTGTCCCTATAAATGTTTGGTACTTTTTAACATTTTAAAATAAATATATTCGGTAGGACAATCCAAAAGAAAATGTATATGACTAAGTACTGAGTTACAAAATAAAAGATCCGGTAATGCGATATGTGTGAAAAAGTTCAGACAATTTGGTCAGGACTCGCATGCAGGTCTAAAATTGTCAATATCTCTGTTCGAAGCTTTTCACCATGCGACTGATTATCTCAAGGACGTCCACAAATGTTACAGTCAGTCGGATGGTGAAAAGGTTTGAACTGAGATATTGCCAAGTTTAGTTAGAAGGTCAAATTTTTATCCAAAATGAGTTCTTGTCATAACTGATTAAATTAACCCTTTTTGTACATCTTCGGGAAATATCAAAGCTTAATTTCACTTCTAAATATTTTTACAGCTAGTCAAGTTGAAAAAGTATGAAATTTGAGAAAAGTTGGTGGATACCTTTCCCATACAGCTGACCATAACTTCATGAAAAATCACCCGATTTACTTCAAGTAAAGATTAAAATGCTCTGGTGAGCTTATTCTTTTAGAAAATGAAAAAGATTTTTTGCAAATCCAACGTTTTCACCTTCCGACTGATTATGCCATGCACTGACACATTTCTAAAGGGTAGCAATAAATTTTTGCTTCCCATTCAATATTACGTGAAGGACCCTGATAGCTCAGTTGGTAAAGTACTTGCTTCACACGCAAAGGGACTGAGATCAATCCCGGGTTCAGTGGAGATTTTTTCTGACCTCCCAGCAGTGATTGGGTAGCTGTGCCTATAAGATCTGGTGGAAAGTACATTGAGATAGACTAGCGTCCTATCCAAAGGATAGCAAGCAATTGCTTTTGTCCATTTTATGCTATACAAACCAGGATAAACCACGCCTCCATGAATGGCTACTTAACATTACGTAAATAGGAAAAGACTGGGGTTTGGGCCTTTGGTGTTAGTATCTTAAACTGTCTTCTCCTCTCCCCCCCCCCCCCTCCCAAGAAAAAAATTAAATAATAAAAAATAAACCCAAACTGTGTACTAATTGTAATCAATTAGTCTGAATTAGATTCTCTTCTTCCTGTCGGATGTAAATCTGGGTTGATTAAGTAGATTTAAAAAGTCTGATTTTATAAATGTTTTTTGTCAGCGCTGCCTGCTATAAAATGCCCAGGCAATCTGCTTGTGCTTGTTCGATTTCTCTCCGAGTTCTCACAATTTAATACCCCTGACACAGTGATATTCTGTTTTGTTTGCATCTTACAGCAAAGACGGACGCCAAAAGTCCCAGCAGCAAGGCAGGGAAGGATGCTGTAGACTCAGCCGTGACAACAAGCAAACCACCTTTCTCCTTCTTCACTCAGACAGAAGCCTCATCAAAATCAACCGTAACCTTTGGCAAATCTCCAACTGCAACGTCAGTTGCTACCGCCCCGTCATCAACTTCGACCCCTGTCAAACCGAGCATTGCTTCGAGTGGAGGGTTTGCTTTCGGGGCTGGGTCGTCTGCATCCCCCAGTTCAACAACAACAATGACAGCAACAGCAGCAGCTTCTAAAAGCCCAGCTCCTGGGACGACGACAACAGCAACTGCTGCTACTTCTGCCCCGGAGCCTGCGACAACGACAACAACAGGGGGAGGAGTCGTTCCCTTGAGTGAACTGTTCAAGCCCGATGCCGACAGCTGGGAGTGCGACACTTGTCTGTGTCGTAATCAGGGAAAGTATGTACGATGCCCAGCGTGTCAGGCACCCAAGCCTGGCGCCACTCCAGAGGAGTTGGCAAAATCTTCATCCACTGACAGTTCGGGTAAGTTGACAGACACACAGACACACACACACACACAGACAGACAGACACACAGACAGACAGATGGGCAGACACACACAGACAGACAGATGGGCAGACAGACAGGCAGACGGACAGACAGACAGACACACAGACAGACAGACAGACACACAGACGGGCAGACAGACAGACGGACAGACAGACACACAGACAGACGGACAGACAGACACACAGACAGACGGGCAGACAGACCTGCCATTTTCACAGAATTTATTGGTAAATGAGACTGCATCAAAAGTCCATTTTTACTAACAGTTTATAAATGAAAATGTTGCTGCTTGAGACTTGAAGGAGAAAATAACGATATCTGTCGTTGTTCAATAAATTGAAGCTTACATTTCATAACTTAATATTTTTTTTTTTTTCTGACAGTTGATACAAAAATACAAAGAGGTCTTTTGAAAAACTGTGAAAGTTGAAAGACTTCATTTTCTTCAGTTTCTCTGGGTTAAATAATCAAAAGTCAACCAACCAATGACAAAGTCGCTTTCCTAATAATTGATACAAAAATACAAAGAGGTCTTTTGAAACATTATGGACAGGACTCCTCTTCATCCGTTAAAGGATGAAAAACAAAAGAAAGACCATTTTGAATTGAATTTATAACATTAATAGCTTTATACATTGTGGAAAGAGACTTTGTCCACATTGTCTTCTATCCTTTGAGAAACTATCTTGTACTTTCCTGTCCGTGCCAGACTTTCAGCTTGTAGTTTATTTTTCAGTGTTCAATGAAATGATGAGAACCAAATCTTGTGATTAGTTTACAAAATAACCTAGAATTGGCAAATTTTGGTGGCGAATTCACGAAAACAGCTTTGTACACCCTCGTACACAAATCAATTTTTTCACCCTCTAGATTGTACAAATATACATTAATTCGGTACTTTTACTTTTATTCATATTCCAATTTTTTTAACCAAATTTTTTTTAGGAATATTGATGGAAAAAACAAAAATTACTTTAATAGGAAATAGAATTCTGACCAGAGTTGATAATCCTGCATCAGTTCTTAAGCATTTTAAAGTAACAATTCATAGAAATAAAGAGAGAAATTCTGTAATTTTGGGTTGATACAGACATTTTCTTGAAATTCGGATATTTTCTAAAAATATACTAATTTAATTTTTTTTTTGTTTGTTTGTTTAAACCTGATTTAAGTATGAATGGCTTTTTTTTTTTTTTT
>NC_088369.1:45955947-45958447 GCF_034508935.2 Berghia stephanieae
CTGTGTCTTGGAATGATTTTGTCCTGATTCTGGTCAGAGTCCTTGGCTGGGAGGGAAACAGTCGAATGTATAGTTAATAGTTTTGGGAGATGATATTTTTTCCTTGTAAATCATCTCTCTGTTATGCACTGCATTATGTTTTATTTACATATTATTTAAATGATTGGTAAACATTTGAGTGTTATTCTTCTTAATAGGGACCTGTGCTTGTGACTGGATGAGACTTTTAGGTGATCTCAAACTAAGTACTTTGACGGTGTACTCTTGGAATCAACATCTGTTTCCAATCTGAACAAATTCCCCTTTGTCTTACCTTTTCTTTTGTGCTTTAATTGTAATTCTAGAACTTTTTACTATCCCATTTTCTTCCTTTTTACTGGCGTTGATATGACCTTAATGCGTTGCAAGCGCCGTCAAACCCATTAAAACAAACAAACAAACAAACAAACAAATGTTAATGTTTACTTTATTTTATTGATGACCTGCCAGGCCAAAACAGGAGAAGAGGAGGAGGAGGTTCTGTTTGAATCAAGGGCCCGAATGTATCGGTTCGATTCCGGGGAATGGAAAGAGAAGGGCGTTGGTGTCATGAAAATATTAGAGCACAGAGGAACCAAGAAAGCAAGGGTGCTGATGAGACGAGATCAGGTACTGAATAAATAGTATTCTCTACATTTAAAAATAAATTTTTTTTGCTTTAAACTTTTTAAAATTTAGATTATTATTACTATTATTATTATTATTATTATTATTATTATTATTATTATTATTATTATTATATTATTATTATATTATTATTATTATATTATTATTATTATTATTATTATTTTTATTATTATTATTATTATTATTATTATTATTATTATTATTTATTATTATTATTATTATTATTATTATTATTATTATTATTATTATTATTATTATTATTATTATTATTATTATTATTATTATTATTATTATTATTATTATTATTATTATTACACTGCGTGGAATCAGCGCTATTTCAGTTGGAACTCCCAAGGGACCAATAACCCTCCCTGCTCGCTACCTGCATGAGGTCATTGGAGTTCAACTGGTATCAGGCAGTGCCGTGTCCAATGGGGGCAATTATGGATATTTATGGTCTTATAATATGTCTGTATAGCGGGAAAACAATAACAGACTCTTTCACTTCATTATTTTGATTTGAAAAATCAGTTGTTTTTCTAAACATCAGTGAAAATTTGACATTCTTGTGGTTAATAGTTTTCTTTAGATGTCACAAATTGTTGATCTAATTTTAAGTGCTTGTAAATTATGGTGCACTTAAATAAAAAAAATGTTATTCAAAACTCAGCGGCAGTATCTCAAGAATTTTAATAAATATCAAAAGTACATATATGCATCTATGTTCCTGTGCAATATTATCATATTAGCAGTTGATTTTCTTGATTTATTCATAGTTTTGTAAGTTCTGTATATTGTTTCTACCAATTCCGTTCCTCTCAAACAGTTGTGTTGATCATAACAGTAAACTGATATGATTTATGTCTTTATGTGGTAAAATCACTCATAAAGATAATATTTTATTGACCAGTAAAGACTAAAAACCAATATTGTGTATGATGTCAATATCTCAATTTACTATCAATCTGCCTATAAAGTATGACTTCTTTACAAGAAAAAAATCAATCACCCAACAAGGTTACTGGACATACTACAAATATTGCAGTATCAATCATCAATTACAACTAACACTAAGCACTGGTACTGTTAAATTAAATGATTTGCTCAAACAGACGGACATAGTATGTGGACAATAGAGGATTCAAAATACGAGGGCATATAGTTTATTCCAAGTAGTAACCTTTATCTCTTTATTGACCAACTATATTCAAAACGAACACACTGTCCACATAGGTTATATAGAATCATCTCCTTTCTTCCAAGAATACACATTTAGTCATTGTCTTATAAAGTCATCTGATATACCATTGAACTCCAGTCAGTCAAATTTAGAGATAAAACAATTGAATAACAACCAGAGTCAAATCAGTACAACACCACAGGCATACCACAGCAAGATCATTTAATTTTTGGGAAATCACTGCCATATATATCTGGACGCTTCAGTCTATAAAAAGTTAACACATTCACTTGTGCACAAAAGGAGAACTTGAACTTACATTATATTACTTATTCAACATGCAAAAATACGAGTAATTGAGACGGATTTCAATTACCCTAAACATTGACACCTATATGACACTATAAAGTCGGCATTTCCTTAGACAACCACACAAAAGCAGTACCGTATACATCTTCAAACTATAATGCCCAACAGTCATAAAGAAATATAATTTTGACTTGAATCGTAAGGGATTTAAGTATAGAAAAAAGTTATCAAGCCATTAAAAAGTTGGCATTCAAATGTGCCCAAAACTCATAATATTTAAATCAGTTAAAAAATAATATTAGTATATTTTCGTCTAATGGTTTATATTTTATTCCTAAACTGATA
>NC_088369.1:45960947-45970947 GCF_034508935.2 Berghia stephanieae
AATAGATTTTGTATCTACTTCCTGTTTTTGAGTTTGGGTTGAAAAAGTCTATTTTTGTCTTCAGTGAGTATCTATGACATTCCAGGAAAACCCCTGGAATTTTGTCGGTACGGAGAGAATTAACGATTGTTTAAATTGCACAGGTATAGATGAATTTTGAAATTAAACATACTATATTTTATAGTCGCAAAATTGGTATAAATTAAGGATAAAAGATCTGGTGTTTGATCCACAGTGTTGGCTGGCTATAATTCTCATACAAGGTTCAATAAAGTATATCTTATCTTATCTTATCTTATCCTTGGTGATTATTTGGGATCATTTTCTTGTGTTTTTATTTCTACTTCAATGTTTCATACACCCTTGTTCAGATCAATATGCTACAGCACTGCCTGCTCCCACACATCATTCTTCTAGTTTAACAGATTCCCACACATCATACATCTAGTTTAACAGATTCCCACACATCATACATCTAGTTTAACAGATTCCCACACATCATACATCTAGTTTAACAGATTCCCACACACTCATTCTTCATCTAGTTTAAACAGATTCACCACACACATCATACATCTAGTTTAACAGATTCCCACACATCATTCATCTAGTTTAACAGATTCCCACACATCATTCATCTAGTTTAACAGATTCCCACACATCATACATCTAGTTTAACAGATTCCCACACATCATTCATCTAGTTTAACAGATTCCCACACATCATACATCTAGTTTAACAGATTCCACACATTATACATCTAGTTTAACAGATTCCCACATCAATACATCTAGTTTAACAGATTCCCACACATCATTCATCTAGTTTAACAGATTCCCACACATCATACATCTAGTTTAACAGATTCCCACACATCATACATCTAGTTTAACAGATTCCCACACATCATATATCTAGTTTAACAGATTCCCACACATCATACATCTAGTTTAACAGATTCCCCACACATCATACATCTAGTTTAACAGATTCCCACACATCATTCATTTAGTTTAACAGATTCCCACACATCATACATACAGATTCCCACACATCATATATCTAGTTTAACAGATTCCCACACATCATACATCTAGTTTAACAGATTCCCCACACATCATACATCTAGTTTAACAGATTCCCACACATCATACATCTAGTTTAACAGATTCCCACACATCATTCATCTAGTTTAACAGATTCCCACACATCATACATCTAGTTTAACAGATTCCCACACATCATACATCTAGTTGAACAGATTCCCACACATCATTCATCTAGTTTAACAGATTCCCACACATCATACATCTAGTTTAACAGATTCCCACACATCATACATCTAGTTTAACAGATTCCCACACATCATACATCTAGTTTAACAGATTCCCCACAATCATACATCTAGTTTAACAGATTCCCACACATCATTCATCTAGTTTAACAGATTCCCACACATCATACATCTAGTTTAACAGATTCCCACACATCATACATCTAGTTTAACAGATTCCCACACATCATTCATTAGTTTAACAGATTCCCACACATCATTACATCTAGTTTAACAGATTCCCACACATCATTCATCTAGTTTAACAGATTTCCCACACATCATTCATCTAGTTTAACAGATTCCCACACATCATTCATCTAGTTTAACAGATTCCCACACATCATACATCTAGTTTAACAGATTCCCACACATCATACATCTAGTTTAACAGATTCCCCACACATCATTCATCTAGTTTAACAGATTCCCCACACATCATACATCTAGTTTAACAGATTCCCCACACATCATACATCTAGTTTAACAGATTCCCCACACATCATTCATCTAGTTTAACAGATTCCCACACATCATTCATCTAGTTTAACAGATTCCCACACATCATACATCAAGTTTAACGGATTCCCCACTCATCATACATCTAGTTTAACAGATTCCCACACATCATTCATCTAGTTTAACAGATTCCCACACATCATACATCAAGTTTAACGGATTCCCCACTCATCATACATCTAGTTTAACAGATTCCCACACATCATACATCTAGTTTAACAGATTCCCCACACATCATTCATCTAGTTTAACAGATTCCCACACATCATTCATCTAGTTTAACAGATTCCCACACATCATCATCTAGTTTAACAGATTCCCACACTTCATACATCTAAGTTTAACGATTCCCCACCATCATACATCTAGTTTAACAGATTCCCACACATCATACATCTAGTTTAACAGATTCCCACACTCATACATCAAGTTTAACAGATTCCCACACATCATACATCTAGTTTAACAGATTCCCACACATCATACATCTAGTTTAACAGATTCCCACACATTATACATCTAGTTTAACAGATTCCCACATCATACATCTGTTTAACAGATTCCCACACATCATTCATCTAGTTTAACAGATTCCCACACATCATACATCTAGTTTAACAGATTCCCACACATCATACATCTAGTTTAACAGATTCCCACACATCATACATCTAGTTTAACAGATTCCCACACATCATACATCTAGTTTAACAGATTCCCACACATCATTCATCTAGTTTAACAGATTCCCACACATCATACATCTAGTTTAACAAATTCCCCACACATCATACATCTAGTTTAACAGATTCCCACACATCATTCATCTAGTTTGCGGGTGGTTGGATGGGAGCATCACCCTTGAATCATATACCTATGATGTTCGCATGGGTGTACGATCCGATAGTGATGTCGTTTCTTCTTCTCTTTACTAGCCTATCCTGCTTCTTTGGTTTTGTGATTGTATTTTTGACAGGGGATTTTTTTTTTCCTGTAAATCCTCTGCCTGTTTGTTCTTGGTTATTTATAATTTAGCTTATGATATCTTTAGGTTATGATTTTGATTTACATTTGTACTATTTTTGTTAGATTGCTTGTTTTTTTGTTTCAGCGGTCTCTCATATAACCTCAATTGTGTTGGAAGAGACCTAAAGCAACAAACAAACAAAAAAAAATTCATCTAGTTTAACAGATTCCCACACATCATACATCTAGTTTAACAGATTCCCACACATCATACATCTAGTTTAACAGATTCTTTTCCCTGTAAATCTAGGTTTTCTGTATTCCATACATTCTTATGATATCTTAGTTTTTTAACATTTGCACATCATATCTCTTGTTTATGTTCACCTCTCATATAAAATCTTGTTTAAGCAGACCTAACACAACACTAGTAACAATAACAATTCATCTAGTTTAACAGATTCCCACACATCATACATAGTTACTAGTTTAACAGATTCCCACACATCATACATCTAGTTTAACAGATTCCCACACATCATACATCTAGTTTAACAGATTCCCACACATCATACATCTAGTTTAACAGATTCCCACACATCATTACATCTAGTTTAACAGATTCCCACACATCATACATCTAGTTTAACAGATTCCCACACATCATACATCTAGTTTAACAGATTCCCACACATCATTCATCTAGTTTAACAGATTCCCACACATCATACATCTAGTTACTAGTTTAACAGATTCCCACACATCATCATCTAGTTTAACAGATTCCCACACATCATTACATCTAGTTTAACAGATTCCCACACATCATACATCTAGTTTAACAGATTCCCCACACATCATTCATCTAGTTTAACAGATTCCCACACATCATTCATCTAGTTTAACAGATTCCCACACATCATACATTACATCTAGTTTAACAGATTCCCCACACATCATCATCTAGTTTAACAGATTCCCCACACATCATACATCTAGTTTAACAGATTCCCACACATCATACATCTAGTTTAACAGATTCCCACACATCATTCATCTAGTTTAACAGATTCCCACACATCATACATCTAGTTTAACAGATTCCCACACATCATACATCTAGTTTAACAGATTCCCACACATCATTCATCTAGTTTAACAGATTCCCCACACATCATACATCTAGTTTAACAGATTCCCACACATCATTCATCTAGTTTAACAGATTCCCACACATCATTCATCTAGTTTAACAGATTCCCCACACATCATACATCTAGTTTAACAGATTCCCACACATCATACATCTAGTTTAACAGATTCCCACACATCATACATCTAGTTTAACAGATTCCCACACATCATACATCTAGTTTAACAGATTCCCACACATCATTCATCTAGTTTAACAGATTCCCCACACATCATACATCTAGTTTAACAGATTCCCACACATCATTCATCTAGTTTAACAGATTCCCACACATCATTCATCTAGTTTAACAGATTCCCCACACATCATACATCTAGTTTAACAGATTCCCCACACATCATTCATCTAGTTTAACAGATTCCCACACATCATACATCTAGTTTAACAGATTCCCACACATCATTCATCTAGTTTAACAGATTCCCACACATCATACATCTAGTTTAACAGATTCCCACACATCACACATCTAGTTTAACAGATTCCCCTCCCCCGTTCTAAAATTAGGATTTCCTTATTTTAAAAAAGATATCAATTTAAATTTTTTATTTTATTAATTTTTAGATTTTTAAGAAATTGTCTTGAGTTGCTTAATTCCTTTTTATTATATCTGTGCTGTGCTTATACTTCCAATTATTACCTCATATTCTTTCCATAAGTATCAATTGGAATATACTCTCCAGCTGCCGTGTGCAAACAAGAAGCTTCAATCTTCACTGCTCCAACCGGTGCCTCAAATCAGATGAACAGCGTCGATGATGTCGTCTTTGTGAAAGAAGAGCAGGCCACCCTGGAACAGAAGGCAATGGCCGCCAAATATAAGCTCCCTCCCAATTTCTACCTTTACGAAAAGAGGAAGCCATGCAAAGGATGTCTGGGATGTACAGATGGGGAAGGGTTGCCTCCCCATGCCAAGGTTACAACTCCACAGAAAGCAGTTGGTCAGTTTGTTTGTGTTTTTAAAAATGTTTTATCATGTCTTTTTTGGTAAAAGTTTTTATTTTCAGTTGTGAAGTTGAGGCTGATTTATAAAACGTGTTGAATAGGATATTTTAAAATATATTTGTTATTTATTTATTTATATTTGTCATCATCATCATGGATGATTGTGCGGCTATGTGGTCTAGTGGTATGACACTCGCTTTCGGATCGGAAGGTCCTGGGTTCGAGCCTCGCTCGACGCATAGTTGAGTCCTTGGAAAAGACTCTTTACTCACATTATCTCACCGTACTCAGGTGTAAAATGAGTACCTGGCCGTTAACAGCGTTGTCTTTGTCCGAAAAATTGTAATATCGCCTAACAGGCGTCATGTCTCGTCCTATTTTAATGTTGCTGTTGACCAGGGACCCCTTGTAAAGCGATTTGAGCACGTTAAGTGGATATTGCGCTATATAAAAGCTCAATTTTTTAAATATATTTTTTTTTATGATGTCATCGTCGTCGTTGTTGTTCTTTTTCTTCTTCTTCTTCTTCTTCTTCTTCTTCTTCTTCTTCTTCTTCTTCTTCTTCTTCTTCTTCTTCTTCTTCTTCTTTTATTATTATTATTATTATTATTATTATTATTATTATTATTATTATTATTATTATTATTATTATTATTATTATTATTATTATGTGAGCGTAGAGTCTCAACGTTTACATACATTACAAACTCCAATCAAGATAATATTTTGTAATTTGTTTTGATTTTATCCTATCATTTTTCACTCCTCTTCTCCCCTTCCCCCACCATCCCTATCCTCCCACCTGTTCCACCAACCTCCTCGGACAGTCGGACCAGCCAGATCCTATGCAGACGCTGCCAAAAGCCCCAGCCAACCTTTGACCCCTTCGTCCACTCCGCCGTCCACCGCCACACCTGCAGCCAAATCTATATTTGGCACCAATGTCCAAACATCCACCCCGCCATCTTCAACAAAGACTCCAGAGGCATCTCCAGGAATGATCGGTAAATCAATATTTGGCTCTGGTGCCACTCTCGACACGTCGTCGTCTTCAATATTTGGAGGGGGATCTCCAGGAAGTGCCAGTAAAACGACGACGACAACGCCTTCCGTCTTCGGGGGTGGAGTTGGAAGTGGGACCCCAAATTCACAAACAAAGGACTTTTCAAATTTATTCAAGGGAGCTAATACACCAACCACCAGTGCAACGACAGCCTCGTCCTCATCACCGTTTAGTAATTTTGTATTTGGTGCTGGATCTTCAACTCCAGATTTTTCAAGCCTGGCAGCCTCCAGTGGCAATGAATCTTCCTTCTTGAAAAAGAGTAAGTTTTTTGCTTTGTTTTGTTTTTTGTTTTTTTTTAAAGGGATTTTTATAATAAATCTGCCTGTGTTTTTTTTTTATGTTTTATCATGTCTTTCTTGGTAAAATGTTTTATCATGTCTTTCTTGGTAAAATGTTTTATCATGTCTTTCTTGGTAAAATGTTTTATCATGTCTTTCTTGGTAAAATGTTTTATCGTGTCTTTCTTGGTAAAATGTTTTATCATGTCTTTCTTGGTAAAATGTTTTATCATGTCTTTCTTGGTAAAATGTTTTATCGTGTCTTTCTGGGTAAAATGTTTTATCATGTCTTTCTTGGTAAAATGTTTTATTTTCAGTTGTGAAGTTGAGGCTGATTTATAAAAAGTTGTTGATTATATACAGTGATTAGGATATGTTAAAATGTATTCGTTATTTATTTATTTATATTTATCATCATCATCATCATGGTTGATATTATTATCATCATCATCGTCATACTCATCATCATCATCATAATCATCATCATCCTCGTCATCATTATCATCATCATCATTATGATCATCTACATCGTCATCCTCATCATTATCATCATCATCATCATCGTCATCATCATCATCAAGTAAGTTTTTTTGTTTGTTTTGTTTTTCTTTTTCTTTAATGTTTTTTTTTTTTTAAAGGAATTTTTATAATAAATCTGTCTGCAAAGAGAGAAATGTTTGATATGACGTCATACAAAGTTAGCATGGGCTTTTTAGAATTTTGGGATTCAATTTTGGTCAAATATATCAAAGATTATTGTGGTTCCCCACTCGAGAGTGGATGGCCACTTGTACTCGTCCATACCATCGACATTGAGAGAGTGGAATAGTCTCACATCTGCAATGAAAAACAAAAAATATACAGTGATCTGTGAAATCTTCCACATTGAAGTTAAAAGGAAGAAGAAGAAGAAATACCAATGTATTTTCCCCTTATGCTTTCTGTTAATTTGCAACAATTTTTGCCTTTTTTTTTTTTTAATTTTCCATAAAAGCGGACACAGGTGGTCCATTTAAATTTCAAGGTGCTGGACAGAAATTGTTTGGTGCTGGTGCCGGTGCCGGTGCTGGTGACGCCAGTGGAGATGGAGACGTGATGCCAAGCAATGACGTACATTTTGAGCCAATTATCCCCCTGCCAGAACTAGTGGAGGTGAAAACGGGTAAGTTAAACATGGATTCCATTATATTTTTTTCTCTTAGGGCACTTTAGATTCTACAATTTGTCAACCTAGACTGGTAAACGTTTTTTTTTCATGAAACTCAATTTCCATAAATCTGACATATGGCCCATTTTCTCAAGTCGCATTCTGTATTGTAGTAAATATTATTTTGTTAATCAGAAATGTAGATGTGACCAAAAGATTACACTTCTTCCAAGTCTAAAGAATTAAAGTGACAATTTTTATTATTATAAAATAGATAAATTATATTTCTGGCTCATGATAAAACCCTGTAAGATTAGATCTCATGGTAGAATAAACCTGATTCTCACCTATTCATTACAGGAACATGTTTTACCTGTGTCCACTCCCCTATCATTCTCGGGACTTTTTTTTTGGCTTTTTAAAATTAATTAATTCTTTTTGTTTTATTTGTTTTGACAGCAAACCCTAGTCTTTCGTGTTTTGTTTTTTTCTGTTCCAATTTCTTTTATAGTTTTTATTTTTTTTAGTTCATAATTTTTTTCATAGCTTTTTTTTTTCAGTTTAAAATTTTTCTCATAGGTTTATGGATTTTTTTTTAGTTCCTAATCTTTCATATTTTTTACTTTTAGTTCATAATTTCTTTCATGAATTTATCTATATAAAAAAAAAGGTGCAGATTGAAATGCTCTCATTTCTAGATTAGGTCACATTGCAAACTACAATTCTGGAAGTGATAAGATCAAGATTGTGACTTTCCCATCGGTGCCACAACTGGCCTCCATTTTGTTATTGACATCTCATTCCAGAATTACTCTTGGAGCTCCAGATAGCCGATTAGACAGAGCACTTTGTTTACGAGTACAGGAGCTAGTTTCAGCCCTGGGTTGAGTCAATGTTGATTTTTTTCCCAAGATGCATTAGCCTACTCGACATTGATTAGGCAGACTGGTCTGTTAGACTTGATTCATTGAGATTTTTTTTTAATATAGCGCAATATCCACTAAACGTGCTCAAAGCACTTTACAAGGGGTCCCTGGCTGACAGCAACGTTTAACATGTAGGACGGGACATGACGCCTTTTAGGCGATATTACAATTATTTTTTTTTGGACAGGTACAATGCTGTTAACAGCCAGGGACTCATTTTACACCTGAGTACAGTGGGAGAATTTGAGTAAAGAGCCTTCTCCAAGGACTCAACTATGCGCCGAGTGAAGCTCGAACCCAGGACCTACCGATCTGAAAGCGAGTGTCATACCACAAGACCACACAGCCACACAAACATTCGTGTGATTGACTGGAATTCCATCCAAATGGTAGAAAGCAATATTTACTGTTTGCTTGATGGTATTGGCAACAGTGCTTTCTTTTCAAAACAATTTTTTATAACAAGGTTGTCAATTTTCTGTATATTTACGGAATTCAGTATTTTATAAACTCTCAGTATATCTTCCAATCACCTGCTATATGGGGGAAAAGGTAACTACATAATGCCTTTATACTGGAGTTCACTGCTCAGAAAGGGGTTGGTCGATGTGTTTGAGTAAAAGTTCAGTCAATGTTTGCCTCCTGAATTGTTAATTCAGAAAAGTGAGTGGAGCAGGCACTTATGTTGATAACAAGAAATGAAGTGAGTAGGAAAGTGCCAGAAGACAATAAAGAATATCATTGTCGCGGCGGCGAAGGGGGTTCGAACCTGTGACCTTACTGGTACGACAACTCCGCCAGTTGTCCGCCAGAAATTGGGTTGATGTTTTGTGAGAATATGGGAAAAGTACTTATCATAATCCAATGAAATTTGAAATATAAATAGAAGAAATGTGCATATATAACCTCGTGAGCGACAAAATCTCTCCTCTTTGTAGTTTTTGAAATATTGTACTCCAAAGAGTAAAAATCTATTTTTAACGGTCTTCTGATAATCGTACGAGTTTTGTCGCTTGACATAATCTAAAATGACCTCTTTTCTAACTGTGTGCCAACTTTCAGTCATATTCAGTCGATAAACAGCGTCGTAATTAATTTTTTAAAATAGCATGTGCGGAACGGCTTCGTCCCATATTTTGTCGCGAATTTGGGCACTTTGTGAGCGAAAAAGAGGCCCAAAGATTTGTGCGGGATAGTCATTGCTACATTTTGTCTTTCTTGTGTTTGTTCATGTGACATTTTGTCTTTGTTGTGTTTGTTCATGTGACATTTTGCCTTTGATGTGTTTGTTCATGTGACATTTTGTCTTTAATGTGTTTGTTCATGTGACATTTTGCCTTTGATGTGTTTGTTCATGTGACATTTTGTCTTTAATGTGTTTGTTCATGAGACATTTTGTCTTTGATGTGTTTGTTCATGTGACATTTTGTCTTTGTTGTGTTTGTTCATGTGACATTTTGTCTTTGATGTGTTTGTTCATGTGACATTTTGTCTTTGATGTGTTTGTTCATGTGACATTTTGTCTTTGATGTGTTTGTTCATGTGACATTTTGTCTTTGTTGTGTTTGTTCATGTGACATTTTGTCTTTGTTGTGTTTGTTCATGT
>NC_088369.1:45980947-45983447 GCF_034508935.2 Berghia stephanieae
TCCTACCACCACTACTACTACAGCCACCACCACATCACCAACATCCCTACCACCACTACTACTACAACCACCACCACATCATCATCCCTACCACCACTACTACTACAACAACCACCACATCATCATCTCTACCACCACTACTACTACAACCACCACCACATCATCATCCTCCCTACCACCACTACTACTTCAACCACCACCACATCATCATCCCTACCACAATACTACAACCACCACCACATCATCATCCCTACCACCACTACTACTACAACCACCACCACATCATCATCCCTACCACAACTACTACAACCACCACCACATCATCATCCCTACCACCACTACTACTACAGCCACCACCACATCATCATCATTCCTACCACCACTACTACTACAACCACCACCACATCATCATCATTCCTACCACCACTACTACTACAACCACCACCACATCATCATCATCCCTACCACCACAACTACTACAACCACCATCACATCATCATCATCCCTACCACTACTACCACTACAGCCACCAACACATCATCATCCATACCACCACTACTACTACTACTACCAACACCACACCATCCTACCTACCACTACTACTACTATAACCACCACTACATTATCATCATTCCTACCACTACTACTACTACAACCACCACCACATCATCATCATCCCTACCACCACTACTACTACAACCACCACCACATCATCATCATCCCTACCACTACTGCTACAACCACCACCACATCATCTTCATCATCCCTACCACCACTACTACTACAACCACCGCCACATCATCATCATCCCTACCACCACTACCACTACAACCACCACCACATCATCACCCCTACCACCACTACTACTACTACTACCACCACCACACCATCATCCCTACCACTACTACTACTATAACCACCACCACATCATCATCCCTACCACCACTACTACTACTACTACCACCACCACACCATCATCCCTACCACCACTACTACTGCTACTACCACCACCACACCATCATCCCTACCACTACTACTACTATAACCACCACCACATCATCATCATCCCTACCACCACTACTACTACAACCACCACCACATCATTATCATCCCTACCACCACTACTACAACAACCACCACCACATCATCATGTATTGGTCTTGAAAATTTTCCTCCTTTTTTGTGACCAGCCATTCTCACCCCTGTATAAAGTAAACTGTAGCGACGACTATTTTTATCTCCTAAAAACTACGAATTTTTAGATTTTCAAGTTGGCAGGTCTTCATTTCCTGTTGTCAATTTCAGTCCAAATTTAACAAAGTTGTCAGTCCTCATTAGGAGATTTTAAGTTTTGAAAATAGTAGAATGCCAAACTTATTTTCTCGTGTATTTCAATTGACACAGCCTTTCCTGCCTTTCTCTCACAATCCTTTTATTTTATTATTTTTAATTGTGACCCGAAGACTTCAGACCGTACAAGGATAGATTTAAAAAAATAGTAACTCAGAACCATTAGGACCATGTAGACAGAGTTTATCCCAGTTTCTATAGCCTGAAATGGATAATAGCAATTGCTTGCTACCCTTTGGATAAGATGCTAGTCCAGTGTAAAGTACTTTCCACGACATGGTGTCACACCCAATCACTTTCCACATTGCAATGAGTGGACAGTGGGGGGGGGGGGGGGGGGGGGGGGGGGGGGGGGGGGGACCTGACCCGGGTTCAATCTCTGTCCCTTTGCATGTGAAGTGAGTGCTTTACCAACTGAGCTATTGTTCCACCCCGGGATAGATTAAAATGACCCCCAATTTTTCAAAAAGTCGTCAATTTGAGATGCTCAAAATTTAATTCATATTTTATTAGTTCTAATTCATTGAGTCTTGAAGATTTAATGGTAGCTAAAATGTGATCATGTTCTTTATATTGTTTTCATTATTGATATCATCATCATCATCATCATCATTGTCATTATTATTATTATTATTATTATTATTATTATTATTATTATTATTATTATCATCACCATCACCATTGTTATGGTATTATTATTTTTATTTCTTGTTCCCCCCCCCCCCCCCCCCCCCCCCCCACCCAAAAAAAAAATTCAGCAATAGTAAGCTCCACAACTCCAGACTCGTCTGTTCCAAGCGAAAGGAGAAAAGATCAACCAAACCAAGAACAAGGGGCTCATCATCAACAAAAACAGGAAGAGACAGAGGAATATGATGAAGATGATGATGATGATGGATATGAGGATGTTGATGATGATGAAGATGATGACGAAGAAGATGATGATCAGATCATATTTGAGAAGAGAGCCACTCTACAATGCTACACCAGTGGGAAGTGGAAGGTAGGAAATTGTCTCATCCCAATTCAAAATATTGTTTTTTATGCTTAGGTGTGAAGTTATGATATTTTAAAAGCCATTAATTACAGATTTTGAGTAAAAGCCATTAATTACAGATTTTAAGTAAAAGCCATTAATTACAGATTTTGA
>NC_088369.1:45988447-46015947 GCF_034508935.2 Berghia stephanieae
CTTTCGTACCTACGAGTACCCACCAACACTCATAAATATATATATATATATATATATACTAACGAAAGAGTGAAAAAGGAGAGGCTTTGTATAGGAACGACAATGGACATTTAGGGTACAAACCCTTTGTTAGCACAACAATGCACAAAATTTATATATATATATATATATACATATATAGCTATAAAGACTTGAGACATGAGTTGTAGAACTCATTTTACTGTATGTTTAGATTGTACTTGTTGTATGTTTAGATTGTACTTGTTGTATGTATAGATTGTACTTGTATGTATAGATTGTACTTGTATGTATAGATTGTACTTGTTGTATGTATAGATTGTATTGTTGTATGTTTAGATTGTACTTGTATGTTAGATTGTACTTGTATGTATGATTGTACTTGTTGTATGTTTAGATTGTACTTGTATGTATGATTGTACTTGTATGTATAGATGTACTTGATGTATAGATTGTACTTGTTGTATGTATAGATTGTACTTGTATGTATAGATTGTACTTGTTGTATGTATAGATTGTACTTGTATGTATAGATTGTACTTGTTGTATGTATAGATTGTACTTGTATGTATAGATTGTACTTGTTGTATTGTATTGTTTTACTTGTTGTATGTATAGATTGTACTTGTTGTATGTATAGATTGTACTTGTTGTTATGTATAGATTGTACTTGTTGTATGTATAGATTGTACTTGTTGTATGTATAGATTGTACTTGTTGTATGTATAGATTGTACTTGTTGTATGTATTAGATTGTACTTGTTGTATGTTAGATTGTACTTGTTGTATGTATAGATTGTACTTGTTGTATGTATAGATTGTACTTGTTGTATGTTAGATTGTACTTGTTGTATGTATAGATTGTACTTGTTGTATGTATAGATTGTACTTGTTGTATGTATAGATTGTACTTGTTGTATGTATAGATTGTACTTGTTGTATGTATAGATTGTACTTGTTGTATGTATAGATTGTACTTGTTGTATGTATAGATTGTACTTGTTGTATGTTTAGATTGTACTTGTTGTATGTATAGATTGTACTTGTTGTATGTATAGATTGTACTTGTTGTATGTATAGATTGTACTTGTTGTATGTATAGATTGTACTTGTTGTATGTATAGATTGTACTTGTTGTATGTTTAGATTGTACTTGTTGTATGTTTAGATTGTACTTGTTGTATGTATAGATTGTACTTGTTGTATGTATAGATTGTACTTGTTGTATGTATAGATTGTACTTGTTGTATGTTAGATTGTACTTGTTGTATGTATAGATTGTACTTGTTGTATGTATAGATTGTACTTGTTGTATGTATAGATTGTACTTGTTGTATGTATAGATTGTACTTGTTGTATGTATAGATTGTACTTGTTGTATGTCTAGATTGTACTTGTTGTATGTTTAGATTGTACTTGTTGTATGTATAGATTGTACTTGTTGTATGTTTAGATTGTACTTGTTGTATGTTTAGATTGTACTTGTTGTATGTATAGATTGTACTTGTTGTATGTATAGATTGTACTTGTATGTATAGATTGTACTTGTTGTATGTATAGATTGTACTTGTATGTATAGATTGTACTTGTATGTATAGATTGTACTTGTTGTATGTTTAGAGTGTACTTGTTGTATGTATAGATTGTACTTGTATGTCTAGATTGTACTTGTTGTATGTTTAGATTGTACTTGTTGTATGTTTAGATTGTACTTGTTGTATGTATAGATTGTACGTGTATGTATAGATTGTACTTGTTGTATGTATAGATTGTACTTGTTGTATGTATAGATTGTACTTGTATGTATAGATTGTACTTGTATGTATAGATTGTACTTGTTGTATGTATAGATTGTACTTGTATGTATAGATTGTACTTGTATGTATAGATTGTACTTGTTGTATGTATAGATTGTACTTGTTGTATGTATAGATTGTACTTGTATGTATAGATTGTACTTGTATGTATAGATTGTACTTGTTGTATGTATAGATTGTACTTGTATGTATAGATTGTACTTGTATGTATAGATTGTACTTGTTGTATGTTTAGATTGTACTTGTTGTATGTATAGATTGTACTTGTTGTATGTATAGATTGTACTTGTTGTATGTATAGATTGTACTTGTTGTATGTATAGATTGTACTTGTTGTATGTATAGATTGTACTTGTTGTATGTATAGATTGTACTTGTTGTATGTATAAATTGTACTTGTTGTATGTATAGATTGTACTTGTTGTATGTATAGATTGTACTTGTATGTATAGATTGTACTTGTTGTATGTATAGATTGTACTTGTTGTATGTATAGATTGTACTTGTATGTATAGATTGTACTTGTTGTATTGTATTAGTTGTACTTGTTGTATGTATAGATTGTACTTGTTGTATGTATAGATTGTACTTGTTGTATGTTTAGATTGTACTTGTTGTATGTATAGATTGTACTTGTATGTATAGATTGTACTTGTTGTATGTATAGATTGTACTTGTTGTATGTATAGATTGTACTTGTTGTATGTATAGATTGTACTTGTTGTATGTATAGATTGTACTTGTTGTATGTATAGATTGTACTTGTTGTATGTATAGATTGTACTTGTATGTATAGATTGTACTTGTATGTATAGATTGTACTTGTTGTATGTTTAGATTGTACTTGTTGTATGTATAGATTGTACTTGTTGTATGTTTAGATTGTACTTGTATGTATAGATTGTACTTGTTGTATGTATAGATTGTACTTGTTGTATGTATAGATTGTACTTGTTGTATGTATAGATTGTACTTGTTGTATGTATAGATTGTACTTGTTGTATGTTTAGAGTGTACTTGTTGTATGTTTAGATTGTACTTGTTGTATGTTTAGAGTGTACTTGTTGTATGTATAGATTGTACTTGTATGTCTAGATTGTACTTGTTGTATGTTTAGATTGTACTTGTATGTATTATAGATTGTACTTGTTGATGTATAGATTGTACTTGTTGTATGTATAGATTGTACTGTATGTATAGATTGTACTTGTTGTATGTTTAGATTGTACTTGTTGTATGTTAGATTGTACTTGTATGTATGTATAGATTCTGGGTGGGATCCTGACCTCCCATAGTGGGCAGGGAGGTACATGCTGTTTCTTCTATCCCCCATACCCGTTTCCCATTGTTTCCTGTCATTGTCTTGGAATGAGATTACTTAGTTTTGTCTGATCCTTGCCGGAGCTCCTTGGCTGGGAGGGAAACAGTCGAATGTATAGTTAGTTTTGGAGATGATATTATTTTCCTTGTAAATCATCTCTCTGTTATGCATTGTATATTAATGTTGAGTTTACATATTACATTATATGTTGGTAAACATTTGAGTGTATTCCTCTTAGTTGGGACCTGTGCTTGTGTCTGGATGAACTTTTAGGTGATCTCAAACTAAGTCATGGTGGTATGCTCTTGGAATCTACATCTGATCCCTATTTGTTCCCAGTTCCCCTATGTCTTACTTTTTCTTGGGTGCTTTAATTGTAATTCTATAACTTTTTACTATCCCATTTTCTTCCTTTTTACTGGCGCTGATATACCTAAATGTGTTGCAAGCGCGTAAAACCCTTAAAACAAAACAAAACATATGTATAGATTGTACTTGTATGTTTAGATTGTACTTGTTGTATGTATAGATTGTACTTGTATGTATAGATTGTACTTGTTGTATGTTTAGATTGTACTTGTATGTTTAGATTGTACTTGTTGTATGTATAGATTGTACTTGTATGTATGTATAGATTGTACTTGTATGTTTAGATTGTACTTGTATGTATAGATTGTACTTGTTGTATGTTTAGATTGTACTTGTATGTTTAGATTGTACTTGTTGTATGTATAGATTGTACTTGTTGTATGTATAGATTGTACTTGTTTGTATGTATAGATTGTACTTGTATGTATGATTGTACTTGTTGTATTAAGATTGTACTTGTATGTATAGATTGTACTTGTTGTATGTTTAGATTGTACTTGTTGTATGTCTAGATGTACTTGTTGTATGTATAGATTGTACTTGTATGTATAGATTGTACTTGTTGTATGTATAGATTGTACTTGTTGTATGTATAGATTGTACTTGTTGTATGTATAGATTGTACTTGTTGTATTATAGATTGTACTTGTTGTATGTTTAGATTGTACTTGTTGTATGTTTAGAGTGTACTTGTTGTATGTATAGATTGTACTTGTATGTCTAGATTGTACTTGTTGTATGTTTAGATTGTACTTGTTGTATGTCTAGATTGTACTTGTTGTATGTATAGATTGTACTTGTATGTCTAGATTGTACTTGTTGTATGTATATATTGTACTTGTTGTATGTATAGATTTTTTTTTTTTATGTTGTGTCTTGTATTAAGATGTACTTGTATGATTTCTTGTATGTATAGATTATTGTTGATGTTAATTGTACTGTTGTATGTAGATGTATTGTTGATGTTTAGGATTTAAGAGTACTTGTGTATTAGATTGTACTTGTTATTAAGTGACTGTTGTATGTTAATGTATGTATGTATAATTGTCGTTGTAAAATTGACTGTTGATAATTGTACTTGTTGAGTTAGTTGACTGTGATGTTAGATGTACTTTATGTCTAGATGTATGTTTTTATTGTATGTGTATATAGATACTGTGTATGTTAGATTGTACTTGTTGTAAGATTGCTTGTATGTATAATTGTACTTGTTTATGTTGATTGTACTTGTTGTATGTTAATTGTACTTGTAGTTATAGATTTGGTGGGTCTGACCTCCTGGGCGGAGGTACAGTTTCTCTTCCCAACCTTCCAATGTTTCTGTCATTGTCTTGATAATACTTTTTGTCTGATCCGCGAGTCTTGTGGAAGGAAAAGTCGAATGTTAGTTATATTTTGGATGAATTATTCTTTAAATCTCTCTCTTATGCATTTATATTATTATTACAATACATATATGATGGAAACTTTGATGTATCCTCTTAGTTGGACCGGCTGTTGTGAACTTAGATCTCAAACTAGTACATGTGGTATGTCTGGAATCTACATGACCCTATTTCCCAGTTCCTGTCTTACTTTTCTGGGTGCTTAATGTATTCTTACTTTATCCCATTTTCTTCTTTACTGCGTATAACTAATGTTGCAAGCGCCGTAACCTTAAAACAAAAAACATTTATTGTACTTATGTTTAATTGACTTGTTGTATTAATTTATGTATTAAATTGTCTTGTTGTATGTATTTATTTTGTATAAGTTGATTTTGTTGTTAATTGTACTTGTGTAGTGATGTACTTTAGTAATTGACTGTTATATGACTTTTGTTTGATTATTGTAAATTGTACTTGTGTATGATTGTACTTGTGTATATAATTGTCTGTTGTATTATAGATTGTACTTTAGTATATGATGTTGTGTTAGATTGTACTGTTAGATGTATTGTTGTATGTTAGATGTCTGTGTAGTCTAGATTGTTGTTGTATGTATAATGTATGATGTTAGATTACTTGTTGTTGATAATGACTTGTTTTGTAGATTGTACTGTTGGATAGATTGTACTGTTGTATTAATTGATGTGTATGTTTGTGTATGTTGTATGTAAGATTACTTGTTTATGTATAGATTGTACTTGTATAGATTGACTGTTGTTTAGATTGTACTGTTGTATGTCTATTGTATTGTTATGTATAGATTGTACTTTGTTAGTGATTGTACTGTTGTTGTATAGATTGTACTTGTTGTATGTATAGATTGTACTTGTATGTATGATTGTACTTGTTGTATGATTGTACTTGTTTGTATAGATTGTACTTGTATGTTGATTGTACTTGTATGTATAGATTGTACTTGTTGTATGTATAGATTGTACTTGTATGAATTGTACTTGTTGTTTTAGATTGTACTTGTTGTATGTTAGATTGTACTTGTTGTATGTATAGATTGTATTGTTGTATGTATAGATTGTACTTGTTGTATTTAGATTGTACTTGTTGTATGTATAGATTGTACTTGTATGTTAGATTGTACTTTTGTATGTTTAGATTGTACTTGTTGTATGTATAGATTGTACTTGTTGTATGTATAGATTGTACTTGTTGTATGTTAATTGTACTTGTTGTATGATTGTATTGTATGTTTAGTTGATTGTTGTTGTTAGATTGTACTTGTATGTATGTTAGATCGGGGATCTGTTATGGGAGGAGGTACTGTGTTTTTTTCCTACGTTTCCAATTGTTTCCTGTTTGTTTAGAGTTACTTAGTTTTGTCTGATTGGCTCTTGTGGGAGAAAATCTGTGTATATAGTTGGGAGATGATTATTTCTTTGTAAATCACTCCGTTTGCATTGTTTATTAATGTTGAGTTAATAATTATAGTTGTCTTGATCTTCCCTGTTGGGCTGTGCTGCGTGAGATTTAGTATATAAAGTAATTATTCTTGAATCTCTTGTCCTATTGTTCATTCCTATTTACTTTTTCTTGGTGTTGTAATTCTTATTTTCTTTATTGCCTTCTTTTGCGGATAACTTTATGTGTTCAAGCCGATTGAACTTTGAACAAAACAACTATGTTAGTTTCTTGTATTAGTTTCTTGTTGTTGTAGATTGTATTGTATTATAATTGTATTTTTTTATTTCTTTTGTATGTATAATTACTTGGTGTGAAGAGCTTGTATTTTAAATTACTTTATGTTTAGATTGTACTTGTATGTTTGATTGTACTTGTTGTATGTTTAGATTGTACTTGTATGTATAGATTGTACTTGTATGTATAGATTGTACTTGTTGTATGTTAGATTGTACTTGTTGTATGTATGATTGTACTTGTTTATGATTGATTGTTGTTGTATAGATTGTACTTGTAGTTAGATTGTATTGTTGTATGTTTAGATTGTACTTGTTGTATGTTAGATTGTACTTGTTGTATGTATGATTGTATGTTGTATGTATTAGATTGTACTTGTTGTATGTATAGATTGTACTTGTTGTATGTATAGATTGTACTTGTATGTATAGATTGTCTGTTGTTGTTTAGATTGTACTTGTTGTATGTTAGATTGTACTTGTTGTATGTATAGATTGTACTTGTTGTATATAGTTGTACTTGTATGTATAGATTGTACTTGTTGTATGTTAGATTGTACTTGTTGTATGTTAGATTGTACTTGTTGTATGTATAGATTGTACTTGTATGTATAGATTGTACTTGTATGTATATATTGTACTTGTTGTATGTATAGATTGTACTTGTATGTATAGATTGTACTTGTATGTATGGATTGTACTTGTATGTATAGATTGTACTTGTATGTATAGATTGTACTTGTATGTATAGATTGTACTTGTATGTATAGATTGTACTTGTATGTATAGATTGTACTTGTATGTTTAGATTGTACTTGTTATATGTATAGATTGTACTTGTATGTATAGATTGTACTTGTTGTATGTATAGATTATACTTGTTGTATGTATAGATTGTACTTGTATGTATAGATTGTACTTGTATGTATAGATTGTACTTGTATGTATAGATTGTACTTGTTGTATGTCTAGATTGTACTTGTTGCTTTTCTGGTTGAGTAAGACAAATCCTATTTTTTGTGTTAGATGGGTGGGGTGAGGGGGGGGGGGTGGGGGGGGAAGGATCTAAAAATGGCTGGTAAGGAGAGAGTTAACTTGAAATCTGGTTAGTTTTTATTTTTCATTGTTATTTCCCTCTTCAAGCTTGGAGCAGCAACAACTGCATTATATCTGTACAGTCCTTCACAGAAACATTCATAAATTTTCACCAATTTGATCATAGGGGGACATGTTAAACAAAAAAAATGAACGAAATTTACCTGGACCAAAATGTGTTAAGCATAGTTATACATAGTTCCCTTCATGTATTTAGTTTTTCAATTAGTGTTAGAATTTAGCCTCGTGCTGGCTCTCAGCTCAAAGCGTTGGGTTGTTTTTTTTTTTTAATTTATATATTTATTTATTTATTAATTTATTTAATTTTCCCCCACAACGAAAATTGTTATCGGGTTTATAGATTCATTAAAAAAAACTAGTTCCTTTTTTCCTTTACTGTATTGATTGATTTATGACCTTTGTTTGACTATATATAACTCTATGTTGTACGAATTGTCGTGACTCAGGGACCGAAAGGTCAAGGGCTGTGAATGGAAGCCATTGGATTTTGCCACTGACGAGCCTGTAAGGCAACACTTTAAGGTCATGTTCAGCTCCTTACCTGCTGCCGAGGAGTTTGCTAAAATTTTTTTGGAGGTTGGTGATTGTCATGATGCTGTAAACTTTATTCTGCCGTTGTTTTAAAACCCACGCTATATGCTATGGTAACAAAATAACTAAATAATTCTTCAATAAAATGGCAGTATTGTCAAGAATGAGATTTTAAGTTTCCGCGAGTTACCAGTTATGCTATTATTTAAATTTTTTAAAAATAAAATAAAATTACTAGCTTTTTTTTCCAGGGCTTTTAGGAATATATCATCATCAATATCATTATCGTCAACACCACCACCATCATCATCTTCATCATCATCATCATCATCATCATCATCACATAACATCAAATGACGCCCCCTGCTATAATAGGGTCCACTGTGCACACTCTTATAAGGTGCCGCGCCAAATGTGTGGGCTTTTTTTTCACATGGGTGACAATTGAACTAAACACATATCAGAAAAAAAGCGAGTTATCTTTTTACACACAAAAACTACATCTGGCAACAGTGAATTAGCCTTCAAAATATTATTGCACTAGAACACTTCATTGTATTTTCTACCAAGACATCTTTCACAAACACACAAACACACACACACACACATCATCAATGTCATCATCATCATTGCCATCACCACACCACCACCACCACCACTATCATCAATATCATCATCATCACCACCACCATCACCACCACCATCACCACCACCACCACCATCACTATCACCACCACCACCATCACCACCACCACCACCATCACTACCACCACCACTACCACCACCACCACCACCACCACCACTACCACCAACATCACCACTACCACCACCACCATCACCACCACCACCGTTAGTCATTTTGAATGTTTCATGCGTTCCCAGGGCAAAAGACTAGCCATGGACTCTGACCTGTCGGAAAAACTTCCCACAGACATTGACGTGCCCGAGGTGTTTTCACGTGGAGAGGCTCAGAAGAAATAAATGAGACAATTGATTCCTTCCAACATCCCAGCATGACACATGATGGAGACTCCATGAACGCAATCCCATTGTTATTGTTGTTTTTGTTATTATTATTATTATTGTTATTATTATTATTATTATTATTATTATTATTGTTATTATTATTATTATTATTATTATATTATTATTATTATTATTATTATTGTTATTATTATTTTTTTATTATTATTATTTTATTATTATTATTATTATTATTATTATTATTATTATTATTATTATTATTATTATTATTTTATTATTATTATTATTATTATTATTATTATTATTATTATTATTATTATTATTTTATTATTATTATTATTATTATTATTATTACTATTATAATTTTAATTTTTTGGAAACTCTGAAGGTTGTTGTTTTCTTTGGCTTCTCCGGGTTAAATAATGACAAATAGAACAAAAACTTGTAATCTGGCATTGAAATTTATAGTGGGTATCGTGGCTTTTTCAAGGGTTGAATGAGTGTGGACAAAGTATCAACTATATTGTGGCATTCTCATGGATGCAAGAGTTGTGTCTGGGTGGGGATCCTGACCTCCCATAGCGGGCAGGGAGGTACATACTGTGTCTTCTATCCGCATATATCTATTTTCCAACATGCTTTCTGTCTTTGTCTTGGAATGAGATTGCTTGGTTTTTTTTCCTGGCCCTGGTCAGAGTCCTGGCTGGGAGGGAAACAGTCAAATGCATAGTTATTGTTTTGGGAGGTGATATTTTTTTCCTTGTAAATCATCTCTCGGTTATGCATTGTATTATGTTTAGTTTACATATTATATTATATGATTTGTAAGCATTTGAGTGTGTTCCTCTTAGTTCGGGCTGTGCTTGTGTCTGGATGAGACTTTTGGGTGATCTCAAACTAAGTACTTTGACGGTGTGCTCTTGGAATCTACACTGTTCCCTATTTGAACCAATTCCCCTTTGTCTCACCTTTTCTTTTGTGCTTTAATTGTAATTCTAGAACTTTTTACTTTCCCATTTTCTTCCTTTTTACTGGCGCTTATATGACCTTAATGTGTTGCAAGCGCCGTAAAACCCTTAAAAACAAAAACAAAAACAAGAGTTGTGTCATCAGGAAATGGATTGTAATTTCCTTCCGGCAACTTTCCAGCTATTTTTGTCTTGTAGTATGACTTTCGCCTTCGGATCGGAAGGTTCTGGGTTCGAGTCCCACTCAGAGCGGTGCATAGTTGAGTCTTTGGAAAAGGCTTTTTACTCGCATTCTCTCACCGTACACAGGAGTATAATGAGTACCTGGCCATTAACAGCATTGTCTTTGTCCAAAATTTTTTTGTAAAATAGCCTAACAGGCATCATGTCTCGTCCTACATATTATAAGTGTTGATGTTGGTTTGGGACCCATTGTAAAGCGCTTTGAGCACGTTTAGTGGATATTGCGTTCTCTTCAAGCTCAAGGTTTTAAAGTTTTGGTTTTTTGTTTTGTTTTTTGATCACCACAAGATATATAATGTGTTGAGGCAGTCGGTCGCATTGCAAAGTGAGTTTCAGGCATTTTGAATTTGTTGGAAATGGATCTCATTTTTTTAAAAAATCTTCCCAGACTCACTTGCACCCTTGGGCAAATCCAGCCAGATGCAAATGTCAGAGACTTGTTCAGTGTCATTTTTACATGTTGTTTTTGTGCTTGAAGTTATGTAGACCAGCGCTTTTCAGCCAGGTGTATTGTACAGCCCTGGATGCACCAAATTTGTTAAAGGACGCACCACTTTGATGGGCTGTCCTGGGGGTGTGTACTACATTACGGCGTAAAACGATATAGTCACTCGACAAAAAAAAAAAAAGCAATTTCATATAATGTAATAATAATACTACTGCTCACTTGTATAGCGCCAACATCTCATACAGTCTATGGAATGGATACACGATGAGTGGATTGTTGATGTCATATTTACCCCCCCCCCCCCCTCCCCCATTAATGTCGATGCAATTTCAGTATGTTGTGATGACTGGGGTGTCCTGTGTACGATTTAAAAAAGATGACAATCACTGATTTAGACTTTACATGAGATTGGAGTACATTTTGTCATCAACTTTAAGCAGTGACGATGGTTTTCTTCGGATGCGCAGAAATCTGCAATTTTGGAATTTACCTTTGACATTTTCCCTGATCAAATATACTGTCATTGAAACTTGGACGTGTGCTGGAACAAATAGGTGACAGTTTCCAACTCTCCACAAGTTAGCTAGAGTACCAACGATAGTGTATCATCTCAAATGCTGTAAAAGTGGGGGGGGGGGGGGGGGGGGGTGAGTACCAACGACAGTGTATCATCTCAAATGCTGTAAAAGTGGGGGGGGGGGGGGGGGTGAGTACCAACGATAGTGTATCATCTCAAATGCTGTATGTAAAAGTGTGTGGTGGGGGGGGGGGTGAGTACCAACGATAGTGTATCATCTCAAATGCTGTAAAAGTGGGGGGGGGGGGGTGAGTACCAACGATAGTGTATCATCTCAAATGCTGTAAAAGGGGGGGGGGGGGTGAGTACCAACGATAGTGTATCATCTCAAATGCTGTAAAAGGGGGGGGGGGGGTGTGGGGTGGGGGGGGGGGGTGAGTACCAACGATAGTGTATCATCTCAAATGCTGTAAAAGTGTGTGTGTGTGTGGGGGGGGGGTTGTGGTTAGTGCAGTAATGATAGGGCCCAAAGGCAGTCGTTCAAGTCTTTCCTCCTTTTTCACTTTTTGTCGCCATCAGCACAGGATATGCAAATATTGCTTTCACTCGAATTGTCCATGCTGTCATCATCATCAATTCTTTGTCTGTTTTATGGGAAAGAATAAAAATGAGAAAGAATTTGCTTTGGTTTTGTACTGTAAGTAATTAGGGTGGTTTTGAGTGGTACAGATTAACACAAAATTAATTTTATTGTACAGGTCAAGAAATTTGTAAAAGATGATAAGATGATACAATTTATTGACTTTAATGACATTTTATTTCACGTAGCTTGTAGTGTGCATTTATCTATCATTGTAAATTCCTGTTGTACTGAGCTTTACCAATCCCTTCCTTGCCTCTCCCTGTCCCAGTCTCTCAATGTCTGCTATGGACCAATCCATTGAGGAATAACCTTCTGACTTTTGCAACACGAAATATCAATTTGCCATTTTGTTTCAAGGATTTTTCTGTTTCTTATAACAATACCGCCCTTTATAGTCTGTGATTGGTCCAATCTGGTCACCACTATTTAACTTGAAATACTGAATCTTGGAATTTAAGGGATACTTAGAGTTATCATATCTCTTCAAAGTTCACATAAATGGGAATTTAAACACGTTTCAAGGTTTTTTCTCACTCATAATATGAACTCCGGTTAATTCGCCACTGGAACTCGCTGGACCCAATTGAAAAAATTTATCTTTAGAATCTGGCCAGTCTGGAAGGAATGATGAAATTATTTATTTTTTTTCCCTTTTACTGAAAATAAAAATTGTTGTCCATTTGTTGAAATATTTGTTAATCCAGTGATTTTGTCATACCCATGTGTACATATATGCAGGTCTGACATTCAAAAACAGTTATGGGCCTATGTTTAACATTGTTGTCATGGACAAGATTTTGCGTCATTTTTTTTTAGATTCCCATTACAACAACAAGCCCATAACGAATTGGGTTATCAATAAAATAAAATTCCCTTTATTCATCCCATAGGGAAAATTTGTCTCCAGGGTCTATTCTAAGGGAAGACTGGAATAACCCAGGCGTCAGCCGCAGTGCATCGCCGCAAATTGAGCTAAGGCGAGGTGACTTCAGCGCAGCGGCGGGTGATCGAACTCGGTACTTTTCGGGTATGAAGCAAGACCGTACCGCTGAGCCACGCTGCCTCCTATCAGATCTGCAAATAAATGACTCACAAGTGTCATACCTGGCAATGAAACTGAAACCAGTTTACAAATGCACTCACAAGTGTCATACCTGGCAATGAAACTGAAACCAGTTTACAAATGCACTCACAAGTGTCATACCTGGCAATGAAACGAAACCAGTTTACAAATGCACTCACAAGTGTCATACCTGGCAATGAAACTGAAACCAGTTTACAAATGCACTCACAAGTGTCATACCTGGCAATGAAACTGAAACCAGTTTACAAATGCACTCACAAGTGTCATACCTGGCAATGAAACCGAAACCAGTTTACAAATGCACTCACAAGTGTCATACCTGGCAATGAAACCTGAAACCAGTTTACAAATGCACTCACAAGTGTCATACCTGGCAATGAAACCGAAACCAGTTTACAAATGCACTCACAAGTGTCATACCTGGCAATGAAACTGAAACCAGTTTACAAATGCACTCACAAGTGTCATACCTGGCAATGAAACCGAAACCAGTTTACAAATGCACTCACAAGTGTCATACCTGGCAATGAAACCGAAACCAGTTTACAAATGCACTCACAAGTGTCATACCTGGCAATGAAACCGAAACCAGTTTACAAATGCACTCACAAGTGTCATACCTGGCAATGAAACCGAAACCAGTTTACAAATGTGCACATTTATATGGCAATTAACCGCAGTACAAGACTAGTGTATCTGATGAACCAAACCAGAAAATGCACTCAAGATTGTCTACCTGCCATGAACGCAGTTTACAAATTTGCCATTTTGATGGAATTAATCCGCGTGTACAGATTGTTTTTGAGGCCAAATTTAGCCAAGAAAATGGATTAGATTTTCTGACCTTCCATGAGATGTTGAAGGTCACTTGCCGATGTGCCTTTTGTCCCCCCCCCCCACCCCCCATATCTGTTTTCCCTTCCTGTTTTACTTTGTCTTTGTTCTGGGTCGAGATTGCTCGTCTTTTTTTATTTTTCAGGTCTTGGTTCCCGACTTCCCATAGTGGGCAGGGAGATCCTTGCTGTGTCTTCTATCCCCCTATATCTGGGTGGGGTTCCTGACCTCCCATAGTGGGCAGGGAGGTACTTGCTGTGTCTTCTATCCCCCTATATCTGGTGGGGTTCCTGACCTCCCATAGTGGGCAGGGAGGTACTTGCTGTGTCTTCTATCCCCCTGTATCTGTTTTCCAATTGCTTTCTGTCTTTGTCGTAGAATGAGATTACTTAGTTTTGTCCTGATCCTGGTCGGAGTCCTTAGCTGAGAGGGAAACAGTCGAATGTATAGTTATAGTTTTGGGAAATGATATTTTTCCCCTTGTAAACCATCTCTCTGTTATTTACTGTTATTTATTTATTTAAACATATGATTTGTAAACATTTGAGTGTATTCCTCTTAGTGGGATCTTGTGTTGGTGTCTGGAAGAGACTTTTAGGTGATCTCAAACCAATTACACTGATAGGGTGCTCTTGGAATCTACATCTGTTCCCTATTTGAACAAATTCCCCATTGTCTTACTTTTTCCTCCAGTCCTTTTAATTGTAGATCTAGAATGTTTTTACTATCCAATTTTCCCTCCCTCATCATCTTCAAATTTCGAAATAGCACTACTTTTAACATTTTTAACCAATTTTAATAATTTTTGTACCATGTTAATCAAGGGGAAAAAAATGTTGTACCTATTGAACGCAACTTAAAGACAACAATTCTATAATCTAAACGTGGGTTTTCCGTACCTATTACAGAGGCTCCTACCCTTCTGCTTTATTCGACAACAATTCTATAATCAAGGGTTCCGCTATTACAACTACCTTTGCTATTCGACAACAATTTAAATTAACGTGGGTTTTCCGACTATTACAGAACTTCTTTTGTAAATTCTAAAACGTGGGTTTTCCGTACCTATTACAGAGGCTCCCCTTCTGTTTTACAACTAATCTGCAGGTTATTCGCTTTATTGACAATTCTTACAAACTGGGTTTGTCTATACAGGCTCTATCTGCACGCAACATTCTATAATTAAAGGCAAAGGTCTATTCCGCTTTTTCATCAAATTCCGAAAAAATAATTTTTAAAATGTTAGCCACCAGGTGTGTGTTTGGGGGTGGGGGGGAGGGATTTCCTGACAAGATTAAACCGAACCATTCAATGATTTGCTCTGAGACTGCCAGGGCCTGTATCCGCCATTATTATTAGACCCCCTTTTTAGTCTTTACAACAATCTGCAGTTTTGTAGACATATTGTAATTTGAGGACTTTGGATTGTCTATGACATTATCTGCAGCAATCATGTCGTAGTTAATATTAGTGAGTTGATTCCGCTTTTTGGTCTCAAATTCCGATTTTTATGTACTATGATTCCTCTTTGGGGCTATTGGGAGTAGGAGCCTCTGCTATTATTCCTAGCGCTGAAATAACCTATCAAGTCCAGTAAAACCCCCAAACAAAAACAAACCAAACGTGTAATGGGGATAGTGATAATTGTGTGGGTCAATCGTACAGTGATGATTGTGTGGGTCAATCGTACAGTGATGATTGTCTGGGTCAATCGTACAGTGATAATTGTGTGGGTCAATCGTACAGTGATAATTGTGTGGGTCAATCGTACAGTGATGATTGTGTGGGTCAATCGTACAGTGATGATTGTGTGGGTCAATCGTACAGTGATGATTGTCTGGGTCAATCGTACAGTGATAATTGTGTGGGTCAATCGTACAGTGATAATTGTGTGGGTCAATCGTACAGTGATGATTGTGTGGGTCAATCGTACAGTGATGATTGTGTGGGTCAATCGTACAGTGAAGATTGATTGTGTGGGTCAATCGTACAGTGATAATTGTGTGGGTCAATCGTACAGTGAAGATTGATTGTGTGGGTCAATCGTACAGTGATAATTGTGTGGGTCAATCGTACAGTGATGATTGTGTGGGTCAATCGTACAGTGATAATTGTGTAGGTCAATCGTACAGTGATGATTGTGTGGGTCAATCGTACAGTGGATTGATTGTCTGGGTCAATCGTACAGTGATAATTGTGTGGGTCAATCGTACAGTGATAATTGTGTGGGTCAATCGTTTACAGTGATAATTGTGTGGGTCAATCGTACAGTGATGATTGTGTGGGTCAATCATACAGTGATATTGTGTGGGTCAATCGTTACAGTGGATGATTGTGTGGGTCAATCTCATATATGTGAATGAATTGTGTGGGTCAATCGTACAGTGATAATTGTGTGGGTCAATCGTTACAGTGATATTGTGTGGGTCAATCGTACAGTGTGATTGTTGGGTCAATCGTACAGTGATGATTGTGTGGGTCAATCATACAGTGATAATTGTGTGGGTCAATCATACAGTGATAATTGTGTGGGTCAATCGTACAGTGATAATTGTGTGGGTCAATCGTACAGTGATGATTGATTGTGTGGGTCAATCGTACAGTGAATGATATTGTGTGGGTCAATCGTACAGTGATGATTGTGGGGTCAATCTACAGTGATGATGTGGGTCAATCGTACAGTGAAGATTGATTGTGTGGGTCAATCGTACAGTGAGATGATTGTGTGGGTCAATCGTACAGTGATAATTGTGTGGGTCAATGTACGTGATGATGTGGGTCAATCGTACAGTGTATGTTGGGTACAGTGTGATGATTGTGTGGGTCAATCGTACAGTGATGATTGTGTGGGTCATATCGTACAGTGATGATTGTGTGGGTTCAATCGTACATGTGATGATTGATTGTGTGGGTCAATCGTACAGTGAATTGTGTGGTATCGTACATGAATTGTGTGGGTCAATACGATTTTACAGTGATAATTGTGTGGGTCAATACGTATTTGCATGACATGATTGATTGTGTGGGTCAATCGTACAGTGATATGTGTGGTCAGACGTGAGTTGTGTGGTCAATCGTACAGTGATATTGTGTGGGTCAATCGTACAGTGATGATTGTGTGGGGTCAATCGTACAGTGATGATTGTGTGGAATCGTCGTGTAGGTGGGTCAATCGTACAGTGAGTGGTAATGTGTGTGAGTGTGGTCAATCGTACAGTGTGTGTGGGTCAATGCATGATGTGTGGGTCAATCGATTAGCAGTGTGATGATTGTGTGGGTCAATCGTACAGTGATATGATGTGGTGTGGGTCAATCGTACAGTGATGATTGTGTGGGTCAATCGTACATGTGATGATTGTGTGGGTCAATCGTACAGTGATAATTGTGTGGGTCAATCGTACAGTGATGATTGTGTGGGTCAATCGTACAGTGATGATTGTGTGGGTCAATCGTACAGTGATAATTGTGTGGGTCAATCGTACAGTGAGATTGTTGGGTCAATCGTACAGTGATGATTGTGTGGGTCAATCGTACAGTGATGATTGTTGTGGGTCAATCGTACAGTGATGATTGTGTGGGTCAATCGTACAGTGATAATTGTGTGGGTCAATCGTACAGTGATGATTGTGTGGGTCAATCGTACAGTGATAATTGTGTGGGTCAATCGTACAGTGATGATTGATTGTGTGGGTCAATCGTACAGTGAAGATTGATTGTGTGGGTCAATCGTACAGTGATGATTGTGTGTCAACTCGTACAGTGATGATTGTGTGGGTCAATCGTACAGTGATAATTGTGTGGGTCAATCGTACAGTGATAATTGTGTGGGTCAATCGTACAGTGATAATTGTGAGGGTCAATCGTACAGTGATGATTGTGTGGGTCAATCGTACAGTGATAATTGTGTGGGTCAATCGTTACAGTGATGATTGTGTGGGTCAATCGTACAGTGATGATTGATTGTGTGGGTCAATCGTACAGTGAAGATTGATTGTGTGGGTCAATCGTACAGTGATGATTGTCTGGGTCAATCGTACAGTGATGATTGTGTGGGTCAATCGTACAGTGATGATTGATTGTGTGGGTCAATCATACAGTGATAATTGTGTGGGTCAATCGTACAGTGAAGATTGATTGTGTGGGTCAATCGTACAGTGATGATTGTGTGGGTCAATCGTACAGTGAAGATTGATTGTGTGGGTCAATCGTACAGTGATAATTGTGTAGGTCAATCGTACAGTGATAATTGTGTGGGTCAATCGTACAGTGATAATTGTGTGGGTCAATCGTACAGTGATAATTGTGTAGGTCAATCGTACAGTGATAATTGTGTGGGTCAATCGTACAGTGATAATTGTGTAGGTCAATCGTACAGTGATGATTGTGTGGGTCAATCGTACAGTGATGATTGTGTGGGTCAATCGTACAGTGAAGATTGTGTGGGTCAATCGTACAGTGATGATTGTGTGGGTCAATCGTACAGTGAAGATTGATTGTGTGGGTCAATCGTACAGTGATAATTGTGTGGGTCAATCGTACAGTGATAATTGTGTGGGTCAATCGTACAGTGATGATTGTGTGGGTCAATCGTACAGTGATGATTGTGTGGGTCAATCGTACAGTGATGATTGTGTGGGTCAATCGTACAGTGATGATTGATTGTGTGGGTCAATCGTACAGTGATAATTGTGTGGGTCAATCGTACAGTGATGATTGTGTGGGTCAATCGTACAGTGATGATTGTGTGGGTCAATCGTACAGTGATAATTGTGTGGGTCAATCGTACAGTGAAGATTGATTGTGTGGGTCAATCGTACAGTGATAATTGTGTGGGTCAATCGTACAGTGATGATTGATTGTGTGGGTCAATCGTACAGTGATGATTGTGTGGGTCAATCGTACAGTGATAATTGTGTGGGTCAATCGTACAGTGATAATTGTGTGGGTCAATCGTACAGTGAAGATTGATTGTGTGGGTCAATCGTACAGCTGTAGGGTGGCGTGGAGAACTGGACCCTTGGTCAAGACACTTTTTACACACATTACCCCACTAGACTCCGGTACCCGTCTAAGACTAAAAGGCAGAAATGAATATTGTAAGTTGTACAAACACAAAGTACAGGCAACTGCTTGTGCTAGTGTTTGATTTGGAAATATTGTTCCTCGTTACCGCTGAAGGATTAACTCGCTCAATCCAGGAGATTTTTGCTACTTTTCACAATTGGAAATGTATTAAAAATGAGCATGTACATAGATGGTTTTATTCAACTACCATTAACATGCTATAGCTAACTATAAAACATTAGCTTTGATTTTACGCCTATAATTTGTCTCATAAAAATGATGTAATAAATAGGCATGGGGTAAAAGTAACCCGGTTAAACTACGGATATAGTCGGTGTTAGGGTTGAGTGAGTTAACTACGGATATAGTCGGTGTTAGGGTTGAGTGAGTTAAACTACGGATATAGTCGGTGTTAGGGTTGAGTGAGTTAACTACGGATATAGTCGGTGTTAGGGTTGAGTGAGTTAACGACGGATATAGTCGGTGTTAGGGTTGAGTGAGTTAACTACGGATATAGTCGGTGTTAGGGTTGAGTGAGTTAAACTACGGATATAGTCGGTGTTAGGGTTGAGTGAGTTAAATACGGATATAGTCGGTGTTAGGGTTGAGTGAGTTAACTACGGATATAGTCGGTGTTAGGGTTGAGTGAGTTAACTACGGATATAGTCGGTGTTAGGGTTGAGTGAGTTAAACTACGGATATAGTCGGTGTTAGGGTTGAGTGAGTAAACTACGGATATAGTCGGTGTTAGGGTTGAGTGAGTTAAACTACGGATATAGTCGGTGTTAGGGTTGAGTGAGTTAACTACGGATATAGTCGGTGTTAGGGTTGAGTGAGTTAACTACGGATATAGTCGGTGTTAGGGTTGAGTGAGTTAACTACGGATATAGTCGGTGTTAGGGTTGAGTGAGTTAACGACGGATATAGTCGGTGTTAGGGTTGAGTGAGTTAACTACGGATATAGTCGGTGTTAGGGTTGAGTGAGTTAAACTACGGATATAGTCGGTGTTAGGGTTGAGTGAGTTAAACTACGGATATAGTCGGTGTTAGGGTTGAGTGAGTTAACTACGGATATAGTCGGTGTTAGGGTTGAGTGAGTTAACTACGGATATAGTCGGTGTTAGGGTTGAGTGAGTTAAACTACGGATATAGTCGGTGTTAGGGTTGAGTGAGTTAACTACGGATATAGTCGGTGTTAGGGTTGAGTGAGTTAAACTACGGATATAGTCGGTGTTAGGGTTGAGTGAGTAAACTACGGATATAGTCGGTGTTAGGGTTGAGTGAGTTAAACTACGGATATAGTCGGTGTTAGGGTTGAGTGAGTTAACTACGGATATAGTCGGTGTTAGGGTTGAGTGAGTTAACTACGGATATAGTCGGTGTTAGGGTTGAGTGAGTTAAACTACGGATATAGTCGGTGTTAGGGTTGAGTGAGTTAACTACGGATATAGTCGGTGTTAGGGTTGAGTGAGTAAACTACGGATATAGTCGGTGTTGGGGTTGAGTGAGTTAAACTACGGATATAGTCGGTGTGTTAGGGTTAGGTGATGTTAACTACGGATATAGTCGGTGTTAGGGTTGAGTGAGTTAACTACGGATATAGTCGGTGTTAGGGTTGAGTGAGTTAAACTACGGATATAGTCGGTGTTAGGGTTGAGTGAGTTAACTACGGATATAGTCGGTGTTAGGGTTGAGTGAGTTAAACTACGGATATAGTCGGTGGTAGGGTTGAGTGAGTTAAACTACGGATATAGTCGTGTTAGGGTTGAGTGAGTTAACTACGGATATAGTCGGTGTTAGGGTTGAGTGAGTTAAACTACGGATATAGTCGGTGTTAGGGTTGAGTGAGTTAACTACGGATATAGTCGGTGGTAGGGTTGAGTGAGTTAACTACGGATATAGTCGGTGTTAGGGTTGAGTGAGTTAAACTACGGATATAGTCGGTGTTAGGGTTGAGTGAGTTAACTACGGATATAGTCGGTGTTAGGGTTGAGTGAGTTAACTACGGATATAGTCGGTGTTAGGGTTGAGTGAGTTAACTACGGATATAGTCGGTGTTAGGGTTGAGTGAGTTAACCACGGATATAGTCGGTGTTAGGGTTGAGTGAGTTAAATGAATCATTGCGAGATGCATTGAGCTTGGTAAATCGATGGAAACGATGATAATAATAATCTTTTTTGTCCAAATTAAAGGCAATTCATGTGAGGTAAACAATGCTCAGTTTGGTTCATGGTTTGAACATCAACACATTTACATTACAGACACAGCCATACACGAACATACACGCTTGCACATAAATATAGTCATACCTGTATTCCAATTACAAATAATAGATCCATATAAAATACGATGGCAGATAATAACACAAAAATACAGACTTTTACTGATGAACAACAGAGCAATGAAAAACCAAGCGTCGCCATTGAGCGCCACCGGAAGAAAATGAAGTGAAATTGTGTTTATTTTGTGGTTGTGGTCGTGGTGAAATGGAGGGGATTGCATTGTATCGCAAACCGTGAAGAAAGAAGATGACCCAGCATTCAGTTCATTTCATAATATTCAAGGGAAACAACTCATCTTCAATAATAAATCCTTTAGTGAAGGATATAATTAGTGGGTTACTTCCCTTTATGACCAATTCCCTTGATAGGTTACCTGCCCCTTTTCCCCCCTATTGAATCGAGTTGCTTCCCTTGAATAAAAAAAAAGATTCAGATTTATAAAGCGCATTTCTAGGTTAATCCGTCACACGTCACAATTTGAAAAAGAAATCTCAGTTGATACTGAAGGCAACAAAATTACCGATTCAGACGCATTCAGTGGTTTAATAGAAGGTTGGCGGTTTTTGTTTTTTGTTTGTTTTTTTGTTTTTTTTTGAGGGGGGGGGGGGGGGGTTGTACTCTCATTTTTATGTTGCAGTATGTTCTTGTCCTTGCCTATCGTTGTCACCGTTATGGTCTCTGATCCCGCTCAATATTGCTTGGCAATTGTTTTCAAGATGAGATAGAGTACAGACTCGACCTTTGAACTATATACAGTGTAAACAAGAAATGAGGAGAACGTGATGTAGGAAACATTCATAGAATTTTAGCAGCGACGGGGATTTCAAATCTACATCAACTAAATCGTCGACTGCTAGTCTCCATAAGGGCAAGGGAGACAACCCGATTCAAATATGGCAAAAAGGGGCACGTAACCCGTTAATTGTTTTCGAGATTGGAGCTGATCCAGTAAATACAATGTGAACATTTGCTGTGACGGAGTTCCTTCGCTTGATTATAAACTATTATAAAGTTACAGTTAACAGTAACAATATATCTATTGTCAATGAAGACAATCTCTCAATTGGTTTTGGTTACTGCATTGACACGAACACAGATGGCAACACTGATACCCGGTGTCAACTTTGGAAGGTCGAAGGTCAAATGTCAAACAATAACACACATGATGGAAGGTCGAAGGTCAAATGTCCAACAATAACACACATGATGGAAGGTCGAAGGTCAAATATCAAACAATAACACACATGATGGAAGGTCGAAGGTCAAATATCAAACAATAACACACATGATGGAGAAAAGTAAGAAAATAGATTTATTTGCATGAATATTTCATCAGTAACGAACACGTGAAATCCTCACAGTCCATTGAGTACAGGATTTATAACGATAAATTTGTTTGTAGAATAGAATGATAATTTACAGTGGATGATGATGGTGATGTGATACGATGGCGATGATGATAATAATGATGATAGTAATCTTGACAATAATGATGATGATGATAATAACAATATCTCAATGATAATGATCATAACAATAATGATGATGATGATAATATTAATAATAATAATAATAATAACAATAATAACAGTAGTAGTAATAATAAAAATAACAATAATAATAGTAATAATACTATTCGTATTTGTCTTAAATAAAATGATGAGCAGACAGGCACTTAATAAATAATAATATCGTTATTTTTTAAATAATGAGCTAAATTTGGTATTTACTGCAATACTAGAATATAAATTGCATCTACAAAAATCACAAAATGTCGTGTGAAAATCTATCACGATCTGAAACTTCTGGCAACAGAAATGGATTCCGAGAATATTTTATCCATTTGTCTTGTTTGAGATCACCTCAAGATTCCCTACATACTCTCTCTCTCTCTCCATTTCCCTCTCTCTCCATCTCCCCCTCTCGATATCTCTCTCCCTCCCCCCCCCCCTCTCTCTCTCTCTCTCTCTATAATATATTATATATATATATATATATATATATATATATCTTTCTGTCTAACTCTCACATACACTCCGTCTCTCTCTCTCATTCACACACACACACACACACACACACACCTTATTATATTGTGTTAAGCCATTAGTTTACACAGCAGAATGTCCGTAGAGTTCCCAACTCGACTTCATCACAAAAGGGATTATTGATTATTGATACACAATCATAAACAGCAACATGATATTAGAAGGACCTCAAATACAAGACCAAAAACATACATCCTGGTAATCTTTCAGAGCCATGGAGCTGGAGTTTATCCCGATTTCCATGGCGTGAAATGGACAGTAGCGATTGGATAGGACGCTAGTCTATGGCAAAGTACTTTCCGCCAGATCTAACAGACCCAGCAACCCAATCATCTCGGGATGGACAGGGGGTAGTGGGGGAGTCAGAAAAATCGTGACTGTACCCGGGTTCGATCCTGGTCCCTTGGCGAGTGCTCCACCAACCAACTGTGCGTTTGGGACCCCCAACCAAATACAAACTACACATGTCGCTAATAATAACTCATTTAAAAAATCCATCAAAAAACTAAATTAACGCTTGTCCTCAATACGGAACGAAACTGTGATGTAACAAGACTGGTTCCTATTTCATTGGAAGTGTAAAACCACTCTTTCGGGGGACTGGATAAATAGCTTGTGTAATGGATCTTCTAGTGTCAGAGTGATTGCATTTCATTTTCTAGTCTAAATGATAAATGCTGGTCGTCAATCAATCAAGATCGCCATCCTCATCTTTTACGTCCCGTAATCCATAGAATCTGCCCGTTTTTTACTTTATTTAGTTTCAAAACTTATTCATTTTAATCCTCTGACAAAAACAAAACAAACAAAACCTAGCAAGAGTTATGTCCCGCACACCAAGGGAGATCACCACTTGGTGTCCTTTGTGCCATCAAAATATAACAAATTACCTCCCCTACTCTGGAAAAACAGTATTTAAAATTTGGGCCAGAAAACTCGTCCTTCAAATATCGATCACTTGAAATGACCCTCGTTTGAAAAGAAAAAAAAAAACAAAACAAACAAAAATAACTCATAAACATCGAACGTCGCGAAATCCCAGGTTTAAGAGTTGTTGTTGTTGTTGTTGCCATCGTCATCATCATTGCCTTTCCACCCTGGGTCAGGGTATAGGCCACAGACAAACAGTTTCCATCCTTCTCTATCCTGAGCTAAATTTTTTATCTCATTCCAGGTCTTACCACTTCTCTGTATATCAGCATCTTTAATCCTTCTCCATGTTCCTCGTGGCCTTCCCCTTGATCTTCTGCCTGAGGGTTCCAGTCCAATACTTTCTTTGTTATAGTGGAATCATTCATTCTAAGCGTGTGTCCAATCCACCTGCAAAGGACGCCATGATGATCCTTTCTCCGTGTTGTTCCCATCTTCTCAGCGACTTCTGGGCAAAATTGCCAACATGAGGGTTATTTAAATCGATCAATATTTAAAGGACGAGATTTGTGGCCAAATTTGTAAATACGTTAATTTCCAGACACGGCCGGTAGTTGACAGGGTTGGTCTTGGTAGAATCTGTGTAAATACGTTAATTTCCAGACACGGCCGGTAGTTGACAGGGTTGGAATTGGTAGAATCTGACACTCTGAAAAACGAGCACGGCCGGTATATATAAGGTTTTTGGTTTAAGTTGGTATACGTTAATTTCCAGACACGGCCGGTAGTTGACAGGGTTGGAATTGGTAGAATCTGTGTAAATACGTTAATTTCCAGACACGGCCGGTAGTTGACAGGGTTGGTCTTGGTAGAAACTGACACTTCCTGGAAGAAACGAAAGACGCCATCCAGGAATATTCATCATAATTGTCTGTTTTTGGTTTTAAGGGTTTTACGGCGCTTGCAACACTTTAAGGTCATATCACGCCAGTAAAAAGGAAGAAAATGGGATAGTAAAAAGTTCTAGAATTACAATTAAAGCACTCAAGAAAAGGTAAGACAAAGGGGAATTGGTTCAAATAGGGAACAGGTGTAGATTCCAAGAGCACACCGTCAAAGTACTTAGTTTGAGATCACCTAAAAGTCTCATCTAGACACAAGCACAGGTCCCACTAAGAGGGATACACTCAAATGTTTACCAATCATATAATATAATATGTAAACTAAACATAATACAATGCATAACAGAGAGATGATTTACAAGGAAAAAAAATATCTCCCAAAACTATAACTATACAATCGACTGTTTCCCGCCCAGCCAAGGAACTCCGGCCAGGGCCAGGACAAAACTAAGTAATCTCATTCCAAGACAACGACAGGAAACAATTGGAAAATGGGTATGGGGGGATAGAAGACACAGCATGTACCTCCCTGCCCACTATGGGAGGTCAGGATCCCCACCCCGAATAATAATGATAATTGTATACAATTGGATTGAGCAGCGTCTCTGAGACGCATCGTTTCCATCACAGATAGTCTTACATTGCACGGTCAGGGGAAATAATACTGATTGTTCTGTTAAAAGACCCCAGCAGTAGCAGCTACGTTTGAAAAATGTGACCAACCTTTTCAAAAAGTGATTATGCTGGTGTAGTCTATACAGTGGAGCCTTGATATACCGATAGTGTAACAGGAATAGTGGGGCCAGGCGAAAATCCTTGCTGTAACTGAGCAATCTCAATTCATGACAAAAATAGAAAGCAGCATGGAAAAGGAAAACGGGTATAGGGGGAGGGGGGAGGGTAGAAAACACAGGAAATGACCTCTTGCCCACCGTGAGAGGTCAGAGCAAGAACAGGAAGTTAGCTGATCACGTGGTATTTATGAATGAGATGCTTTACTTTAGGGCGTATGACGCGAAAGATGTCTTAGATAGCAAAGGGTGACCTGGCCGTTTACAGCGTTGTCTCTGTCCGAAAAAAATGGTAACATCGCCTAACAGGCGTCATGTCCTGTCCTAAATGTTAAATGTTGCCGTTGGCCAGGGACTTTGAGCACATTTAGTGGATATTGCGCTATATAAAAGCTTAATTATTATTATTAAGGGATTGTCATTCAAATTAATAAGTCTTAAAATTATGAAAAAAAGGAGAGATATCGCCAATTCAATTCATAAATTACAAAGTATGATGACGTAATACTCATGTAATTAATTCACTCTGGCGTCTCTTTATGGATGGCAGGCACAATTATGCGCACGCGCACTCAGACACACGATCGTGCACAAACACACAGACATACACACCCATACATACACACTGTGCAGTCAAGTAAACATTCACTTAAAGTTCGTGTGTTTGATTTTGTGTCGTTACTGTAGTCTGACTCGCTCTTCTTGAATCAACTTTGCAAGCAAATAATATATATATATAATAAAACCAACCAAACACAAACATTAACACAAAACAACAACTCCCAAATACCCCCCCCCCCCTTCCCTCCCCCGGAAAAAAATATAAAACAAAAATAAAACAAAATGCGTCAATGTGGTCTTGAGGTATGACAGGCGCTTAGTTGAGTCCTTGGAAAAGGCTCTTTACTCACATTCTCTCACCGTACTCAGGTGTAAAATGAGTATCTGGCCGTTAACAGCGTTGTTTCTGTCAGAAAAAAAATGCAATATCGCCTAATAATAGGCATCGTGTCACGTCCAACAAGTCAAGTGTTGTTGTTGGCTAGGGACCCCTTGTAAAGCGCTTTGAGCACGTTTAGTGGATATTGCTCTATATAAAAGATCGTCATCTAAAAAAATGACATGAATTTTGAGCCCCCGTCCCTATTTGTTTGTAAACATAAATCAATATCATCCGCCATTTCATCACAGCTGGGATGTACTTCAATAATGTTTTGTTTTTAAGGCTTTTACGGCGCTTGCAACACATTTAGGTCATATCAGCGCCAGTAAAAAGAAGAAAATTGGATAGTGAAAAGATTTTAGATGTAAAATTAAAAGGACTTGAGGAAAGAGTAAGACAAAGGGGAATTGGTTCAAATAGGAAGCAAATGTAGATTCCAAGAGCACATTATCAGTGTACTTAGTTTGAGATCACCTAAACATCTCACCCAGACACCAGCACAAGATCCCACTAAGAGGAATAAAATCAAATGCTTACAATTATACATTCAAAATAGCATATATAACAATACATAACAGAGAGATGATTTACAAGGAAAAAATATCATCTCCCAAAACAATAACTATGCATTTG
>NC_088369.1:46028447-46040947 GCF_034508935.2 Berghia stephanieae
ATGTGATAATCCATCTTTAGTCATCTCATGGGACAATTTAATATCTGTAATGTCCAGTGAGATTTTTGATAAAATGTCTATCAAAGGGCAAGAACCGAGTAACCCCCGCCTCCCCCCCCCCCTCAAAATAAATAAAATATGAAAAAAAACACCAAAAACAAAAACAAAATAAAACATCAAAAATTGAGCTTTTATATAACGCGGTGTCCATTTAACGAGCTCAAAACGCTTTACAAGAAATCGAAAGCCAACAGCAACGTCTAACACTAATGGATAAAACGAAACACGACGCTGGTAGAGTGTTATGATATTTTATTTGTATTTCGACGAAGAGCAACACTGTTATCAGTCAAGTACTCATTTTACACCGAGTGCAGTGAGAGAATGTGAGTTTCGAGCCTTTTCCAAGGACTCAATGTTTTGCCCAAAGCTAACACATAGGGCTCAAACTCGAGCTGTAACGATTTTCCACTCCTAACGGGTTATCTGCTGATAAAACATGGACGACTGCCCAACGATCAACTCTCTCCTTACCGACCATGTTCAGTATTTTTCCAAAATGGCAGGCTGGCTTACCCAGCAGAAACATCGATTTTTCTTAACTCAAACAATCTCTCTACAAAACAATTTCATTTCTTATTAATTAAACAAAGATCATTCTTCAAAGTTTGTGATGTACAAAATAAATCTGAATAAGAAAAAAATGTATATTGTGTCGTAACAAATGTGACGATTTTATTGTTGGTGGTAAGGAGAGGGTAAATACAGATCCCTTCAACAATTATTCATTTTTATTCGTTCCAGACCCAATCAACGAATAAACATCATTATTATTCGGTGATTTTTCGATTATTTGTTTGTCGTAAATGTACGGATAAGACCCAAGTCAGTCTAGCTCAAACCAGTGGCCTGCCGGCCCGGAACAGATCATAGGACATAAGGCAAGATGAGAAACAGATAAAAGGGGATAGAAGACACAAACAGTGACTTCCCTGTGCCCACCATGGAAGCGAACCAAAAACATAACGGACATACCGCAAGAGCAACGACAAAAAAAAAAACAACAAAAAAACAAAAACAAAAACAACAACAACAACACAAACAAACAAACAAACAAACAATCAATCAAACAAACAGAAACAACACAAAACAATGACAAAAAAAAACCCACAAAAAAAATTAAAAACAAAAAACAACAAAAAACAAAGACAAAAAAAAACCAATAAAAAAAAAAAACCCACAACAAATAAAAAACAAAAGCAAAACCCCAATCAACAAACCGTAAATCCAAGTCGCAGGACTTTTGGCGTGGCCATCGTGTGGCCTTGTGTATCTGGTTTGACATTCGCCATATGGACGGAAGGTCCAGGGTACAGACCAGAGCCTTTTGTCAGTGGTCTAGGGTTCGTGTCCTGCCCTAAGCTTGGTATAGTTAAGTCCTCTTCACTCACATTCTCCCATCCTAGTCGGTTGTCAGCTGATGAATACAAGTACTAGAAAATAAAGTCGTCTCGTCGAAAAAAAAAATAAATTACTGTAATCACCTAACAGGCGTCATGTCTCGTCGTACATGTTTACTGTTGGTGTTGGCCAGGGACCCCTTTTTTCAATATAGCGCCTACTAAATGCCCTAAATTTTCAAGATGGCCGCCGTCGGTTATTTAATTCTGATGATTTTTTGGGGGTCCGCCCCCCCTTTTTTTAATGACTTTTATATATCATGTATACAGTTTTGTTTTAGTTGATATTGCACCATATAAATGCTCGAGGATTTGTTTGTTTGTTTGTTTGTTTGTTTGTTTGTTTGTTTTCTTATTTATTTATTTTTGACCTACCCGACAAGCATTTCGTAGATGAGTATTCCTAACGACCACCAGTCCACTGCCTTGTTGTGCCCTTTGCTAAGGATGATTTCGGGGGCCAAATACTCGGGGGTGCCACACAGGGTCCATGTTCTGTGTCGTGGTCAGGGGGTACAGGGGGTGCAGGGGGGACAACAACACAAAAAACTAATTAAAAAAGAGTTTTAGTTTTATCGATTAAGATTGTGACCAAACATAATGGTTTATATCAGAACAAAAACAACAGTATAAATGATATAATAATAAACTAATAATAATAAATAATAATATAATAAATAATAATAATAATAATAATAATAATAATAATGAATATAAAATATAATAATAATAATAATAATAATAATAACAAAAAAAAAAAAAAAAAAAAAAAAAAAAAAAAATAATAATAATAATAATAATAATAATAATAATAATAAATAAATAATAATAATAATAATAATAATAATAATAAATTAATAAAAATATAATAAAAAAATAAAATAACAACAACAACAAAAATCAACGCCAATATCAAAACCATCCACTGCAAAGAAGTAAAAAAAAAAACAACCAACTTTTTAAAAAGCCCACACAAAACAAACAAACAAGAAAAGAAGAAAAAACAGAAAAAAAACCTTTTATTTTTATACATCACACACACACACACACACACAACATACATAATATATATATATATATATATATATATATATATATATATATATATATATATATATATATATATATATATATATATATATATATATATATATATATATATATAACTCTACAAAACATCATAGACAACGATGCAATCCCACAATACAACTTTAACAAGTTAAGCGACAAGAAAAACAAGGTGGTGTGTGATACAAATAAAGTTTTGAAAGATGATTTCTGAAGTTCTCAAAAAATGGTGCCCCATTACCTGCAACGTGTGTGAAAAAATCCGGGTAATGCTAATGACCATATGACTAGCAGCACAGTTTGATTCCTCTTGAGAGTTTGACATAGGATAAAGAATTGCTTCAGTTAGACTTCCTACAGAGAAATACTGCTACTAAGAATCTTTCACTATCTGAATAGATGCTGGAATCGCTAATCTCGATGTAGCAACGATAAAAACACGCTCAGTATCCGATGCGGCTGCTAAATTGATTTAAGAAAGAAATAAATCCACTCGTTGCCTTTGTGAGAGCCATTGGTTACATAAAGGAGAATCGAATCAAACTAGCAGTATTGTGCGATATAGTGCCTTAATGATTCAAGCACATTGTATATTATTGAATTTTTGGAAACGATAAGCCACGAGGAGTCTACGTCTGCACTAGACTCTACAATTATGTTACAATATTATAATAATAAATTTTACGCTCAGATCGTTCAGTCACGTCGGCTTCCATCTGGTACTCTCTCCTAAGATTAAGAGGCGCAGTCTATATCTATTTAAATCAAGTAAAACACGCTCTTGTTGTTAACACATCCTGTTATGCATCTTTTTAATTGACCCCATATGATGTTAATTTAGTTATATGTTATTTAATCATATTTTATAAAATTCCCCGTATTGACATAGCATGTGGATGTATAAACATATCTTGTATAATGACTTAGTATTATCACATTGTTGTACTAATGATTATATGTTGACTTAGTCATGTATAATGTTTCATTTGTATAATATGTACTGTATATTGTTTCGCGCATTGAGCATCACCCAGTGATGAAAATGTGCGTTATAAATGTCATGTATTATTATTATTAATACACAGACGCACCACACAAAAAAAAGTGGCTATGACTACAAACTAAAATATGAAGAAGAGACAATAGAGACAAACTCGTGCTCACCTGTCCATGACAACCTTGGCAAAGCCAAAGTCCGTGATCTTCAAGTGGCCATCACTGTCCAGCAGCAAGTTCTCCGGCTTGAGATCTCTGTAGACGATTGACTTGGCGTGGAGGTAGTCTAGGGCGACGACAATCTCGCTGGCGTAGAAGTTCCCGGCGCTGGCAGAGAATCGCCCCATGCTCCTGAGATAGGAAAACAGCTCACCGCCTGGTACGAACTCCATCAGCATGTACAAAAACGTGGGGTCTTTGTGGGACCATTGTCTGAAAAACAAACAAACAAACAAGATGGCCGATAGTAGTTGGGACCGATTAATCACCCTTAAAACTGTATTATATCATTATGTCTTGTGGCAAGACACTCGCCTTCGGGTCGGAAGGTTCTAGGCTCGAGGCTTGCTCTGAGCGGCTCATAGTTGAGTCCTTGGAAAAGGCTCTTTACTCATATTCTATCACAGTACTCAGGTGTAAAATGAGTACCTCACCGTTAACTGCGCTGTTATTGTCTCTGTCTGAAACAGAATGCAACATCGCCTTGTCATGTTTCGTCCTCCGTGTTGTCTTCTTGTTAGCGCCCAAAGCATGATTAGTGTATATTGCGATTCGTGAATGATCCATTTTAATAAAAGTTCCCGGCGTTAGATGAGCACTGTCGCAGGAAAACAGTTCCATGCCGGCCAGGAACGAACCCCATAAGCATTCCGACATGTGCTCTACCAACTGAGCTATCGGGACTCTCATTTTATTTATTTTCTTATTTATTATTTGTTACCCATCGGATCAATCTCAAACTATGCCGGAGTGAAAGGGTATGTGATAACATATGAAGTCGTTCATTCATCGGTGTGGCGGTGGGGGTGGGTTAATTAAAATGAATTATTTGACCTAAGTTTCCTATTTTTGCCTAAAGAACCAATTTTGGCGTCTAAGTCTCCTCGACGTCATACCGCTATGAGAGGTTAGGTCACCTTTATTTACAAACTTACAAATTGACGATGAAGGGATGGGATATCACAAACTTACAAATTGACGATCAAAGGATGGGATATCACAAACATACAAATTGACGATGAAGGGATGGGATATCACAAACATACAAATTGACAATGAAGGGATGGGATATCACAAACTTACAAATTGACGATGAAGGGATGGGATATCACAAACTTACAAATTGACGATGAAGGGATGGGATATGACAAACATACAAATTGACGATGAAGGGATGGGATATCACAAACTTACAAATTGACGATGAAGGGATGGGATATCACAAACTTACAAATTGACGATGAAGGGATGGGATATAACAAACATACAAATTCACGATGAAGGGATGGGATATCACAAACTTACAAATTGACGATGAAGGGATGGGATATAACAAACTTACAAATTCACGATGAAGGGATGGGATATGACAAACATACAAATTGACGATGAAGGGATGGGATATGACAGACATACAAATTGACGATGAAGGGATGGGATATCACAAACTTCCAAATTGATGATGAAGGGATGGGATATGACAAACTTACAAATTGACGATGAATTGATGGGATATCACAAACTTACAAATTGACGATGAAGGGATGGGATATCACAAACATACAAATTGACGATGAAGGGATGGGATATCACAAACTTACAAATTGACGATGAAGGGATGGGATATCACAAACATACAAATTGACGATGAAGGGATGGGATATCACAAACTTACAAATTGACGATGAAGGGATGGGATATCACAAACTTACAAATTGACGATGAAGGGGTGGATATCACAAACTTACAAATTGACGATGAAGGGATGGGATATCACAAACTTACAAATTGACGTTGAAGGGATGGGATATCACAAACTTACAAATTGACGATGAAGGGATGGGATATCACAAACTTACAAATTGACGATGAAGGGATGGGATATCACAAACTTACAAATTGACGATGAAGGGATGGGATATCACAAACTTACAAATTGACGATGAAGGGCTGGGATATCACAAACTTACAAATTGACGATGAAGGGATGGGATATCACAAACTTACAAATTGACGATGAAGGGATGGGATATCACAAACTTACAAATTGACGATGAAGGGATGGGATATCACAAACTTACAAATTGACGATGAAGGGATGGGATATCACAAACTTACAAATTGACGATGAAGGGATGGGATATCACAAACTTACAAATTGACGATGAAGGGATGGGATATCACAAACTTACAAATTGACGATGAAGGGATGGGATATCACAAACTTACAAATTGACGATGAAGGGGTGGGATATCACAAACTTACAAATTGACGATGAAGGGATGGGATATCACAAACTTACAAATTGACGATGAAGGGATGGGATATCACAAACTTACAAATTGACGATGAAGGGATGGGATATCACAAACTTACAAATTGACGATGAAGGGATGGGATATCACAAACTTACAAATTGACGATGAAGGGATGGGATATCACAAACATACAAATTGACGATGAAGGGATGGGATATCACAAACTTACAAATTGACGATGAAGGGATGGAATATCAGAAACTTACAAATTGACGATGAAGGGATGGGATATCACAAACTTACAAATTGACGATGAAGGGATGGGATATCACAAACTTACAAATTGACGATGAAGGGATGGGATATCACAAACTTACAAATTGACGATGAAGGGATGGGATATCACAAACTTACAAATTGACGATGAAGGGATGGGATATCACAAACTTACAAATTGACGATGAAGGGATGGGATATCACAAACTTACAAATTGACGATGAAGGGATGGGACATCACAAACTTACAAATTGACGATGAAGGGATGGGATATCGTGGACAAAATGGCTTTCTCAGACTTGATGTGGTCCTCTTGTTTTAGTTTGATGACCTGTGATATGGCCATGACCTTCAGGGCTTTGTAGTCCTTGGTGACCTTGTGTCGGGTCAATACCACACGCCCAAATGTACCCGTTCCTACAGGGAAGAGAGAAAAAAGAATAAGAATATATTATGAATAAAACAACCCTCTTTAAAAGTTTATTTTTAAAATTAAAAACAAAACTGGAATGTTTTTGGAGCTCGATCCTCACCTCAAAGTCATTTTAGCCTAAGTAAAAAAAAAGCATTAAAAGTGGTGAGGGAGAAGAAAAAAAAAAGGGGGGGGGGTTAAGTTCCGTTTACAAGAACGTATTGAAAAGCAAGAAAATCACGTGATTGTTTTAAACAAGACAATAAAGGGGTTCAAGAGAGATCTAACCGAGTGTAATCAGAAACCAATTATAGATGGAACGAACTTGACGTCACAATGCTCTTTAATTATTTTAAGCCAGCCATTTTTATGAGTAGAACTCAATAAATAGTATTTATCTAATACAGTAATGGCGAACCCACACCGGAGACTGACTCCGACGACCTGGCACTGCTGTCCTCTGCCGTCTTCCGGATAAAGACGTCGGGCACGGACACAATACTAAGAATCAAGAGAAGAGCCGCTAGACACCTAACCATAATAAGCACCCGGCGTCTTCTGTCGTTTTTTTTTTTTCCGAGATTGGTTTGGGTAGGTCTAGCGGCTTTCTCTTTATTGTGTCCGTGCCCGACGTCTTTATCCGGAAGACGGCAGAGGACGGCAGTGTCGGGTCGTCGGAGTCAGACTCCGGTGTGGGTTCGCCCTAACACTGTTACGGAACGGGCCGAATAACAAGGAATATTTTGATTGGTCAACGCTAAGTAACGATGAGAATCATCAATTCTCTCTGTAATATCCTACCCATCAGACTGAACGCTTCAGGTTACACATAGTTTTGTGGGTTGGTCCGGTATATGTTTGTTTTTGTTTTGAAGGGTTTTACGGCGCTTGCAACACATTAAGGTCATATCACCGCCAGTAAAAAGGAAGAAAATGGGATAGGAAAAAGTTATAGAATAACAATTAAACCACCCAAGAAAAGGAAAGACAAAGGGGAATTGGTTCAAATAGGAAACAGATGTAGACTCCAAGAGCATACTATCAATGTACTTTGAGATCACCTAAAAGTCTCATCCAGACACAAGCACAGGTCCCAACTAAGTGGAATACACTCAAATGTTTACAAATCATATATAATATGTAAATAAAACAAAACATAATACAGTGCATAACAGAGAGATTTTTTGTTTTTTTGTTTGTTTGTTGCTTTAGGTCTCTTCCAACACAATTGAGGTTATATGAGAGACCGCTGAAACAAAAAAACAAGCAATCTAACAAAAATAGTACAAATGTAAATCAAAATCATAACCTAAAGATATCATAAGCTAAATTATAAATAACCAAGAACAAACAGGCAGAAGATTTACAGAAAAAAAAAATCCCCTGTCAAAAATACAATCACAAACCAAAGAAGCAGGATAGGCTAGTAAAGAGAAGAAGAAACGACATCACTATCGGATCGTACACCCATGCGAACATCATAGGTATATGATTCAAGGGTGATGCTCCCATCCAACCACCCGCATAACAGAGAGATGATTTACAAGGAAAACATATTATCTCCAAAAACTCTAACTATATATTTGACTGTTTCCCTCCCAGCCAGGGTATCCGGACAGGGCCAAGAGAAAACCAAGTAATCTAATTCCAAGACAACGACAGAACGCATGTTGGAAAACAGATCTAGGGGGATAGAAGACACAGTATGTACCTCCCTGCCCACTATGGGAGGTCAGGAAACCCACCCAGGGTACGGTATATCATGCTGGTGGATGTTATGAGTTTTATAACTAAACGTATACCATCAATTGACGTTATTTGTTTTTTTTTTTTTTGTTTTTTTTTTTGTTTTTAAGGGTTTTACGGCGCTTGCAACACATTAAGGTCATATCAGCGCCAGTAAAAAGGAAAAAATGGGATAGTAAAAAGTTCTAGAATTACAATTAAAGCATCCAAGAAAAAGTAAGACATAGGGGAACTGGGAACAAATAGGGATCAGATGTAGATTCCAAGAGCATACCACCAATGCACTTAGTTTGAGATCCCCTATAAGTCACATCCAGACACAAGCACAAAATCCAACAAAGAGGAATACACTCAAATGCTTGCATTATACATTAAAAATAACACATAACAGAGAGATGATTTACAAGGAAAAAAATATCATCACCCAAAACAATAACTATGCATTTGACTGTTTCCCTCCCAGTCAAGGACTCCGGCCAGGGTCGGGACAAAACCGAGCAATCTCACACCAAGACAAAGACAGAAAGCAAGTTGGAAAACAGATATACGGGGATAGAAGACACGGTAAGTACCTCCCTGCCCACTGTGGAATTGACGTTATTGACGCTTTGGGTTTAAGTAAAATACTCAAGGTGAATTATAACAATACGCAACCCTTTTTGTAAGCTTTAACGTATACATTCTGATTGATAGAATATTATAGTGAGAATTGATGATTCAAATCGTTACTAGGCATTGACCAATCAGAATATTCCTTGACATTCCACCCGCTTGCTACCCTTTGGATACATCAAAATGAACCAGAGAGTAGGCACTGGTGTAAGATAAAGATATGAAAAAGTGTGTATGAAACAGTTCCGTCTTTAGATTGTTTCATACAAACTTTTTCATATGTCTATCCTTTGGATAGGACGATAGTCTATGGCAAAGTACTTTCCGCTAGATCTAACAGACCCAGATAACCAATCACTGCTCCATGGACAGGAGAGATGGGTCAGAAAAAAAATATCGACTGCACCCAGGATCAATTCAGGTTCCTTTGCTCTAGCAACTGAGCTATCGGATTATTTCAGCGTCAGTAAAAAGGAAGACATGGGAAACTACTACTACTAACAACTACTAACTACAACTAACTACTACTACTACTACTACTACTACTACTACTACTACTACTACTACTACTACTACTACTACTACCACTACTACTACTACTACTACTACTACTACTACTACTACACTACTACTACTACTACTACTACTACTACTACTACTACTACTACTACTACTACTACACTACTACTACTACACTACTACTACCACTAACTACTACTACTACTACTACCTACTACTACTACTAACTACTACACTACACCAACACTACTACTACTACTACCACTACTACCACTACCACCACTACTACTACCACTACCACCACTACCACCACTACTACTACTACTACTACTACTACCACTACTACCACTACCACCACCACCACTACTACTACTACTACTACTACTACTACTACTACTACTACTACTACTACCACTACCACCACTACCACCACTACCACCACTACCACTACTACCACTACTACCACTACTACTACTACTACTACTACTACTGCTGCTGCTACTACTACTACTACTACTACTACTACTATTAATAATAATAATAATAATAATAATAATAATAATAATAATAATAATAATAATAATAATAATAATAATAATAATAATAATAATAATAATAATAGTAATAATAATAATAACAATGCTATATCTAAGGTTAAAAGGCCTCCATTGAGAGCCCAATCGACATAAGTTCAATCCAATCCCTATGCAGGCGTTATAATCCTGTACGCCACTTCTCCCAAGTGGATTAAGATTAACCTGGTCTCTTACAATTAATTTGGGTCTAACTGCGAGGACATCTCAGGTTACAAAAGGCCTGGCTTATCAAGACAAGTCAATACATCTAGAAATAGCGATTGCATTGACTGACTTATTTATTATGTGTGTAGTGTGTTCGTGCAAAATACAAGTAGATTAATATTGCAGTTAATGCAATAGAAGTATATATATATATATATATAATATATATATATATATATATATATATATATATATATAATATATATATATATATATGTATATTATATTATATATATATATATATATATATATATATATATATATATATATATATATATATATATATAATATAATTCAAGTATAATTATGATCAACTTCTACAATATTGCTTCGTGCATACGATATGATCATAATTATACTTGAAATATTATATAAGTAAATAGCTCCTTTTATCGAAAAATTGAACACTTCTATTTCACGGTTTTCATTTATATATATATATATATAGTAATGAACAACACTGAACAGAACACATGAACAACACTGAACAGAACACATGTTTTATATAACAAAATGTCAAACATGGAGCGTCTCGGGATCAAAACCCTTCTTCAGCCATTAGTAAAGCAATAAAAACAATAGATCGCTCCAAATCCAGACAGACGACAAAACGTATTCGGTTCGTCTTGTCACGTCTTGCCACGTCTTGTCACGTCTTGCCACGTCTTGTCACGTCTTGTCACGTCTTGGCACGTCTTGTCACGTCTTGTCACGTCTTGGTATTTTATTCTTTTCAGAAGCTGTTATATTCATATTTCCACAGCTTCTAGCAGCCAACAGCTTCTAGCAGCCCATAGCTTCTAGCAGCCCATAGCTTCTAGCAGCCCATAGCTTCTAGCAGCCTAGTATCACTTGGGCAGAGATAGAGATACAAAATCAAAAATGTCAAATATAATGAAATTCTTTCAAACGAAAAATTAATTACACGGAACACAATAAAAGCCACATTTTTCATCCCAAGAGGCCATTTCGTCGACTGAGTGCCAAAAGTGACTATGGCCCTCCCCCTCCCTCCACCCTTTTTTCCCTATAATTCTAAAACTAGCACCACTGAAATGGCCACTTCCTGTTTCATAGCATCTATTGATTCCTTTTAACATACTTTTTCGAATAATTGTTTCTTCAAGGGCGAAAACCTCAACAAGAATGAGGAAAGCTGAAGACAGATGTGAATAATTATTTATCGTGTCTCCTCCACTTCCACCACCATCAACAACAACCACCACCAATACCGTCAACAACAACAACCACCACCACCATCAACAATAACCACAACAACCACCACCAACACCATCAACAACAACCACCACCACCACCATCAACAACAACCACAACAACCACCACCAATACCGTCAACAACAACAACCACCACCACCATCAACAATAACCACAACAACCACCACCAACACCATCAACAACAACCACCACCACCACCATCAACAACAACCACAACAACCACCACCAATACCGCCAACAACAACAACCACCACCACCATCAACAACAACCACAACAACCACCACCAATACCGTCAACAACAACAACAACCACCACCACCATCAACAACAACCACAACAACCACCACCAATACCGTCAACAACAACAACCACCACCACCATCAACAACAACCACAACAACCACCACCAATACCGTCAACAACAACAACCACCACCACCATCAACAACAACCACAACAACCACCACCAACACCATCAACAACAACCACCACCTCCACCACCCCCCACCACAACCAACAACAACCACCACCACCATCACCACCACCACCACCACAAACAACAACAACCACCACCACCATAATAATAACAACAACCACCTCCACCACAATCAACAACCACCACCACCACCACCACTTCCACCACCATCAACAACCACCACCACAATCAACAACCACCACCACCACAATCAACAACCATCACCACCACCACCACTTCCACCACCATCAACAACCACCACCACCATCACCACCACCACCACAATCAACAACCACCATCACCACCATCACCACTTCCACCACCACCACCACCACCACCACAATAACAACAACCACCACCACCACCACCCACAACCACCACGGTCATGAATATGTGGTGATGTGAGGTTTCCTCAAGTTAAAA
>NC_088369.1:46045311-46047811 GCF_034508935.2 Berghia stephanieae
AAAACAATGGATAGCGTACACACCGATTCACATCTATTTTTGTAAAAGGGCTTTTAATGTAATAGGCAGATAAAATTAATAAAATAATAAAATTCCCTTTATTCATCCCACAGAGGAACTTTGTCTCTGGGATCTATTCCAAGGGATGACTGGAATAACCCAGGCGTCAGCCGCGGTGCAGCGCCGCAAATTGAGCTAGGGCGAGCTGACGTGCTCAAGGCCACACAGCGCAGTGGTGGGTGATCGAACTCGGTACCTTTCGGGTACGAAGCAAAGACTGTACCGCTGAGCCACGCTGATCCCCAAGGTTGTAGGACGTAAAAGATCGGTGACCTTTTTAGACGACCAGAAAACAAGTTATTTTGCATTTTATTTTATTTTATTTTATTTTAGTTGTTTTCCACGTTAATTTTGTGTATTGTTATTCTGACGAAGGGTTTGTACCCGAAACGTCCATTGTCTGTATCGTTCCTCTACGAAGCCTCTCTATTGTCACTCTTTTGTGAGTATTTTTCACGATCGCAGGCTTCAGGCAGCCCCTGCTAACGGCTTTCTACGCGATACTCATTCTCGACGGGAAATACAAAAGTGTTTTGTCATTGATTTACTCCACGCCAGTTTATTCCTTGCAGCTTTCACTACAACCTGCAGGCCAATTATAACAGTAACGACCGTTCTCCGCCAAAAAACACGTATTTAAAATTTTAGCCAGAAAAGTCACCCTCCAAATATATCTATCGATGGATTAAAACGACCACTCAACATGACAACAATTTACTAACCCGAGACTTCCCTCATAAATCTCAATTTGACAGTTTTTACCTAGATGAAGGATCGTTTGAATCGATCGACAAACATTTGAAGGACGAGTTTTCTGACCAAAATTTTGAAAACGTGTTTTTGTTCCGGAACACGTCAATGCAATCACAACAAAGACCTACCACCCACCAGACACATCAGCCGTCGATGATTGGCTAAGAAAACATTCATAATCTGACAAAAAGGGACATAGCTATGGTTAACATCACGTTCTTCTACTGGTTCTCCTTTATATTTAACTTTAGCACATTTTCTATCATCATCATCATTATCATCATCATCATCATCGTCTTTCTTATTCTTCAAAAAAGCAACAACAAAAAAAAACAAACAAAAAAAACAAACAAACACAACAAAACAAAACAAACAAACAAAAACAAAAACAACTCTCAAACCTGGGACTTCCGACTTCGCGTAGTCCCAGGTTTGAGAGTTATTTTTTCCCCGCCAAGATGAGGGCCATTGAAATGGATCGATATATGAAGGACGAGTTTTCTGGCCACCCATTTTATAACGAGGGATTTTGTCAGACAGAGTAGGACAGACTACATGTCCGTGGTTTGGAGACCAAAACAAAATAGGACGAGGACTAAAGGCCACGTGACACACAAGCCGGAAGGGGGATATGTCGACACGTGACACACAAGCCGGAAGGAGGATTTGTCGACACGTGACACACAAGCCTGAAGGAGGATTTGTCGACACGTGACACACAAGCCGGAAGGAGGATATGTCGACACGTGACACACAAGCCGGAAGGAGGATTTGTAGACACGTGACACACACGCCAGAAGGAGGATTTGTCGACACGTGACACACAAGCCAGAAGGAGGATTTGTCGACACGTGACACACAAGCCAGAAGGAGGATTTGTCGACACGTGACACACATGAATATTCATGGTTGTTTATCATTAACTTCAATAACTTCCATACAACAAATCTTGAAATAGCATGTTGCAGCGCACTCCTAGATATTTCTTCTACAGAGACGACCCACCAAATGTCTCTCTCGTAGATCTGGAATTTAGTATTTATAATTGTTGGCTGAAGAAGGGTTTGAGCCCGAAACGTTCCGTGTTTTTATCTTTTTTTTTTTTTTTGTTTTTGCCTTTTTTTTTAAAGATGTTATGTTCATTTTTTGTTGATTCCTTGTGCCAGTCCACAGCTTGTAGCAGCCTGGTGTCACTTTGACCTGTTGCAGAACTTATTAAAATAAGAGAATACTGTATCTATTTTTTTTTCAAAACAGAGACAAAATGTGACCCTCCGTCTCAAAACGGTATTATGTCGGGATGTTTTTTTTTTTGTTTGTTGCTTTAGGTCTCTTCCAACACAATTGAGGTTATATGAGATACGCTGATACAAAAAATAGCAATCTAACAAAATAGTACAAATGTAAATCAAAATCATAACCTAAAGATTCATAAGCTAAATTATAAATAAACAAGAACAAAGGCAGAAGATTTTACAGAAAAAAAATATCCCTGTCAAAAATACAATCACAAACAAAGACGCAGGATAGCTAGTAAAGGAGAAGAGAAACGACATCACTATCGGATCGTACACCCATGCGAACATCATAGGTATATGATTTCAAGGGTGATGCTCCATCCAACCACGCTATGTCGGGATGATTCAGACCCCAAAAAGTGAATTTAGAGATGATTGATGAGAAATTG
>NC_088369.1:46057811-46067811 GCF_034508935.2 Berghia stephanieae
AGTAAAATGTCCATTTAATGATATCAACTATTATAGGATTGTGTACAGAATAGTAAGTAAGTAAAATATCCATTTAATGGTATCAACTATTATAGGATTGTGTACAGAATAGTAAGTAAGTAAAATGTCCATTTAATGATATCAACTATTATAGGATTGTGTACAGAATAGTAAGTAAAATATCCATTTAATGGTATCAACTATTATAGGATTGTGTACAGAATAGTAAGTAAGTAAAATGTCCATTTAATGATATCAACTATTATAGGATTGTGTACAGAATAGTAAGTAAAATATCCATTTAATGATATCAACTATTATAGTGGTAATTGTGTAAAAATAGTAAAGTAAAATATCCATTTAATGAATATCAAACTATTATATAGGATTGTGTACAGAATAGTAAGTAAAATATCCATTTAATGATATCAACTATTATAGGATTGTGTACAGAATAGTAAGTAAGTAAAATATCCATTTAATGATATCAACTATTATAGGATTGTGTACAGAATAGTAAGTAAAATATCCATTTAATGGTATCAACTATTATAGGATTGGTTACAGAATAGTAAGTAAAATGTCCATTTAATGATATCAACTATTATAGGATTGTGTACAGAATAGTAAGTAAAATATCCATTTAATGGATATCAACTATTATAGGATTGTGTACAGAATAGTAAGTAAGTAATATCCATTTAATGATATCAACTATTATAGGATTGTGTACAGAATAGTAAGTAAAAATTCCATTTAATGATATCAACTATTATAGGATTGTGTACAGAATAGTAAGTAATAATATCCATTTAATGATATCAACTATTATAGGATTGTGTACAGAATAGTAAGTAATAAATTCCATTTAATGGTATCAACTATTATAGGATTGTGTACAGAATAGTAAGTAAAATATCCATTTAATGGTATCAACTATTATAGGATTGTGTACAGATATAGTAAGTAAAATATCCATTTAATGGTATCAACTATTATAGGATTGTGTACAGAATAGTAAGTAAAAATCCATTTAATGTATCAACTATTATAGGATTGTGTACAGAATAGTAAGTAAGTAAAATGTCCATTTAATGGTATCAACTATTATAGGATTGTGTACAGAATAGTAAGTAGTAAAATATCCATTTAATGGTATCAACTATTATAGGATTGTGTACAGAATAGTAAGTAAGTAAAATATCCATTTAATGTATCAACTATTATAGGATTGTGTACAGAATAGTAAGTAAAACATCCATTTAATGATATCAACTATTATAGGATTGTGTACAGTATAGTAAGTAAGTAAAATATCCATTTAATGGTATCAACTATTATAGGATTGTGTACAGAATAGTAATAAAAATCCATTTAATGATATCAACTATTATAGGATTGTGTACAGAATAGTAAGTAAGTAAAATATCCATTTAATGATATCAACTATTATAGGATTGTGTACAGAACCCCGCCGTGTTCCGCCGAGAAAGGGTTAAAAGATAGACGCAGCACCAGTATTTGCCTTTTAATTGATTGCACGATTTCCCCATTGGACTACACGGCTACGACAAGTGCTTCGTTTCTTTTATATATCTATTTGTTTACTTTTGTAACGGGGGTCCCCCGATAGCTCAGTAGGTAGAGCACTCGCATTACACGCAAAGGAACCGAAATCGATCCCGGGTGCAGTGGAGATTTTTTTAATGTCCGGGTGACATTTGAGTTAGTGCTTTACTCGGATATAAATATATAAACATTTGATTTGGAGGACGAATTAAATATTATTCCCACCTCAATCGGTTTATACCTCCCACAACGCTGTTTCCTCCAACCGCTGGTATGTACATGGATTCTTCAGGGGGATGTATGACAGCTGTAGCATACCTCCCTGAAGAATCCATCTATATAGGGGAGGGGGGGGGGGAGAAACAACGTTGTTGGAAGAATAAACCAATTAATGAGGTGAGAATAATAAATCACACACACACACACACACACACACACACACACACACACACACACGCATATATATATATATATATATATATATATATATATATATATATATATATATGTATGTGTGTGTGTGTGTGTGTATATATATATATATATATGTATATATATATATATATATATATATATATATATATTTATATATATACATAAATAATATTCATATTTGGGTAAAGTTTGTAAGTTTTATGGATGTTCTATAGAATTCCTCACAGTGATTAAGATATCGTCATAATTCAGGTAAGTGTTACGAGTAAAGTCACATTTATTTTGTATTTGGTTCATCGTCATCAATAAATACCACCATTTTGAGATGATAAGCCACAAATGACGTGTGCAGCAATAGATGCTTGATTATTGAATCGTTACAGGACGGAGGATGGTTAGTATTAAAATATTTCTGATTTGGCGGAGATTACAGATTAGAAGAGGTTATGGCAGTCGAGGAACTGGGGAGTCGGAGATTTAAAGGAAAGAAATGAGGAGGAGGAGGAGGGGGAGAGAGGAGAAGGAGGAGGAGGAGAGGGGAGAGAGAGGAGAGAGGAGGAGGAGGAGGAGGAGGAGGAAGAAGGGGGAGAGGGGAAGGAGGAAGAAAGGGGGGGAGGAGGGAAGGAGGGAGGGAGGAGGGAGAGAAGGGGAGAGGAGAGGAAGGGGAGGAGGAGAAGGGAAGGGGAGAGGAGGGGGGAGGGAGGAGGAGGGGAGAGGGGGGGGGAGGAGGGAGAGGGAGGAGGAGGAGGAGGAAGGGGAGAGGGAGGGAGGAGGAGGAGGAGGGGAGGAGGAGGAGGGGAGGAGGAGGAGGAGGAGGAGGGGAGAGGAGGAGGGGGAGAGGGGGAGAGTAGTGAAGGTGGGGGGGGGAGAGGAGGAGGAAGAAAGGTAGTTGGGGGGGTGCGGTAGGAGTAAGGATGAAGGGGGGGGAGAGATGGAGGAGGAGGTAGTCGTGACGGAGAAGAAGAAGAAGAGGAACCAGATGTGGTGGAGGAGGAGGAGGAAGTGGAGGGGTAAGCCGGGCATCATCATCATCATCATCATCATCATCATCATCATCATCATCACCCTCATCACCATCATCATCATATCATCATCATCATCCTCATCATCATCATCATCATCATCATCATCTTCATCATCATCATCATCATCATATCATCACATCACATCATCACATCATCGATGCGTCGTCGCGTCACCACCATCATCGTCATCATCATTCTTCATAATCATTCAATAAGACAACAAATTAATCACCACCGAAACAGCAACCAGTAAGCAGGCAGCAGGAGCAGCAGAGCAGAAGAAGAAGAAGAAGAAGAAGAAGAAGAACAACAACAACAACAACAACAACAACAACAACAACCAAACAAGAAGAATGTAGGCGAGGCAGTTAAATTAAAAAACAATAATTTTATAAAACCACAACTTAACACAACCAAACAGAAAAATAAACCCAATAACAGGATGTGGGGATTAACAATTCGTGATATTGAAATCGTGTGACGTCAGCATATTTCAATTTCGTACCAAATCAAATCAAATAAATATGCAATCCAAACGCCCAGGGCTTAGAACAGGCAGGTGCTCATTGTTTGTTATTAAGAGTTTAACGGCGCTTGCAACACATTAAGGTCATATCAGCGCCAGTAAACGGGATAGTAAAAAGTTCTAGAATTACAATTAAAGTACACCCAAGAAAATGTAAGACAAACGGGAATTGGTTCAAATAGGGAACAGGTGTAGATTCCAAGAGCACAATATCAAAGTACTTAGTTTGAGATCACCTAAAAGTCTCATACAGACACAAGCACAGGTCCCAACTAAGAGGAATACACTCAAATGTTTACAAATCATATAATATAATAAGTAGATAAAACATAATACAGTGTATAACAGAGATGATTTACAAAGAAAAAATATCATCTCCTAAAACTAACTTTACATTTGACTGACCCTCTCAGCCAACCAGGGTATCCGACCAGGGCCAGGATAAAACCAAGTAATCTCATTCCAAGACAAAGATAGGAAGCATGTTGGAAAACAGATAAGGGGGATAGAAGATACAGCGAGTACCTCCCTGCCCACTATGGGAGGTCAGGATCCCACCCAGATATAGGGGGATAGAAGACACAGTATGTACCTCCCTGTCCACTATGGGAGGTCAGGATCCCACCCAGATATAGGGGGATAGAAGACACAGTATGTACCTCCCTGCCCACTATGGGAGGTCAGGATCCCACCCAGATATAGGGGGATAGAAGACACAGTATGTACCTCCCTGCCCACTATGGGAGGTCAGGATCCCACCCAGATATAGGGGGATAGAAGACACAGTATGTACCTCCCTGCCCACTATGGGAGGTCAGGATCCCACCCAGATATAGGGGGATATAAGGCACAGTATGTACCTCCCTGCCCGCTATGGGAGGTCAGGATCCCACCCAGATATGGGGGGATAGAAGACAGTATGTACCTCCCTGTCCACTATGGGAGGTCAGGATCCCACCAAGATAAGGGGGATAGAAGACACAGTATGTACCTCCCTGCCCACTATGGGAGGTCAGGATCCCACCCAGATATAGGGGGATAGAAGACACAGTGTGTACCTCCCTGCCCACTATGGGAGGTCAGGATCCCACCCAGAAGATGTTCTAGGTCATCCTTATAAAGTATCAGCTCACGCCGGTATAATACAACATAACCCTGTCCTCACCAACCCCAGGAAAATCGTCACATTCGTTACGATCCAACCCTGTCCTCACCAACCACAGGAAAATCGTCACATTCGTTACGATCCAACCCTGTCCTCACCAACCACAGGAAAATCGTCACATTCGTTACGATCCAACCCTGTCCTCACCAACCACAGGAAAATCGTCACATTCGTTACGATCCAACCCTGTCCTCACCAACCACAGGAAAATCGTCACATTCGTTACGATCCAACTCAGTCCTCACCAACCATAGGAAAATCGTCACATTCGTTACGATCCAACCCTGTCCTCACCAACCACAGGAAAATCGTCACATTCGTTACGATCCAACCCAGTCCTCACCAACCATAGGAAAATCGTCACATTCGTTACGATCCAACCCTGTCCTCACCAACCCAAGGAAAATCGTCACATTCGTTACGATCCAACCAATCTCATTCCAAGACAAAGACAGAAAGCAAGTTGGAAATCAGATATAGGGGAAATAGAAGACACAGTAAATGACCTCCCCGCCCAGTATGGGAGGTCAGGAACCTCATGGGACTTCAGTCTATTTCAATTTCGTACAAAATCAAAAATATTATGCAATCCGATCTCCCAAGGCTTGGAACAGGCAGGTGATCACTGAGGTGTCCTGCTAGCTCCATTGGTCGGTTCATCATTCGTTGGACACGCGAAGAAACCGGTATTTATTGATCTTGCGTGGAGGTCAAGATTTTTTTTCTTCTCGGATTCCCCTGCCCACTCAGCACTGAGTGGGTAGCTGGGTCTATAATGTCTGGCGCAAAGTACTTGCGTTGGACTACTGTCAACATATCCCCAGGATGGCAAAAGCAATTTCTACCGTCTGTTTAACACTGCAGTTCTGTAGGACTGCAAAAACGACATACTCTGAAAGAACAAAAACAACAAAAAAAAAAGCAACAAAAAAAAACAAACACACAAACAAAACAAAATAAAATTAAAAAAATAATAAATAAAAAATAAAAACCAACAAAACCAGTATTTAAATGTGTCCAGAAAACTGGACCTCCAATAAAAATTTATCGATTAATGTGATCCCCCAACTTGGCAAAAACTGTCAAACCTGAAACTTCAGTAGAGTATTCTAGGAAATCCTAGTTTTGAGAGTTGATGCCAAACCAGGGACTTGTGGATCTAAAGGCGAGTGCCATACCACCAGGCCACGACACGGTAGCCGCCAAAACGTTACCATAATATTATTACAGGACTATAGAATGGAGTGTCGCCGCACCCATCTACTAGTCCATTAACTGCTGTACAACGACAAATCGCTTTTTCTTTTACATTTTGGTTCGATATGTTTCACTTCTTCTATGCATTTATATAAAATATATATATATAATAATATATAAAATATATATTATAATTATATATATATACTCATTCATTTATTATTCACACCTCTTTTGGTCATTTCCTCTTACAACATTGTTACAGCCGTCCGTTGGTATTTTGATGGGATCTTCAGGGAGGTATTCTGTATCCCAGACACTGCAAAACAGTAACAGATTACCTCCCTGAAGATTCTATCAAAATACAAACGGATGGACGAAACAACATTGTAGTAGGAAATAACCAAATGAGGTGAGGATAATAAATAATTCGCTCCAAGAAATTGTTGAGCACTCTACGTAATTCCAGCATATTCTCCTCAACCCTATATATAATAATAATTATATATATAATAGATATATAATGATCTAATATATAATGTTTATCCTATCATCTCTCTTAAAATCTATTATCTCATCTATCTATACTATCTATCTATCTATCTAATCTATTCTATCTATCTATCTATCTATCTTTTATCTATCTGTCTGTCTGTCTGTCTGTCTGTCTGTCTGTCTATATATATATATATAATATATATATATACTATAGACAGACAGACAGACAGACAGACAGACAGACAGACAGACAGACAGACAGACAGATAGATAGATAGATAGATAGATTGATAGAGAGATAGATAGATAGATAGATAGATAGATAGATAGATAGATAGATGGATTGATAGAGAGATAGATAGATAAACATGTATCCTTACTAATCCATATGTGTTAAACCTGAGAATTCTTTAAAACGCCTTTTTAGTCTCATTTTTAAGATCTCTTTAACAAATTTTGGGCTCATCTTAATCTATGGATTTGTAAAGTTGAGAAATCAGGGATCAGGCAGTGGCGGATGTGAGACAAAGATGTGAAAAAGTGGGAATGAACCAATGCCAGGCAAAGCAAGAAAGAAAAATACAAGAAAAAAACAAAAACACAAAAAAACACAACCCAAAAAATCCATACTTCTCGACTTTCAAGGTCAAACACCTCGACTTTCAAGGTCGAACACCTCGACTTTCAAGGTCAAACACCTCGATTTTCAAGGTCAAACACCTCGACTTTCAAGGTCGAACACCTCGACTTTCAAGGTCAAACACCTCGACTTTCAAGGTCAATAAAGACTGATTCTTTGGGATGCTTTAAAAAAAACCCAACTACGTATTTGTCTTTTTTGCTTTGTCCGGCTCCGTTTCATTTTCAGATATGAAAAGCTTTAAGGTTTCTGGCCAATTTCATTAAAGGTTGATTTGTCGGAGATTGTACTTACTCTGGATTACTGCGTTAGCCTGCCTGCCTGCCTGTGCGTGACTATCCGGGTGTTAATCCTAGGGTATTAGTTAGCTTGGATCACCATGCCGCTCAAAATACAAAGGCACTTTGGACATGGCAAGTATGTATGTATGTGTATGTTATATCTACCGTATTATGTTTTTAAAAAACCCAACACAATCACACACACACACACACACACACACACACACAAACACAAACAAAACCAAAACCCCACACAAAAAAACAGGTATTTATAATTTTGGACAGAGGAGTCGTCCTTCGCAAATCGATCTATCAAAATGTCCCTCATCTTGCTATTGATGCTATGAGGTAAGCCAAAAAGCTCACAAGATTTCGCAAACCAGAAATATCGTTCCAACACACTATACTGTGTGTAACATTAAACGTTTATAGTCGGATTAGTAGAATTGAGTGAGAACTACTCATAAAAATGGCTGGATAAAAACAATAACAACGAACAGAGTGATGTCTAGAATCTCTCAAAACATGAAATTTCAAGGAAGACTTGACAGACGTCCCAGGTTTCAGAGGTTTTTTTGGTTTTGTTTGTTTCTTTTTGGGCATTTATTGATAAATTATATATATATATATATATATTAATATATATATATATATTAATATATAATATATATATATATATATAAGTAACCTAATCGTAAAACCCCAAAAAGGTGAAAACAGTATAAAGTAATTATCGCCCCCTGACTTCAAAGGAATATGGATAAATAGTGTTAAATTTTACACCTCCAAGCATGAATGGACGTGCAATAAAATGGTCGTAATATTTTAACCAATTACACACACACACACACACACACAACACATTCAACACATCATATATTATATTAATATATATATATATATATATATATATATATATATATATATATATATATATATAAACCATCTATATCTATATAAACTATTCTCATTTGACTGTTGCTATTACTGACCATTTTATGTTTTCTCTCCTCACATTTAACATATGGGAAATCAACAGGCAATGAGAATGGTTAAGCATATGTGACCCACGGTCTCAAAACGGTATTCTTACCCATGGCCACAACAATACAGCACTTTGTGTGTATGGGGGTGGAGGGGGGGGGGTAAACAATGTTTAATTTCTAATAGGGATTTCAAGAGGAGGACAACGGCATTCCTTCACTAACTATTGGCTTCAACAAGCATGACGTCACTTCCCTCGGAATGACGCATGGTAACTTAGTAACTGGCTCTAAACTATCGGAACAATGGCGGACGCCCTTATGAAATATTTCTCCGACGAGCATAAAAGTGTATCCAGAGGAGAAAAAACATTATATATATTTATGATCATGTTTTGACTTTTATACATTCTGATCACATGACATATGAACAGTTCTAGCCAGCATGTAGAATAAAAAGTACCGATTTTCTTTGTTTAGAACCACGCTGCTCGCCGTTGCTGGGCGACGTGACATCAGACTATTGAATCCAATTGCACAACGTAAAAGAGAGAGGATGGATGATCTTTGTTGGCCACTGGCATATATCATAATTTAGACAAAGAAAATCAGATGCCCCACTCTGACACCAGAAGATCAATTATAAACAGTATGTATTCAGTCCTCTGGAACAGTGGTTTTACACTTCCAATGAGATTGGAACCAGATGGGGTTTTTTTAACTTCACACAAATACTAAAAGGCAGAGTTCGGTAGAGGGTATAATTCTCAATGAGTGTCTTGTGTTTTATATCTATTGTAAAAAAATAAATATCATCAAACTGAGACATTAGGGACCAGACACTAAGAAAAAAGGTCTGACAAAGTGTGTATGATCGTAGCCATCATTAACTTATAGCCTGACACTAGAACCGTAGCCATCGTTAACTTATAGCCTGACAAAACCGTAGCTCGTATTAGCCTGACACAGACCGTAGCTTCGTTTAGCGACACTAGAACGTAGCCATCGTTAACTTATAGCCTGAACACTAGAACCGTAGCCATCATTAACTTATAGCCTGAACTAGAACCAGCCTGTAACTAAGCCTGACTAGACGTAGCCATCATTAACACTATAGCCTGACACTAGAACCGTAGCCATAATTAACTTATAGCCTGAAACTAGAACCGTAGCCATCATTAACTATAGCTACCTAAACCGTACATCATTAAACTATGCCTGACATAACCGTAGCCATAATTAACTTAAGCCTGACTAGCCGTACCATCATTAACTATAGCTGACCTAGAACGTAGCACATTACTAAGCTGACACTAGAACCGTAGCCATCATTAACTTATAGCCTGAAACTAGAACCGTAGCCATCATTAACTTATAGCCTGACACTAGAACCGTAGCCATAATTAACACTATAGCCTGACACTAGAATTACATAACGATGGCTAAGGTATGGAGCAGTATCGGACCATGGTAGAAAGAAAAATACAAAACAAAACAAAACAAAACAAACAAAAATTCCCAAAAGTCTGTCTCCTTCGACTGGGGATAGAACCTCAGATCCCCGGGGAGGTCTTAGGTTCGATCCCCGGGGAGGTCTTAGGTTCGATCCCCAATCGAGAAGGACTGATTTTTGGGGGGCTATTGTATTTTTTCTTGTCTTTTTCTTTCTTACTTTGGCTGG
>NC_088369.1:46072811-46080311 GCF_034508935.2 Berghia stephanieae
TACAGATATTTTGTGGTTATGTGTAAATGATGTATGGCAGATATTTTGTGGCTATGTGTAAATGATGTATTACAGAAATTTTGTGGCTATGTGTAAATGATGTATGGCAGATATTTTGTGGCTATGTGTAAATGATGTATGACAGATATTTTGTGGCTATGTGTAAATGATGTATTACAGATATTTTGTGGCTATGTGTAAATGATGTATGACAGATATTTTGTGGCTATGTGTAAATGATGTATGACAGATATTTTGTGGTTATGTGTAAATGATGTATTTCAGATATTTCGTGGCTATGTGTAAATGATGTATTACAGATATTTCGTGGCTATGTGTAAATGATGTATTACAGATATCTCGTGGCAATGTGGTCTAGTAGTATGACATTCGCTTTCGGACCTGAAGCTCCTGGGTTTGAGCCTCGATAGGCGCATAGTTGAGTCCTTGGAAAAGGCTCTTTACTCACTTTCTCTCACCGTACTTAGGTGTAAAATGAGTACCTAGGCGTCATGTCCCGTCCAACATGTTACGTGTTGTTCTTGGCTATGGACCTCTTGTAAAACGCTTTGAGCAAGTTTTATAGATATTGCGCTATATAAAAGCTCATTAACAAAAAAAGCTCAATTGTTCCCAAATATAATAATGCATAAGATAGATGATTTACAAGGAAAAAATATCATCTCCCAAAACAAAAACTATGCATTTGACTGTTTCCCTCCCAGCTGGACTCCGGCCAGGGCCAGGACAAAACCAAGTAATTTCATTCCATGACAAAGACAGAAAGCATGTTGGAAAACAGATATAGGGGGATAGACGCACAGTATGTACCCCTTGCCCACTATGGGAGGCCAGGAACCCCACCCAGATATAAGGGGATAGAAGACACAGTACGTACCTCCCTGCCCACAATGGGAGGTCAGAAACCCCACCCAGATATAAGGGGACAGAAGACAGTATGTGCCACCCTGCCCACTATGGGAGGTCAGGAACCCCACACAGATATAATGGGGATAGAAGACACAGTATGTACCTCCCTGCCCACTTTGGGAGGTCAGGATCCCCACCCAGTAACAGCAAATGACATTCCTGTCCACTATGGGAGGTCAGGAGCCCCACCCAGTAACAGCAAATGACATTCCTGTCCACTATGGGAGGTCAGGAGCCCCACCCAGTCACAGAAAATGATCTCCCTGCCCACTTTGGGAGGTCAGGAACCCCACCCAGTCACAGCAAATGACCTTCCTGTCCACTATGGGAGGTCAGGAGGCCCACCCAGTCACAGAAAATGACCTTCCTGTCCACTATGGGAGGTCAGGAGCCCCACCCAGTCACAGAAAATGACCTTCCTGTCCACTATGGGAGGTCAGGAGCCCCAGTCACAGAAAATGACCTTCCTGTCCACTATGGGAGGTCAGGAGCCCCACCCAGTCACAGCAAATGACCTACCTGTCCACTATGGGAAGACCAAATACCCAACCCAACCCGTATAAATGACAAACTTTTTCTGACGGGGTGCATGACAATTCTATTTATAGATATTAATTCATTGGGACAAGAAATTGTTGTACCAACAACCTGTACCAAAAAGCTTTCCAACTCAAACAGAACTTATTATTAATCTTTTCTTTTATTCTTGAAGGAACGCCCCAAAACTATTCATAATAACCCACCAGTTATTATTATTATTTATTATTATAATATTATTATTATTATTATTATTATTATTATTATATTATTATTATTATTTTATTTATTATTATTATTATTATTATATATTATTATTATTATTATATTATTATTATTATTTTATTATTATTATTATTAATTATTATTATTATTATATTATTATTATTATTATTATATATATTATATATATTAATTATTATTTATTATTTATAATATATAAATAATAATAATAATATAATATATAATATAATAATAATAATAATAATAATAATAATAATAATAATAATAATAATAATAATAATAATAATAATAATATTGTCATAGCTCTTGGTTTGTTGTTAGCTGTTGTTGGTCGGTGGTTGTTTTATTACAAAAATGAATAACTCCCTTGAAAGATAAACAGTCTTTGACAATCTAACGCTATAAATAGAATCACATTGACGTCAATTGCATAGAATGTTCTTTCACTGTTAATTAGCTGTCGTACACTGGAGAAAAAAAAACTCGTATTTAAATATTTGGCCAGAAAAATCGTCCTTCAATTATCGATCGACTTAAACGACTCTCAGGTTGGCCGAAAATCTTAAACGTGGAACTTGGCGAAGTCTTATCTTGAAGTCCCAGGTTTGAGAGTTTTTGCCAAGATGAGAGTCGTTTCAATCGATCGATATTTGAAGGCCGGTTTTTCTGGCCAAGTTTGAGATATATGTATTTTTACCCAGAGTGTCCGTTCACAGGTCGAAGGTGTTTATGGACGTTCACAATAAATAAATTACGTACTGGCGTTTTCATTTTTATTCTGTCGAACTCTGAAGGAACGCGGTTTAAACATTTTGGCCAGAAAGTCGTCCTTCAAATATCGAAACCGATTTTAAACTGTTTTGGGAGTTTTTTGCCAAGGTGAAGGTCGTGTAATCGATCCATATTGTTTGAAGGACGCGTTTTCTGGCTTAAATTAAACCAATAAAAAACGTGTTTTTTTTTTGTTTTTTTTTGGGGGGGGGGGTTGTTTTTCTTTAAGTTTCATTTAATCCTTTTTTCCCCTTTTGTTTTTGAAAATTGAAGATGTTATCTTTGATTCTTACATACTGACAGACTAGGCAAAAAAAACAAAACAACAACAAAAACAAACAACAACAAAAAAAAAAACAAAAAAAACACGTATTCGAATCTACGAGCTTTCCCAATAGCGTTAAACAAAACACGGAATGAATGACCAAATGGAAGTTGGCCCAGATGCTTCCAGCATTCATTTTGATCAGACGTATTTCTGGGTCAACTTCCATTTGGCCATTCATTCTTTTCACCCTTATACGTGTCTTCTTTAACGCTATTGGAAAAGCTCGGAGATTCGAATACGTGTTTGTTTGTTGTTGTTGTTTTGTTTTTGTTTTTGTTATTTGTTTGTTTGTTTTTTATTATATTTGTCCTCATCCCCGAGCTACCTACTTGAAATGCCAAACATTCAAAATTTCCATGGGAAAAAATAAAAAGGCCACAATAAATAGCAGTATAAATGAATTACTTGCCACCAGCATAATCCAAATATGCTCCAAAGTCCTAAATACATTTTCTAAGCAACCAAACTCTTCTTTTCAAAGAGATTTATGGAACCAAAAACGTCTGTGCAGTTCTCTGGCTGGAGCCAAAAATTGGTAATTCTACGAATTGTTCGTAGCTCTAGAGGCAGGTCTGGTCCTGTATTCTCTATGGGTCTGGTCCTGTGTTCTCTATGGGTCTGGTCCTGTAATCTCTATGGGTCTGGTCCTGTATTCTCTATGGGTTTGGTCCTGTATTCTCTATGGGTCTGGTCCTGTATTCTCTATGGGTCTGGTCCTGTATTCTCTATGGGTCCCCATACTCACAGTATCGAATACCTTCGACTGCATGGAGTCACGACTTGACGCCAACACAACAATAACTACATACATTGCTACAATCTTTAGATAAGGCGATAACTAATCTTAAAGTACTTTCCCCAAAACCTAGCAGACCCAGCTACCCCATGATATATATAATTGCTTTTGGCGGACAAATGGATAAGAGTCGAAACAAAACAACCCAAAAAGCTACTCCAGACTCTATGCTGGTGAAGCAAATGCTCTACCATTTGAGATTTTGGACCCCCCCCCCCCCCCCCACGCCACCACCACCACGCCCACCCCATTACCTTCATAATTTGCTCGTTAGTCGAAACTGGAAATAAGTTTCCGTTACATAAACGTTACAAGAGTTAACGATTTTAGAAGGGCTATTTTTCAACCCCCGGAAGATGAGATGTATTTCAGTCATAAATAGAACGACCCATTAGCTTAATTGTGTGATGGGGTAAGGAGACGCTAATGCGATAATTACAGTACTATTGCTTGTGTTAGGTTTTGTATTCACAAAAAATACGATAGGTTTGCGGCTTAATTGGAATTTTTGAGCTTTATTAGATTAAGCGTTTTACAGTAATAGATGGGGCATTCGCATAGATGGAACGAAATTGACGTAACTCAGCTCTTTATTATTGTTTTTAGACAGCCATTTTTATTAGTAGTTCTCACTAAATTCTATCAATCACACTATGAACGAGTAAGGTTACACATAGGTAGGCTGGCGGATGTTGTGTGAGCATTTTGGCTAAGCACATAGCATCTATACATTTAATTTGAGAAGGATAACTAGTGGAAATCGGCGGCATGACAACAATAATTGTACTGGACTTTGGACAGGATTGCTTGGGAAGCGTGTGTGTTTGTTTGTGTGTGTGTTTCCTTTTTCTTTGTAGAAAACGGTAGGGGCTGCCTGAAGCCGGTGATCGTAAAATACTAACGAAAGAGTGAAAAGGGAGAGGCTTCGTATGGGAACAAAACAGACAAAGGACGTTTCGGGTACAAACCCTTCGTCAGCACAACAGTACACAAATAAACGTGGAAAACAAATAAAATATAATGAAAAATAACTTGTATCGTCTGTACTCAATGGTGGTTGCAGTAGGAATGAAATGTTAGCGTACGCTACCCACGCCACGCTAACATTTCATTCATACTGCAACCACCATTGAGTACAGACGATACAAGTTATTTTTCATTATATTTTATTTGTTTTCCACGTTTATTTGTGTACTGTGTGCAGACGAAGGGTTTGTACCCTTTTTCTTTGTAAATGCTTTGTTTTGTTTTGTTTTTTTTTTTAATTTTCTTTGTTCTGCTTTTTTTAAAAATCAGCTTCTCAAATTAAGTATGAAATCTTCTACTTATTTAACCCATTTTCATTTCAAATTCAGTCTTTTAGAAAAAGAAAAATGTTCACCACAGCATAACACCGATTCGAGGGGGGTTGGCAACAAATTAATGCCTAGATTTAAATAAGGATTTTCTTTAATTGATTTCAAGGTGAAAATAAAAGTTTTAAATTTGAAAAAATGTGTATGAAACGGTACAGGATAAAGCAAGGAAAAAAAAAAATAAAAAATAAAAAATAAAAAAAAAATAAAAAAAATAAAAAAATAAAAAACCATCCCAAATAAATCAGTTTTCCTCGACCGAGGTTCGAACCTCAGACCCCCCGTTTGTTCATTGACCATTTCATTGTCATATTATACAATCTGGTACCACCGTGCCGCCATCGGGAATCAGATGAGGAAAAGTGGATGGAAAATTAAAATGATCCGTGAGGTCACAGTTCATTTTTAACTCCTTAGTCATGTACATGTCATTTATTTATTTATGTTTATATATTTATTTATTTACTATTTTTTACCTACTTATCTATCTATGTATTCATTGATCTGTTTATTTATTTATTCAGTCATTTATTTATTCATTTATTTATCTATTTGTGTTTATTTATTTATCTACCTATCTATTATTTATTCAGGTGTATTTATATTCAGGTCTGATAATCCAAATTGTTATGGGCTCCTAGTTGCCATGGAGATACTTCAAACCAACGCAAGATGGGAGTCCATGACAACAACGTCCAAACAAGCCCAGAGGTGTTCCGTTATCAGACCTGTTAATAAGTATACGTGGGTCCCTACATCATGACGTTTTCAGTAGATAGATCACGTGTTCAGTTCTGGTAGGCCATTGTTGAATAAGGCCACACCTGCCTACTGGAACTTCTAAAAATTCGTATTTTTGGGGATATTAAAATTGTAATCACCATTGTTACGTCCTTGGGGGGAGGGGAGGGGGGTGACTTCGAAGATACAACAGAGATGACTGAGACTTGCAAAGCGCTGCTGGAGACACAGTGAGGCGATTGCGAGCAGTCTTGTTCTATGGGAACCACTTGAAAGAACCAGAAACAGAGGCAGGCAGAATACAATCTACATTGACTGTCTACTAGATGACACAGGAATGGACAACACCCGGGAGCTGCGTACGCTTATGGAGGACATGACAGAATGGCGAAGACTTGTGGCTCATGTTGGGCGCCCCATGGGGCGGCCTAAGTATGTAAGTTACCCTTACTTCAAAATCCTTAAAATTCTAGATCCAGTCGCTATAGTAAACTCTAAAAATCAACAATTTACCCTTACAAGGATTAAAAACAAACACTTCAAAACCCTTAAAATTGTGTAGTCCGGCATCAACTTGTATTTTTGATAAGATTTAATGACCAAGAGATGCTCAAGAAGTTCTGAGATTGGAGGCAAAACGCCGTAATTCTACGGTTTTTTCGTAATACTAGGCAGATCTGAAAAAGGCGTTTGACAGGAGTAGGAGAGGTACGGAGGTAATTCACTCAATCCTAGAGATTTTTGCTACTTTTCAAAATTAGAAGAAATGTATTAAAATGAGCATGTACATAGATAGTTTTATTCAACTACCATTAACATGCACAAACTAGAAACATTAGCTTTGATTCTACGCCTATAATTTGTCTCAGAAAAATGTAATAAATAGGCATGGGGTAAAAGTAACCCCGGGTAAACTACGGATATAGTCGGTGTTAGGGTTGAGTGAGTTAACTACGGATATAGTCGGTGTTAGGGTTGAGTGAGTTAACTACGGATATAGTCGGTGTTAGGGTTGAGTGAGTTAACTACGGATATAGTCGGTGTTAGGGTTGAGTGAGTTAACTACGGATATAGTCGGTGTTAGGGTTGAGTGAGTTAATTGTGAAATCGTGTAACTGGACACTGAACAGACATCCACTGTAAAGTTCTTACAAAACGTTGACGGTTTGAGGGAATGGGCAGTTTATTGGTGTTGGTTGGTATGAGGGATTCTGGCTATCGTTTTAGATCCACGATATGGCAGGAAAATATTAGTTTTGGGGTATTGGTTATATCGATTGGTGAAGCCGATTTGGGTGGTGTAAGTGGTGGTGGCGGTGGTGTTTGTGGAGGTGGTGGTGGTGGTGGTGTTATGATGGTGGTGTAAGTGGTGGTTGTGGTGGTGGTGGTGGTGGTGGTGGTGGTGGTGTTATGATGGTGGTGTAAGTGGTGGTTGTGGTGGTGGTGTTATGATGGTGGTTGTGGTGGTGTAGATACGGTGGTGTAAGTGGTGGTGGTGGTGGTGGTGTTATGATGGTGGTTGTGGTGGTGGTGGTGGTGGTGGTGTTATGATGGTGGTGGTGGTGGTGGTGGTGGTGGTGTTATGATGGTGGTTGTGGTGGTGGCGGTGGTGTTGTGGTGGTGGGTGTGGTGGGTGGTTGTGTGGTGGTGGTGGGGTGTATGTGGTTTGTGTGTGGTGGTGATGGGTTGGGGTGGTGTGTTGTGTGGTGGTGGTGGTGTGTGGTGGTTGTGGGGTGTGGTGGTGGGGGTTTGGTGGGGTGTGTGTGTGGTGGTGGTAGTGGTTGTGTGGTGGGGTGTGT
>NC_088369.1:46100311-46115311 GCF_034508935.2 Berghia stephanieae
ACTACTCACTAACTGGGCCTGATCTATTTGTGTGTTTGACATGTACTAAGGGTATCTCAGGCCTTTTCATACAGGAAATGAATAGTCAATGGGGCGTAACTGGGTAAATGTCAGGAAATATTCTGATTGGTTAATGCTCAGAAACGGGCGAACCATCAATTATGATGAGGATGGCGTTGGGGAAATAAAAAAAAATAAAAAATAAAAAAAATAAAAAAAAAAAAAAAAAAAAAAAAAAAAAAAAAAAAAAAATAATAATAATAATAATAATAATAATAATAATAATAATAATAATAATAATAATAATAATAATAATAATAATAATAATAATAATAATAATAACATATGGCATAGGGCGAAATAGGATAAAATCGCTTGAATGCCCTGAATATTAATTGTAATGATAGAAATCTATTGATTGAAAGATTACAATAATGATTCACATGATGAAGATAGTATATCAACTTACATGTACGCATGGATGTGTGATGCACAAACATATATCTTTAACCGTGACATGCAAAGCACACACACACACACACACACACACACACACACACACACACACACACACACACCCGCATCCATACATATTGAAGATAACCATATATATTTATCTATTTTATTTATTTATCTATTTAATAATTTTCGGTGGTTTCCTTTGTTTAATGATTGATTTTACCGGCATTGATGGAAATTCGATGTAAATGAATGTGTGATTTGTGTGCCGTATTGGCAATTGCCGTCATAAACCCTTGCATTGCATTGAATTGAATTGAATTGAATTGAATTGAATTGAATTCATCCTGGACGTAAATCAGGTGTCTGAAAATGCGACCCATCGTCTCAAAACAATATAATGTCGATTGAAAGGTGAATTTACAATCAGAATAATTTTTAAAAACCCAAAACTTGAGGTCTTTTAATGCTGGCCATCGACTGACTTCGCGGCGTTTGTGTGTGTGTGTGTGTGTGTGTGTGTGTGTGTGTGTGTGTGTGTGTGTGTGTGTGTTGAACCCGTGACTTCAAGAAGTCAGTGAGAATAGGCTCAAATAAGACTAGGGTTAGAGCGATCTTTTTTGGGTTAGCTCATACAGTAGAGTCACGCTCTCCCCGGCCAGGCGGAGTTGCCGTACCAGTAAGGTCGCGGGTTCGAGCCCCCATCGTCGCCGTGACATTTTTGTTTTCTATTGCCCTTCTGGCACTTTCCTATTCACTTCATTTCTTGTTGTTATCAACATATTATATTTATTCTCTATCATAGCGAACAGAAATCAACACACAGAAGTTCCTACCCGTGTCTATACATTCAAATTCTAGCACCTCGTTCATAATACAACACTAGATATCAAGTAGACAACAAATCAAATAATTATATTATGGTGGGACATGATCGTGTTCAACACTTGGTCCTCAAATATGGAACGATCTTCCCAGGGCAATTCGTGAAGCATCAAGTGTGTCCGTGTTTTTAAATCAAATCTTAACACATTACTTTGTTACAAACACCCAGGGCAATTCGTGAAGCATCAAGTGTGTCCGTGTTTTTATATCAAATCTTAACACATTACTTTGTTACAAACACACAGTCTCTATCAATGTTTCACGATACAGCTGGTTTTTTTTTTTAATTTAATTTTATTTTTGTTTGTTTGTTTTTTAAAATATTATTTTGTTTTTTTTTTTTATTCCCCTTCATTTGGGTATTGATTGAAAGGGTGTGTGTGTGTGTGTGTGTGTGTGTGTGTGTGTATGTGTGTGTGTGTGTGTGCGTGCATATGTACGGGTTAGTGATATTTTAGAATGTAATTCTTGTAACTGTGAAGCGCATAGAGCATGACCTAGTCATGGTCATGCGCTCTACAAGTGGCTATACTCATTATTCATTAGTATTATTATTAATTCTTTTATATTTTTAATTTTTTATTTTATTATCATCATTATCATCATAATCATTATTATTATTATTATTATTATTATTTATTATTATTATTATTATTATTATTATTATTATTATTATTATCATTATTATTATTATTACCGCTTTGAAACAGCGGCTAACAATTACACCTTTTCCATTTTCATCAACAAATGCATTCCTACATACATTTCATTTGTTTTCATTATTAATTACCTACTATCTATCTAGACTCACTAATGATCACAACACACATCACTTTTCAACACAAGAAATGTGAATTTCATTTCTCTATCTAGGCTATCTTGGGAAAATTAAAAAACAAACTTATCGTGTTGTCCCAAAACGATGGTTTTCCTGGTCAAATCAAGAGAATAATTCAATCAAACAGTATCTCCTCGTTGTTTACATCGTGTTATCCATTGCATGTTTTGAGTTGACTCATCGAAGCCAATCCTACACACCATGTGTACAAACAAACACAACTAAAACGGACTTATCCTATGCTTAATCTCACAATAACAATAAATAAAACGCACACGAAGTCCCAGGCATGGAAGATTTTATTGTATTCTGTCTTTTCTTTTCTTTATTTTTCTTCTCCGAGTCACTCCGTGCTCGATTTGTGTAGATTGTCGGTGATTGGTTCGGGATTCTTGATTTCTTCTAACCCGCCGTTCCTTCTCCTGTTTGTTGTCTTGTGCTTACTACTCTTACCGCTGCTTTGTTGACACACACACACACACACACACACACACACACACACACACACACACACATATACACACAAGATTGAGTGTGTTCTTAATTCCGGTGGAGGGGTGTGTGTGTGTGTGTGTGTGTGTGTGTGTGTGTGTGTGTGTTTGTGTGTTATATAAATGTGTGTATGTGTGTGTGTGCATGAGTCCGAGTGTGATTGGGATTGGGAGAGTAGGTTATGTAGGTAAGGGTAAGTAAGAGAGAGAGAGACGTGAGAGAGAAGGCGAGAGAGAGGAGAGAGTTAGCAACTGCCTGATCATCTGGAACCGGTAGGTAATAATAATAACAACGACAGGGAAGGCAGCGGTAGCCCAGTCGTCTGCGGTCTGAGTCTGAAAACCAGAGACGCCATGTTGCAGAACTGCCCGATTTCTTAAATCGGCGAAGCCAAAATTTAGTCGAGGGACACGTTTCCACCTAACAGAGATTATGTAATCGGGTTGCTGAATCTGTTAGATCTGACGGAAAGTACTTTGTAATCGATTAACGTCCTGTCCTAGCAAGAGCCTAAAATAATGCACGTTAGATCTGATCATATCCTTGTGGATTGCCCGGTCTGCGGATTGGAGTGTGTGTGTGTGTGTGTGTGTGTGGGGGGGGGGGGGGGTCAGTCGGTAGAGCACTCACTTCACATGTAAAAGCACCGAGATTAAACACGGGTGCAGTCGAGATTTTTACTGACCCCCCCCCCCCATCTTGTAGCTAGGTCTGTTCGATCTGGCTGAAAGTACCCTGCGATAGATTAGCGCCCGCCCTATCCAAAAAGTAGCTAGCGATTGCTGTCTGTTGTCCGTGTCACGGTATAGAAACCGGGTTCCATAAGCCATAAGCTCCACGTGTTCAACGGGCCCGATGCCTACAAATGACGACTTACTCTGTCTTTGGCTAAAGGAAAACCCAGAGATGCTACACCATACGGCGTTTCTGAGTGAAATTGAATGTAAGCTTCAATTTAATTACGAGAAAACAGATAGAATTGACGTTTCGGGTTTCCCCCTTTATCAACAAACAGGATGAATGAAACACGACAGATGAATGAGATGATGTGGCAGTGGCATTGTTAAGACGAATAAAGAAAACATTGAATGTTTTCTTTATTCATCTATAGTCTTTCATTCATCCTGTTTGTTGACAAAGGGGAAATCCGAAACGTTCATTATGTCTGTTTTCGTAGTTAAATTGAAGCTTACATTCAATTTCACATTGTTATTTATTGCTTCGAGCAGCAACTTATACATACTACGTTTCCGTAAACTCACTCGATCCGAGAGATTTTTTATACTTTTCAAAATTGGAAAAAATGTATTAAAAATGAACATTTACATAGATAGAAAAAAAAAATTGCAATATCCGCCTAACAGGCGTCATGTCTCGATCTACATGTTTAGTGTTGCTGTTGGTTAGGGACCTCTTGTAAAGCGCTTTGAGCACACTTAGTGGATATTGCGCTATATAAAAGTTCAAGTTTTTTTTCTTTTTTTTTCTGTTTTAAAATCCGTCCAGTGTTATATACTACTATCTATAGTTATTTATTTTGATTTTATTGTAGTTTGTACATCTTGTTCAGGAATCAATTGCCTGAGCCTGATAGGATTTGTAGGAAATGTCAAAATGGGCCCTAATATGATGGAGCAAATATCAAATTATTGTGCTCAAAGCGCTTGTCGAGGGTCTCAAGAAAAAAGCAATAACTAACTAATATGTAAATTGCCGTTAAAAATTATATTTTTCGACAGCGACAACGCTGTTACCAGCCAGGTACTTATTTTACACCTGCGTGCGATGGGGGGGGGGGGGGAGCGTTCTTTCTTTCTTTCCAGAACTCAACATTGCGCGCCAAAAGCGTGAATCTAGCCATGAACAAAAAGGCCAGGACGGCCAAACCACAAAATCGCACAAGTAGAGACAATCTTGAGGCGATTTCGTTATAAATATACTTAAAATAATCCAATGTGGCATCACAGGTAACTGGCACAACGGAGACAAAACTGGAGGAAGAAAATAAAAAAGAAATCTTGTTCAAGAGGTCAGAGGGCAAAGGTCACCAATCGGGTGGTGGGAATGCGAAGACTAAAACACAGAAGACATTATAATAGAAACGCAACACCGATGCTTGCTACTGACAACGATCGATATTGGTGCTATGTGGTTAGCTAAAAGACTCACAATGCCCGTCGGCCAGATATTACGTTCAAACGTGTGTATGTGTAACCTTAAATGTCTATAGATAGTTCGAAGATGACGTCACTCAGGCCTTTGTTATTGTTCTTGCCATCCGCGTTTGTGAGTTGTTCTCACTAAACTGTATTAACCAGACTATAAAAGTTCATGGTTACACAGAGTTTGTGTGTGGTTGGTCCGTTATACTTCCGGATGGCAATGTTGTGAACTCCTTGGCCAAGCGCATTCTATCTATAGTCTGATTAATACAATTTATTTAGTGAGAACTACTCAGACTATCAACGTTTAAGGTTACATACATATAGTTTTGTGTGTTGGATGGACGCTATAGATAGTATGCGCTTGGCTATGAAGCTCACAGCATTGCCATCCGGAAGTATAACGGACACAAAACTATATATTATGTAACCATGAACGTTTATATAGTCTGGTTAATACAGTTTAGTGAGAATTACTCAATGAGCAAATTTAGGAAGTTTGTTTGTTCACATTTCCAACCACAGAATCCATCACTCCTGTTTCATAAAACGTATCATCTCGTATTTAAAATACACTCAAAAAGGAATAAACATAAAGACATAACTATATCATCTTCGAATAAGAGCAGAATATCAAATACGGAACGTTTCGGGGTCAAAACCCTTCTTTGGTCAAGAACAAAAACAATTTTAAAAATAATTAATGTATCTCGTAAAACCCAGATAGAAAATAACGATTTTAAGCGATTTATCATCGTATTTATTGTTTTGTTGTTGTTTTTGGCTGAAGAAGGGGTTTGAGCCCGAAACGGTCCGTGTTGGGTACTTTGTTGTTATTTGTTTTGTTTGTTGTTTTTTTTTTTGTTTGTCTGTTTTTGTTTATTTATTTATTTTTTTTGTTGTTGTTGTTGTTGTTCTTTTTTTATTAGATTTTTTGTTGCTTTTTGTTTTCTTGTTTTGCTTTTTTGTTTTTGTTTTTGTTGTTGTTGTTGTTGTTGTTGTTGTTGTTGTTGTTGTTGTTGTTGTTAATCTTGTTTTTATTTTCGGAGAAGAGGGTTGTTTTTTTGTTTGTTTTTTTTTAATTAAAAAAAAAAATTAACTATTTTCTATCCTATTAAAATTTATTTTTCCCTTCGGGTACGGCTAGACAGAATCGAAATGTGTTTCCTCAAGATTCTATGAGTTTGCATTGGCATCCACTCTCACCCCCCCCCCCAAACACACACATACACACACACTCACACGACCCCCCCCCCCCCCCCCCCACACACACACACACACCGCCGCTGCCACACACAAACCACAAGTGTTTCTCTCCCCGTTTCCAATGTAAAACGAGTGATAAGTGAAATGAAGCAGCGCATGCTCGGATTCACCTTTTCGCCTTCCACGAACCTCGACAACTCCAACATTAGAGTTGGAACGGACGGATGAGTCGAATATGGATGTTCGAATTTTTCCTTGCGTTTGTATAAGTAGAAAACGGTAGGGGCTGCCTGAAGCCTGTGATCGTGAAAAATACAAACGAAAGATTGAAAATGGAGAGGTTTCGTAAAAGGAACGATACAGACAATGGACGTTTCGGGTACAAAACCTTCGTCAGCAACAACAATACACAAATTAACGTGGAAAACACATTATTTGCTTTCCACGTTAATTTGTGTATTGTTGTTGCTGACGACGGGTTTGCACTCGAAACGTCCACTGTCTGTATCGTTCCTTGACGAAGCCTCTCCATTTTCAATCTTTCGTTAGCGTTTGTGTATCAGGGTGTTTTACAAACACAAACGAATTATCGGACGGTTACGTGCGTTCTGATCTTGATTACTGCAATGCAATGCGCTTAGCAGGCGCTCCACTTTGCTTTGTTGATAAAATGGAATGCAGAAAGTTCAAAATAGGGCAGATAGATAAGTGACTCTCTAGAGATAGAATGAAGTTGACGTCACTCAGGTCTTTCTTATTGTTTTTTTTTTTTTTTTTTTTTTTTTTTGCCATCCATGTTTATGAGTATTACCCAGACTATAAAAGTTCATGGTTACACATAGTATCATAGTTTTGTGTGTTGGTCCGTTATGCTTCCGGATGGCAATGTTGTGAGCTTTTTAGCAAAGTGGATACTATCTATAGGGCACACCAGGCCCATCCTTAGGTATCTCAATACTCTTCAACAGTCGTAACGTCACTTCCTTCCTAGTAACTTAGTAACACTGGTTCTAAACTATCAGAACAATTTGTCCGGCGAGCATAAACGGGTATCCAGAGGGGGGGGGGGGGGGGGGGGGGGTCATTTAAATCGATCGATATTTGAAGGACGAGTTTTCTGGCCAAGTTTTCAGATAAGTGGTTTTTCCAAAGTAAGCCATATAGATAGAATAAAGATGACGTCACACAGGTCTTTGTTATTGTTTTTATCCAGCCAATTTAAATCGATCAATTTTTGAAGTACACGACAGTTCACATCATCCAGCAGTCGTGTTTGGTGGTGAACCAAAGACTTCCATTATTTATCTCCATGTTTTGATTCGATAGGCAACGTTTTATCTTTTTCTCTTTTGATTGATTTTTAAACATAGTTTAACGTCGGGGTGAACCATAGCCATCGTAAACTTATAGCCTGACACTAGAACCGTAGCCATCATTAACATCTAGCCTGACACTAGAACCGTAGCCATCGTTAACTTATAGCCTGACACTAGAACCGTAGCCATCGTTAACTTATAGCCTGACACTAGAACCGTAGCCATCGTTAACTTATAGCCTGACACTAGAACCGTAGCCATCGTTAACTTATAGCCTGACACTAGAACCGTAGCCATCACTAGCTTATAGCCTGACACTAGAAACGTAGCCATCGTTAACTTATAGCCTGACACTAGAACCGTAGCCATCGTTAACTTATAGCCTGACACTAGAACCGTAGCCATCGTTAACTTATAGCCTGACACTAGAACCGTAGCCATCGTTAACTTATAGCCTGACACTAGAACCGTAGCCATCGTTAACTTATAGCCTGACACTAGAACCGTAGCCATCGTTAACTTATAGCCTGACACTAGAACCGTAGCCATCGTTAACTTATAGCCTGACACTAGAACCGTAGCCATCGTTAACTTATAGCCTGACACTAGAACCGTAGCCATCATTAACTTATAGCCTGACACTAGAACCGTAGCCATCGTAAACTTATAGCCTGACACTAGAACCGCAGCCATCACTAACTTATAGCCTGACACTAGAACCGTAATCATCGTAAACTTATAGCCTGACACTAGAACCGTAGCCATCACTAACTTATAGCCTGACACTAGAACCGTAGCCATCATTAACTTATAGCCTGACACTAGAACCGTAGCCATCGTAAACTTATAGCCTGACACTAGAACCGCAGCCATCACTAACTTATAGCCTGACACTAGAACCGTAGCCATCGTTAACTTATAGCCTGACACTAGAACCGTAGCCATCGTTAACTTATAGCCTGACACTAGAACCGTAGCCATCGTTAACTTATAGCCTGACACTAGAACCGTAGCCATCGTTAACTTATAGCCTGACACTAGAACCGTAGCCATCGTTAACTTATAGCCTGACACTAGAAACGTAGCCATTGTAAACTTATAGCCTGACACTAGAACCGTAGCCATCATTAACTTCTAGCCTGACACTAGAACCGTAATCATCGTAAACTTATAGCCTGACACTAGAACCGTAGCCATCACTAACTTATAGCCTGACACTAGAACCGTAGCCATAACTAACTTATAGCCTGACACTAGAACCATAGCCTTCATTAACTTATAGCCTGACACTAGAACCGTAGCCATCATTAACTTATAGCCTGACACTAGAACCGTTGCCATCGTTAACTTATAGCCTGACACTAGAACCGTAGCCATCGTTTAGTTATAGCCTGACACTAGAACCGTAGCCGTCGTTAACTTGTAGCCTGACACTAGAACCGTAGCCATCACTAACTTATAGCCTGACACTAGAACCGTAGCCATCACTAACTTATAGCCTGACACTAGAACCGTAGCCATCGTTAACTTATAGCCTGACACTAGAACCGTAGCCATAACTAAGTTATAGCCTGACACTAGAACCGTAGCCATCACTAACTTATAGCCTGACACTAGAACCGTAGCCATCGTTAACTTATAGCCTGACACTAGAACCGTAGCCATCGTAAACTTATAGCCTGACACTAGAACCGTAGCCATCGTAAACTTATAGCCTGACACTAGAACCGTAGCCATCATTAACTTATAGCCTGACACTAGAACCGTAGCCATCGTAAACTTGTAGCCTGACACTAGAACCGTAGCCATCGTTAACTTATAGCCTGACACTAGAACCGTTGCCATCGTTAACATTATAGCCTGACACTAACCGTAGCCATCCTAAACTTATAGCCTGACACTAGAACCGTAGCCATCGTAAACTTATAGCCTGACACTAGAACCGTAGCCATCATTAACTTATAGCCTGACACTAGAACCGTAGCTATCGTAAACTTATAGCCTGACACTAGAACCGTAGCCATCATTAACTTATAGCTTGACGTCAAAATGCCAGTCTTTGGCCACAAAAGAAAACAAATCGTGAGTTGTATTCAATAGTTCAACCAATGGGACCACTTGTTTCCATGAGCACTACTAACGACAACTCGCTAGGCGGTGCAAAAACCAAATAATGACGTCAAAATGCCAGACTTTTTGGGTTCCAGTGTCAGGCTATAACTTAACAATGCCTACGTTGTCAGGCTATAAGTTTACGATGGTTACGGTTATAGTGTCAGGCCATAAGTTAACGATGGCTATGGGTGGACCCGATGTCTAAAATAGACTTTTTTTTAGTTTGACTTTATAAAATTTGAGTTAAATTAACTCACTCAATCCTAACACCGACTATATGAGCGAATCCAGTGAGAACTAATCACACTACTGGCCCATTTCGACGTACAGACTTTTCGTACTCGGTCCGACGAACACGGATGAGACCGGCGGAAGTAGGTCACCGTGAATGGACACATGTCGATTTATAAATAAATGCAGCAATGGAGCTCGACTGAAAACAGTCGCTGTTTCCATAGATAAGATCGGACGAAGGACGTGATCATCATTATTTCAAACCGATAACGACAGATAACAACTGATAACACAAAAATACTTTGATTCCAACCTCAATAAATCAATATTCGTGTCGTCAACTAGGCCTCCAACTTTACAAGTGTGACAAAAAAATTGCAAAAAACAGAACATCGGTCATCGGGTTTTGTCTGAATATCATATACACATCTCTGGACACAGAAATCTTGCCATGGCTTGCTTCCCTATGTCCTTCTAATCGTTAGTCTATCATATATTACCGTCATTAAATCGATCAATTGATTAAAGATTTAAATTTCACGTAAGACTGTAGCCTCGACCTGACAAGTCCTGTTAGTGTTTCTCGTTGTTCACGTCTACATCCAATTAACAGGTAGATAACCACGCCTCTCGGACAATCGTCATAATGTAAACAATGGCAGTGATTGGTAGACACAGCAAACTACACAGGTTTTACTATCGATGGTATGTGTTAAGTAAAATACCCACTGTTCTACCGCTTGATAAGTAGAATCAACACAGAAAACTATGTGTAAACTTAAACGTTTTTAATATGATCGAGAAAACCATGTGATAACTAGTCACCCATTTGTCAATATAAAAACAATAACAATGATCAGCGAGGGGTTGATTTCATTCACGTTATTGTTTATAAACAACCAACTATGTTTGTCCGAGCACGTGTGAAGGTGTGTCACAAATTCCATGATTTGATTGGTCAAAAATCTACTGGTTAATAGGCTTCAACAGTCGTGACGTCACTTCCCTCGTAATGACGCGTAGTAACTTAGTAACTGGTTCTAAACTATGGGAACAATGGCGGACGCCCTTATGAAATATTTCTCCGACGAGCATAAAAGTGTATCCAGAGGAGAAAAACATTATAAATCTGATCATGTTTTGACTTTTATACATTCTGATCACATGCCATGTGAAAAAGTTCTAGCCAGCACGAAGAATAAAAAGTACCGATTTTCTTTGTTTAGAACCAAGCTGCTCGTTGCTGGGCGGACGTGACATTGAATCCAATCGTATGGAATCGTGTCATCATTATGTGTTTTGTCTTGTCATACAGTTTTGTGTGACGATGACAATATTATTAAAAAGTTGTATTGGATTGATTACATTGTGTGAGCATGTTTGTTTTGATATTGGCCGTTATTTTGTTGTTATCAGCTGTTATTTATTGATATCAGTTGTTAATTGTTGATATTTAGTGTTATTTGTTGTTATTTATTGTTATCAATTGTTATCTCGTCAAAGTTAAATACCCCCCCCCCCCCCCCTTTCCACCCCATGATGATCCGTCAACAAGATGACAGAAAATGTCAGGCGACTCCTGATATCAGGAGGTTGGGCGGACATCCGTGGGACGAGATTCGAACTCCTCACTTACACGTTCAGCTTTCATGAGTTTTGGTGAATTACCCACAAATTTGTGGACATCCGTGGGACGAGATTGGAACTCCTCACGCACACGTTCAGTTGTCATGAGTTTTGGTGAATTACCCACAAATTTGTGGACATCCGTAGGACAAGATTGGAACTCCTCACTTACACGTTCAGCTTTCATGAGTTTTGGTGAATTACCCACAAATTTGCGGACATCCGTGGGACGAGATTGGAACTCCTCACTTACACGTTCAGCTTTCATGAGTTTTGGTGAATTACCCACAAATTTGTGGACATCCGTAGGACAAGATTGGAACTCCTCACTTACACGTTCAGCTTTCATGAGTTTTGGTGAATTACCCACAAATTTGTGGACATCCGTAGGACAAGATTGGAACTCCTCACTTACACGTTCAGCTTTCATGGGTTTTGGTGAATTACCCACAAATCTGTGGACATCCGTAGGACAAGATTGGAACTACTCACGCACACGTTCAGCTTTCATGAGTTTTGGTGAATTACCCACAAATTTGTGGACATCCGTGGGACGAGATTGGAACTCCTCACTTACACGTTCAGTTTTCATGAGTTTTGGTGAATTACCCACAAATTTGCGGACATCCGTAGGACAAGATTGGAACTCCTCACTTACACGTTCAGCTTTCATGAGTTTTGGTGAATTACCCACAAATTTGCGGACATCCGTAGGACAAGATTGGAACTCCTCACTTACACGTTCAGCTTTCATGAGTTTTGGTGAATTACCCACACATTTGTGGACATCCATGGGACGAGATTGGAACTCCTCACTTACACGTTCAGTTGTCATGAGTTTTGGTGAATTAGCCACACATTTGTGGACATCCGTAGGACCGAACACGAAAAGTCTGTACGTCCAAACGGGCCACGGGACTCTAAAAACAATAAATAATTAAGTGACGTCATCCCCATCATCCAATCGTTTGGAAACAACCAGTATTTGTCCGAGGGGGTGTGGCACACGTTCTACGCTTTGATTGGTCAAAACTCTACTGGTTAATAAAATTATCATCATGGTTACAAATCAAGGCACTGAATTTGGCGGTGTTTCTTTTTTCTTTTTACGAAACCCGTCGAAGCTCGACGAAACCCGACAAAGTTATGGGGAGTCGGCAGCAGTTGGGAATGAAGCATGGACTCTGGGAAGGGTACACCAGTGGGGAATGAACCTATGGACTATGGGAGGAGCAGTGTGTTTCTTTTTTTTTTTACGAAACCCATCGAATCCCGATAATATCCAACAACTTTATGGGAAGTAGGCAGCTGTGGGGAGTGAACCTGGGACTCAGGGGGGTGTACACCAGTGGGGAGTGAACCTGAGACTATGGGTTTCGTAAAAAAGAAACACCATGAATTTGGTATCAAATGCATTCATTCACTGAATAGCGTCAAATTGTAGGCGGCCTTTTCGTCCTAAATTTTAAGTGTTGTTATTTAATTGGGATCGTTTGTAAAATTCTTTGAGCCCTTTTAGTGGATGTTTCACTATATAATGGCTCAAAATTGTTTATATTTATGTATCTATTCATTTATTTTTGGTATCGGGGGAAGCGTTCACTTGCCCTATATATATATATATATATATATATATATATATATATATATATATATATATATATATATATATATATAAATATGAAAAAAAGTATTCGGCGTCCGCAATCAAGCGTGGTGCTCGATCTTGTTCGGTAGAGTGACGTTCGAATAGAGCTTGTAAGCTACAGACGAAAGGTGAATAGCAGGAGTCCACAAAAAGAGCAGTCAGTAGTAAATCGTTTACGTAAGCGTTTATAAGCAAATTTGTTGTAGTCTACACTGTCTCACACTGAACAAAATAAATACACGTATTTAACATTTTGGCCAGGGGACTCGTCCTTCTACAATCCATGGATAAAAATGATCCTCATCTCGGCAATCATTCTCAAACCTGGGATTTTACTGATGTCCCGGGTTTGAGTGTGTTTAGAGAGATGAGGGTAATTTGAATTGATAAATCTTTGAAGGACGAGTTTCTGGCCAAAACACGGCTGTACAGTAAACCGTCTACAATGCCAAACAGTGCCAAAACATATTTTTCTTTATTTTGGTAGAAATTTTGTTACTTACTTCATAACATTGCTATGTCTATAGAATAAGTTTACCTACAAATTTGTCCAAAAAGTTCCTTAAACCTGATTTCAAGTTGACTTTTCCACAAGTTTGCGGTCATCTTAAATATTTTGCCATATGGACTATAAATTATCTGGCTAAATTGATAAAAGGTGTCTTGTCACTATATGGATGTATAGTCCTATGTCTATGTATGTATAGTCCTATGTCTATGGATGTATAGTCCTATGTCTATGGATGTATAGTCCTATGTCTATGTATGTATAGTCCTATGTCTATGTATGTATAGTCCTATGTCTATGTATGTATAGTCCTATGTCTATGTATGTATAGTCCTATGTCTATGGATGTATAGTCCTATATCTATGTATGTATAGTCCTATGTCTATGGATGTATAGTCCTATGTCTATGTATGTATAGTCCTATGTCTATGGATGTATAGTCCCATGTCTATGTATGTATAGTCTATGTCTATGGATGTATAGTCCTATGTCTATGGATGTATAGTCCTATGTCTATGTATGTATAGTCCTATGTCTATGTATGTATAGTCTATGTCTATGGATGTATAGTCCTATGTCTATGGATGTATAGTCCTATGTCTATGTATGTATAGTCCTATGTCTATGTATGTATAGTCTATGTCTATGGATGTATAGTCCTATGTCTATGTATGTATAGTCTATGTCTATGGATGTATAGTCCTATGTCTATGGATGTATAGTCCTATGTCTATGGATGTATAGTCCTATGTCTATGTATGTATAGTCTATGTCTATGGATGTATAGTCCTATGTCTATGTATATAAAGTCCTATGTCTATATATATATATATATATATATATATATATATATATATATATATATATATATATATATATATATATATATATATATATATACCATCTACTGTAAAACTTCAATTGCTTGGATTGTTTTCAAACTTTTTTAAATGATGTAATTTTGTTGCACGTTAAAAGATAAATCTGTCTCCAGCTCGGGGTAAAATTAAACCGCTATAGTTTGTGACTTGGGTATAGAACTTACGTTCTAGTGCTTTTTGATATTTGATATTAAGCGATGTGTACATATATACAGGTCTGACATCCGAACCCATTATGGGCCTAGTTTAACATTGTTGTAATGGACAATATTTTGCGTCATGTTTTCTTATTGCGATTTCCAACAATGGGCCCATAAGGAATTAGGTTATCAGACCTGAAAATAAGTGCAGGTCGATTGTAAGGTATTAACATCGGCATTTCCAATACATTGAGATGTTTACGGTAATAGACATGAACTGTTTTTTTTTTACCGGAGTTCGATTGTATAGAAAACCATTGGGTCATTGGGTCATTGGGTCATTCCATTCCACTACAGACATTGAATTAAAGGCTACCCTTGATTTGATACTGGTGTCTGTTTGTATGTCTGTCTGTCTGTCTGTCTGCCATATCTGTCTGTCTGTTTGCATGTCTGTCTGTCTGTCTGTCTGTCTGTCTGTCTGTCATA
>NC_088369.1:46120311-46167811 GCF_034508935.2 Berghia stephanieae
CCGGGGAGGAAATTCTTTCAGAAAATGAAATTTAAAAAATGCAGGTTCCAAAATGTTCACCTTCCGACTGATTACGTCATGCATTGACACAATTCTACAATGGTAAGGAGGAAAGGGTCAAAAAGATTGGTCACTTCAAAAGATTTAACGTTAATTTAATACAATTCTTGCTCGCCGTTCTATGGACAATGGTGTTCCTTATGGTTGTGTCCAATACGAAAACAGTTGTCTAATCCAGTCTGATATTCACAACACGTGTCATACCAATCGTTCACATTGACTTAACTATCACGTGTCAGGAGATGGCTGATGAGGGGCATGTTGCTGAAATGTTGATCTTTTGACAAGTCCAAAGTGCATGAACACGACTTCGTTACTTTTTCTACTGAAAAAAGTTGTCGACAGAGTTCTGAGGCCGTTGGCTGGTTGGTTCAGAATCAGGTTGACCAATGAACACACACACACACACACACACGTACACACACAAACACAGAATCACATTCTCACACTCTTGTATCCTAGCAAGTCATCTCCGTGAGTCATCAAACCCTGAAACAGACGAATACAGATTAATAATTGAAATAGTTTGAAATCAACCTGCCTCACAATTAACCAGTAGATTTTTTACCAATCAAAAAATGGAATTTGTGACACACCTTCACACGTGCTCGGACAAACATGGTTGTTTATAAACAATAACATGAATGAAATTGATCTCTCTCTCTCTCTCTCTCTCTCTCTCTCTCTCTCTCTCTCTCTCTCTCTCTCTCCCTGATCATTGTTATTATCACAGTGGGTATTTTACTTATATCCATACTATTGATAGTAAAACCTGTGTAGTTTGCTATGTTTACCAATCGCTGCCATTGTTTATATTATGATGATTGTCCGAGAGGCGTGGTTATCTAAGTGTCTATTGATTGGCCGAACGTTACTAGCATTAACCAATCAGAATATCCCCTGCCAACAGCCTTTCTGTCCCTATGACAGCTTATTTCCAGAGGCCTGGCAAACATCCCTTAATTCCATAGTACATGCCAAGCGCACACATTTAGTGAGTATTTATCATAATACTTTGACAGACTTATGAATAAACACGTAGATACCACCACGCCTCTCGGACAGTCGTCATAATGTAAACAGTGGCAGTGATCGGTAAACATTGAGAACTACACTGGTTTTACTATCGACGGCATGTGCTTAAGTAAAATACCCACTATTCTACCGCTCGATCAATAGATAGTTCAAAGTTGACGTCACTTGTTATTGTTTTTTGCCATCCGTGTTTATGAGTAATTCTCACTAAACTGTATTAACCAGACTATGAAAGATCATGGTTACACACAGTTTTGTGTGTTGGTCAGTTATAGATAGTATGCGCTTTGCTAAGAAGCTCACAACATTGCCATCCGGAACTATGACGGACCGACACACAAAATTGTGTTGTGTAACCTTGATCTTTTATAGGCAGGTTAATACAGTTTAGTGAGAATAACTCATTAACGCGGATGGCAAGAAACATTAACAAAGGCCTGAGTGACGTCAACTTCGAACTATCTATACTTTCGGATGGCAATGCTGTGAACTTCTTAGCCAAGTGCATACTACCGGTATCTATAGATAGTATGCAGATGACGTCACTCAGACCTTTGTTATTGTTTTTGCCATCCGCGTTTGTGAGTTGTTCTCACTAAACTGTCTTAACCAGACTATAAAAGTTCATGGTTATACAGAGTTTGTGTGTTGGTCCGTTATACTTCCGGATGGCAATGTTGTGAACTCCTTGGCCAAGCGCATTCTATCTATAGATAGTATGCGCTTGGCTAAGAAGCTCATAACATTGCCATCCGGAAGTATAACGGACCAACACACAAAACTGTGTGTATCCATGAACGCTTATAGCCGGGTTAATACAGTTCAGTGAGCATTACTCATAAACGCGGAGTCAAAAAACAATAACAAAGACCTGAGTGACGTCATCTGCATACTATCTATAGAACTAACACATAAAACTATGTGTAAATTTCAACGCTTATGACATGATCGAGAAAATCGTGTGATAACTAGTCACCCATTTGTCAATATAAAAACAACAACAATGATCAGAGAGAGGTCGATTTCATTCACGTTATTGTTTATAAACAACCAACTATGTTTGTCCGAGCACGAGTGTGGGTATGTCACAAATTCCATGTTTTAATTGGTCCAAAAATCTGCTGTTTAATACTCTTCAACAGTCGTAACGTCACTTCCTTCCTAATGACGCAGGGTAACTTAGTAATACTGGTCTAAGCTATCGGAACAATGGCGGACGCCCGTATGAATTATTTCCCCGGCGAGCATAAAAGCGTATCTAGAGGGAAAAAATTTGATCATGTTTTGACTTTTACACATTCTGATCAAAAGGCATATGAAAAGTTCTAGCCAGCATGAAGAATAAAAAGTAATGATTTTCTTTGTTTAGAACCAAGATGGCCGGGCGGCGTGACATCAGACTATTGAATCCAATTGCATCTTAACACATGACGGGACTCTGCATTTTTTTTTTCAGTCGTCTGTGTTAAAACTGTGAGTGATACTCACAATATTGTAGACCATTTGCTTCGGTGATAGCGATAGGCAAGAAATGTAGGACTGGGCATAGCCTTCGTTAACTTGTAGCCTAAAACTAGAACCGTAGCCATCCTAAACGTATAGCCTGACACTAGAACCGTAGCCATCGTTAACTTATAGCGTGACACTAGAACCGTAGCCATCGTTAACTTATAGCCTGACACTAGAACCGTAGCCATCGTTAACTTATAGCCTGACACTAGAACCTTGGCCATCGTTAACTTGTAGCCTAAAACTAGAACCATAGCCATCGTTAACTTATAGCATGACACTAGAACCGTAGCCATCGTTAACTTATAGCCTGACACTAGAACCGTAGCCATCGTTAATATTATAGCCTGACACTAGAACCGTAGCCATCGTAAACTTATAGCCTGACACTAGAACCGTAGCCATCGTAAAGTTATAGCCTGACACTAGAACCGTAGCCATCGTTAACTTATAGCATGACACTAGAACCGTAGCCATCGTAAACTTATAGCCTGACACTAGAACCGTAGCCATCGTTAACTTATAGCCTGACACTAAAACCGTAGCCATCGTTAACTTATAGCCTGAAATTAGAACCGTAGCCATCGTTAACGTATAGCCTGACACTAGAACCGTAGCCATCGTAAACTTATAGCCTGACATTAGAACCGTAGCCATCGTTAACTTATAGCCTGACACTAGAACCGTAGCCATCGTTAACTTATAGCCTGACACTAGAACCGTAGCCATCGTAAACTTATAGCCTGACACTAGAACCGTAGCCATCGTAAACTTATAGCCTGACACTAGAACCGTAGCCATCGTTAACTTATAGCCTGACACTAGAACCGTAGCCATCGTTAACTTATAGCCTGACATTAGAACCGTAGCCATCGTTAACTTATAGCCTGACACTAGAACCGTAGCCATCGTTAACGTATAGCCTGACACTAGAACCGTAGCCATCGTTAACTTATTGCCTGACACTAGAACCGTAACCATCGTTATAGTATGAAGTTGAAGACACCCAGGTCCTTGTTATTAATTCTCACTTAACTTTATTAACTAGGCTATAAACGTTTAAGGTCACACGTAGATTTGTCTGTTGGTACGTTATATTTCCGGATGGCAATGTTGTGAGTTTTTTTTAGCCAGCGCATACTATCTATAGCCTGACACTAGAACCGTATCCATCGTTAACTAATAGCCTGACACTAGAACCGTATCCATCGTTAACTAATAGCCTGACACTGACCAAAAAAACGAAGTCAAAAGTCTTTGACCACAGAAGAAAACTAATCGTGAGTTGTATTCAATAGTTCAACCAATGGAATCACTCGTTTCCTACAGTATTACTATCGACCACTCACTAAGCGGTGCCGTGCCCTAACCTAAAAAATGACGTTAAACTATAAGTCGTAGACGATCCTTGTGTCAGGCTATAGATAGTATGCGTTTGGCCAAGAACCTCGCATTGCCACCCGGAAGTATAACGGACCAACACACAAAACTATGTGTAACCATGAACTTTTATCGTCTGGGTAATACAGTTAAGTGAGAATTGGATTCAATAGTCTGATGTCACGTCGCCAAGCAACCAGCGGCCATCGTGGTTCTAAACAAAGAAAATCGGCACTTTTTATTCTTCATGCTGGCTAGAACTTTTCATATGTCTTGTGATCAGAATGTGTAAAAGTCAAAACATGATCAGATTTATAATGTCTTTTTTCCCCCTCTGGATACGCTTTTATGGTCGTCAGAGAAAAATTTCATAAGGGCGACCGCCATTGTTCCAATAGTTTAGAACCAGTTAATGCATCATTACGAGGGAAGTGACGTTACGACTGTTGAAGCGAATTTCGTTCTATCCATACACGTGGACTACCTACGACATATCGAGGGGACATTATTCTTCCACGTAACATTCTACAGAACAGATAAGATTTGAAAGCTCGAGGTGGAAAGTCATAATATCATAATTTTAGTTTTGATCCATGGGACATAACCAATACAATTCTTTTCGACTCAAAATGTTGCCTATCACACATTTAATAGTTATTTCCCCTGATCTCCAAAAAAGTATCGAGTTGTCATTGTGGATTGCGTTTCTCACCGATTGTCTCCCTTTTCACTCTTTCGTTCGTATTTTCACGATCCCAGTCTTCAGGCAGCCTCTACCGTTCTCCATCTAGTGGATAACACCCTAGTCTCGCGAATAGTCCTGTACACACTCCTGTGTCCGTTCACCGTTGGTTGGACAACAACACGTGTGTACAAGGCCTTTCCTCGGGCATACGATTGAAGAGTCAAACCACACACTCGAGGCCAAGTTATGCGAGTCCAACTGATGTTATGTATTTAAGTAAAATGCTCACAATATCCAACCGCCAGATGAATCATACCAACACCCAAAATGATTTGCAACCTTAAACGTTTATAATATATAGATAGAATGAAGATGACGTCATTCGGGTCTTTGTTATTGTTTTTTGCCACCCGCGTTTATGAGTAATTCTCACTAAACTGTATTATCCAGCCTATAAACGTTCAAGGTTACACACAGTTAGTTTTGTGTTTTGGTTCGTGATACTTCCGGATGGCAATGTTGTGAGCTTCTTAGCCAAGCGCATACTATCTATAATGTCGACCTTCAATGGGAAGATTTTGACATAAAATGTTCCAATCCAACTTGGACAGAAGAAACGAAATTGACGTCACTCACCTCTTTGTTATTGTTTTTTAACCAGCCATTTTTGTGAGTAGTTCTCACTAAATTGTGTATTAATCAGACTAAACATTTTGTGTGTCGGTACATATCCGGCTGTCGGAGGTTGTGAGTGTTTCAACTAAACGCATAGCATCAATAGGCAGATGTATGTAATATAATCTGGAAAAGGTGTGAAATGCGACAAGATGTAGATATGTGAAACTTTCTAAGTTTGGACCTGATGCGATAGTTTCAGGAAGTTGTTCGGGATTCCCCGATCAAAATGAAAAGGAAAACCAGAGATGACTTACAGGAGGAAAAATAAATGGTTCAAAGAAACATGCAAAAAGGGGCTTGTTTGTTTGTTTGTTTGTTTTTAAGGGTTTTACGGCGCTTGCAACACATCTAGGTCATATCAACGCCAATAAAAAGGAAGATTATGGGATAGCAAAAAGTTCTAGAATTACAATTAAAGCACCCAAGAAAAGGTAAGACAAATGGGAATTGGTTCAAATAGGAAACAGGTGTAGATTCCAAGAGCACAATATCAAAGTACTTAGTTTGAGATCACCTAAAAGTCTCATACAGACACAAGCACAGGTCCCAACTAAGAGGAAAACACTCAAATATTTACAAATCATATATAATATGTAAACAAAACATAATATAGTGTATAACAGAGAGATGATTTACAGTCAGAGTATCCGGCCAGGATAAAACCAAGTAATCTCATTCCAAGACAAAGATAGGAAGCATGTTGGAAAACAGATAAGGGGGATAGAAGACACAGTATGTACCCCCCTGCCCACTATGGGAGGTCAGGAACCCCACCCAGATATGAATAACACAATCCATCCATGAGTCAGCAGAATGATCCATCAATAATTTAGAGAAGAAAGAAAGAAATGATTTTTCCCAGGGGAGGACAACGCTAAGTCGTCCCATTCCATGACAAAGACAGAAAGCAACTCGGACACATAATATATTAAAGGGGCCTAGAAGACACAGCTAGTGACCTCCTGTCCACCATAGGAGGTCAGATGACCCCACCCAGGCCAACTTCTTTCTCTAGGGTCTATTTCATGGGAAAACTAGAATAAACCCGGCATCAGCCGCAAATTAAGCTAAAATGAGGTGACTTGCTCAAGGCCACACAGCGCAGTGGTGGGTGATCGAATTCGGTAGCTTTCGGGTAGGAAGCAAAGACCGTGCCGCTGAGCCACGCTGCCCCCAAATAAATATGTTTGTTTTTTTAAAATAGGACAAAAGGAAGAAAGAAAGAAAGAAAGAAAAAAACAAAAACAATTGAAGCATGAAAGAGGTTGAAATATTTGATAAAGAAGATGATAAAGCAGGTATAATCTCCCCTCCCACATAAAGAAGATGATAAAGCAGGTATAATCTCCCCTCCCACATAAAGAAGATGATAAAGCAGGTATAATCTCCCCTCCCATATAAAGCAGATGACAAAGCAGGTATAATCTCCCTCCCACATAAAGAAATGATAAAGCAGGTATAATCTCCCCTCCCATAAAGAAGATGATAAAGCAGGTATAATCTCCCCTCCCACATACAGAAGATGATAAAGCAGGTATAATCTCCCCTCCACATAAAGAAGATGATTAAGCAGGTATAATCTCCCCCCATAAAAGAGATGATAAAGCAGGTATAATCTCCCCTCCCACATAAAGAAGATGATAAAGCAGGTATAATCTCCCCTCCCATATAAAGAAGAGTATAAAGCAGGTATAATCTCCCCTCCCATATAAAGAAGATGATAAAGCAGGTATAATCTCCCCTCCCAATAAAGAAGATGATAAAGCAGGTATAATCTCCCCTCCCATATAAAGAAGATGATAAAGCAGGTAAATTCCCTCCCACATAAAGAGATGATAAGCAGTATAATCTCCCCTCCCATATAAAGAAGATGATAAAGCAGGTTATCTCCCCTCCCAACATAAAGAAGATGATAAAGCAGGTATAATCTCCCTCCCATATAAGAAGATGATAAAGCAGGTATAATCTCCCCTCCCACATAAAGAAGATGATAAAGCAGGTATAATCCCCCTCCATATAAAGAAGATATAAAGCAGGTATAATCTCCCCTCCCACTAAAGAAGATGATAAAGCAGTATAATTCTCCCCACATAAAGAAGATGATAAAGCAGGATATATCCCCTCCCATATAAAGATAAAGAAAGAGCGGTATAATCTCCCCTCCCACATAAAGAAGATGATAAGCAGGTATAATCTCCCCTCCCACATAAAGAAGATGATAAAGCAGGTATAATCTCCCCTCCCACATAAAGAAGATGATAAAGCAGGTATAATCTCCCCTCCCACATAAAGAGATAAGCAGTAAATTCCCCTCCCACTAAGAAGATGATAAAGCAGTATAATCTCCCCTCCAAAAAAAGCCCTCCAATAAATGATAAAGCAGGTATAATTCCCCTCCCACATAAAGAAGATGATAAAGCAGGTATAATCTCCCCTCCCACATAAAGAAGATGATAAAGCAGGTATAATCTCCCCCCCACTAAAGAAGATGATAAAGCAGGTATAATCTCCCCTCCCACATAAAGAATGATAAAGCAGGTATAATCTCCCCTCCCACATAAAGAAGATGATAAAGCAGGTATAATCTCCCCTCCCAATAAAGAAGATGATAAAGCAGGTATAATCTCCCCTCCCAATAAAGAAGATGATAAAGCAGGTATAATCTCCCCTCCCACATAAAGAAGATGATAAAGCAGGTATAATCTCCCCTCCCACATAAGAAGATGATAAAGCAGGTATAATCTCCCCTCCCACATAAAGAAGATGATAAAGCAGGTATAATCTCCCCTCCCACATAAAGAAGATGATAAAGCAGGTATAATCTCCCCTCCCACATAAAGAAGATGATAAAGCAGGTATAATCTCCCCTCCCACATAAAGAAGATGATAAAGCAGGTATAATCTCCCCTCCCACACAAAGAAGATGATAAAGCAGGTATAATCTCCCCTCCCACATAAAGAAGATGATAAAGCAGGTATAATCTCCCCTCCCACATACAGAAGATGATAAAGCAGGTATAATCTCCCCTCCCATATAAAGAAGATGATAAAGCAGGTATAATCTCCCCTCCCACATGAAGAAGATGATAAAGCAGGTATAATCTCCCCTCCCATATAAAGAAGATGATAAAGCAGGTATAATCTCCCCTCCCACATAAAGAAGATGATAAAGCAGGTATAATCTCCCCTCCCACATAAAGAAGATGATAAAGCAGGTATAATCTCCCCTCCCACATAAAGAAGATGACAAAGCAGGTATAATCTCCCCTCCCCTATAAAGAAGATGATAAAGCAGGTATAATCTCCCCTCCCACATAAAGAAGATGAATAAAGCAGGTATAATCTCCCCTCCCATATAAAGAAGATGATAAAGCAGGTATAATCTCCCCTCCCATATAAAGAAGATGATAAGCAGGTATAATCTCCCCTCCCACATAAAGAAGATGATAAAGCAGGTATAATCTCCCCTCCCACATAAAGAAGATGATAAAGCAGGTATAATCTCCCCTCCCACATAAAGAAGATGATAAAGCAGGTATAATCTCCCCTCCCACATAAAGAAGATGATAAAGCAGGTATAATCTCCCCTCCCACATAAAGAAGATGATAAAGCAGGTATAATCTCCCCTCCCACATAAAGAAGATGACAAAGCAGGTATAATCTCCCCTCCCATATAAAGAAGATGATAAAGCAGGTATAATCTCCCCTCCCACATAAAGAAGATGATAAAGCAGGTATAATCTCCCCTCCCATATAAAGAAGATGATAAAGCAGGTATAATCTCCCCTCCCATATAAAGAAGATGACAAAGCAGGTATAATCTCCCCTCCCACATAAAGAAGATGATAAAGCAGGTATAATCTCCCCTCCCACATAAAGAAGATGATAAAGCAGGTATAATCTCCCCTCCCACATAAAGAAGATGACAAAGCAGGTATAATCTCCCCTCCCACATAAAGAAGATGATAAAGCAGGTATAATCTCCCCTCCCACATAAAGAAGATGATAAAGCAGGTATAATCTCCCCTCCCACATAAAGATGATAAAGCAGGTATAATCTCCCCTCCCACATAAAGAAGATGATAAAGCAGGTATAATCTCCCCTCCCACATAAAGAAGATGATAAAGCAGGTATAATCTCCCCTCCCACATACAGAAGATGATAAAGCAGGTATAATCTCCCCTCCCACATAAAGAAGATGATAAAGCAGGTATAATCTCCCCTCCCACATAAAGAAGATGATAAAGCAGGTATAATCTCCCCTCCCATATAAAGAAGATGATAAAGCAGGTATAATCTCCTCTCCCACATAAAGAAGATGATAAAGCAGGTATAATCTCCCCTCCCACATAAAGAAGATGATAAAGCAGGTATAATCTCCCCTCCCACATAAAGAAGATGACAAAGCAGGTATAATCTCCCCTCCCACATACAGAAGATGATAAAGCAGGTATAATCTCCCCTCCCACATAAAGAAGATGATAAAGCAGGTATAATCTCCCCTCCCATATAAAGAAGATGATAAAGCGGGTATAATCTCCCCTCCCACATAAAGAAGATGATAAAGCAGGTATAATCTCCCCTCCCACATAAAGAAGATGATAAAGCAGGTATAATCTCCCCTCCAACATAAAGAAGATGATAAAGCAGGTATAATCTCCCCTCCCACATAAAGAAGATGATAAAGCAGGTATAATCTCCCCTCCCACATAAAGAAGGTGATAAAGCAGGTATAATCTCCCCTCCCACAAGCGGAAGTCGAGGGCATCGAATGCGCATGAGCAGGTATGGATTTAATTCCAAATAGGGTTCAACAGTCATGACGTCACTTCCCTCGTAATGACGCAAAGTAACTTAGTAACTGACTCTTAACTATCGGAATAATGGCGAACGACCTTATGAAATACTTCTCCAATGAGCATAAAAGTGGATCCAGAGGAGAAAAACATTATAAATCTGATTACTTTTATACATTCTGATCACATGACATGTGAACAAGTTCTAGCCAGCATGAAGAATAAAAGTACCGATTTTCTTTGTTTAGAACCAAGCTGCTCGTTGTTGGGCGGACGTGACGTCAGACTATTGAATCCTATTAAAAAGGGGTAGAGTGGATGGGAAGGCAACGAAAGAAAACATAAAAGCGTGTGCTTAACACTTAACGTGAGCAGGTGTGCTGATACTGTAGTGCACTGGTAGAAATCGGACAGGGCGGCTTTTTGAAAAAAAAAAAAAAAATTTCTGCTGAAAACAGCAAAATTTGCAAAACTATTTGCGCTTAATATTCCTAAAAGTCCTTAAGTAGTTCATGAAAGAGAAAGGTATTTGTTTGGGCTTTTCAAAAGGATTTCACGGCGCTTTCAAACAAATGTCAGGTCATATCAGCGCCAGTAAAAAAGAAGAAAATGGGATCTAGTAAAAAGGAAACTACTCTTGATTAATTACATTTCACGTTCTACACGAGCTATCAAATTAAAAGGAAAAAAATCGGCTATTATTTTATTTTTTTCCTTTTTATTATTGTTTCTTTTTTCTTTGCAAAATCTCGAAAATTTGCATAAATTTGCAGATTTCGCAAAAAATGATTGAATATTTTACAGCCGCTATGCTAATCAGTGAAATTTTGCGATTTTTTTTTGCGGCCGCAAGTGATGAAAAAATTGTCATGCCAGATAAATAGTACGGAATGGCTTCAGTATCCAAATTGGTATCACGGACGGTCTAGATGGTTCGTCTATTATTCATCATGCATATCTTATATGGCGTGGATACGCGGTACGGTCTTTGCTTCGTACCCGAAAGGTACCGAGTTCGATCACCCACCGATGCGTTGTGTGGCCTTGAGCAAGTCACCTCACCCTAGCTCAATTTGCGGCACTGCACCGCGGCTGACGCCTGGGTTATTCCAGTCTTCCCTTGGAATAGACCCTAGAGAAAAATTTCCCCTATGGGATGAATAAAGGGAATTTAATTCATTTATCTTATTATTCCGATTTGTATGAATTTAAGTTTTCTTTTCTTTTCTTTTTTCATCTTCCTCATCAAATTTAAAACCAGAACAAAAGAAAAAAGACCCCCCCCCCCCCCCCAAAAAAAAAAAAAAAAAAAAAAAAAACAACAAAAAACAAAAAAACAACAACAACCCCCCCCCCCCCAAAAAAAAAAAAAAAAAAAAAAAACAAAACAACAACACCAAAACAACAAAACAAAAACACACACAAAAAAAAAAAAACAAACAAAAAATCCCCCAAAAAAACAAAACAAAAACAAAACAGTGGAATCTAATTAAGTCGACTCCGCCAGACCAGTTTGATGGTCTAACTTCCTTTTAGCAATGGGTGTCGTGATCCCTATCAACGGAACCAGCCAAGATAAAGAACAGGACATTTGGGACTAACAAGAGGTCGTGTTGACTTCTAGTTATAAAGAGTTGTCTCTAGGGAAGACTGGAATAACCCAGGCGCCAGCCGCAATGCAGCGCCGCAAATTGAGCTAGGGCGAGGTGACTTGCTCAAAGCCACACAGCGCTGTGGCGGGTGATCGAACTCGGGACCTTTCGAGTACGAAGCAAAGACCGTACCGCTGAGCCACGCTACCAAAAAGTTAGGGTGATGTGATTTGCTCAAGGCCGCACAGGCAGCGCAATGGGGAATGGAACCTAGATTCTTTTGGGTATGAAGGTGAAATAAAGACCATGTCCCTGTGTCGCCTGATCTTTTGAGGCCAGAAAGGTAGAAGCACTTCAACTTAAAAAAAACCCCCAAAACAAAACAAAACTAGAGTATTTCTATAGAGCAATATCCACTAAATGTGCTCAAAGCGCTTCTAAGACTTGAAGTCTTTTATAAAATGATGCACTCTGAAAGGTAAAGAAATAGGGTTCAACAGTCGTGACGTCATTTCCCCCGTAATGACGAAAAGTAACTTAGTAACTGGCTCTAAACTATCGGAACAATGGCGGACGCCCTTATGAAATACTTCTCCGACGAGCATAAAAGTGTATCCAGAGGAGAAAATCATTATAAATCTGATCATGTTTTTGACTTTTATACATTCTGATCCCCATGACATGTGAAAAAGTTCTAGCCAGCATAAAGAATAAAGAGTACCGATTTTCTTTGTTTAGAACCAAGCTGCTCGTTGCTGGGCGGATGTGACCTCAGACTATTGAATCCTATTTGTAACCCACGAAAGCCTCCTGCTTCCACTATACAGGAATTGTATGCATTCTAATACAATAGAATCCGTATAAAATCAACACTCTTACAACGCCACGTCAACGCCACAAGTTGGTCTCAATTTTTTCTTGCTCTTTATCAATGAGTTTTCCATTCATAATGCTGCTGTTACTTTTAGAAAACACATGATGAGCAATGTGAACCAAATAGCACATACTGTGTTATTTTTATTTTTTTATGGCAGAAAGGATAAAGTCGACCTTGCTTATTAAAGTCACCAAATTTTTCTGGTCGGATGGTGTTGATATAACAGGATTCCACTGTATGACAAAATTACATTATTTTAAAACGAAATAAAAAAATAAACAAATGAAGACTATCAAAACTAAGTAAGGGAAGGGAAGGGAAGGGTGGGGGATAATTTTGTTGACTAACGATAAGACACACAGAGGAAAAACTAATGTTAGTGAAGAGATTAATAATGAATTAAAGGCGAAGAGATTAATAATGAATTAAAGGCAAAGAGATTAATAATGAATTAAAGGCGTTTGAAAATATAAAGATGTTTATTCCATGACGTCAGTTCATATTATTATGACACACTGATAAATAAACCAGGTCACGCTCATAGAATCAGTTCTCAATGGTTTACAGACTATTTCAAAATTCCTTTACTCTTTATTATTCTTATTCTCCTCAGATCTGAGTAAACGCACACATTATACACACACACACACACACACACACACACACACACACACATGCAAACCAGAAATTCTAACATAACATGTCAGCACACATACAATATCTCATTATTGCCATGTTACACTTCAAAATCAAGCTAAGCAGTTACGATTTGTTCAACGACACATAAATAAAGCAAATATCCTATGGCCTACTTACTTCTTTTGATTGTTTTAGAGGAGACATATAATAATATTTGTTATGCCGCAAGCTAAGTGTAATGGTGAAAAGCCAACAGAACTATGAGTAATGCACACCAAAAGGCGTGCACACACTATCATGTGTTATGGCGTGCACACACTATCATGTGTTATGGCGTGCACACACTATCATGTGTTATGGCGTGCACACACTATCATGTGTTATGGCGTGCACACACTATCATGTGTTATGGCGTGCACACACTATCATGTGTTATGGCGTGCACACACTATCACGTGTTATGGCGTGCACCCACTATCATGTGTTATGGCGTGCACACACTATCACGTGTTATGCGTGCACACACTATCATGTTTATGCGTGCACACACTATCATGTGTTATGGCGTGCACACACTATCAGTTTTATGGCGTCCACACACTATCATGTGTTATGGCGTGCTACACTTATCATGTGTTATGGCGTGCACACACATATCATGTGTTATGGCGTGCACACACTATCATGTTTATGGCGTACACACACATCATGTTTATGGCGTGCACACACTATCACGTGTTATGGCGTGCACACACTATCATGTGTTATGGCGTGCACACACTATCATGTGTTATGGCGTGCACACACTATCATGTGTTATGGCGTGCACACACTATCATGTGTTATGGCGTGCACACACTATCATGTGTTATGGCGTGCACACACTATCATGTGTTATGGCGTGCACACACTATCACGTGTTATGCACAAGGCAAAGAGTTAGGTCCCCTATTGATCTATTGTAGGAAATTGCAATGCACCATGTGATCTCTCCTCCCATTCCTTCAAAATCAATAAATATCTCAGAAAAATCATCAAAAATATGTTTCACAGAAAATCACACAAAATTTCATGGATTTCCCCCAAATCTTACACACAGTCCAGTCCATGATAACAATGTGAGCATCATTGGGAATGAGATCGAAATTTCAACACAGACTTCAAGAACAGTTTATATTCTTCTTCCTCAATCATTTACTTTCGTCATTAAGTTAACCTAGATATTGTAATTTATATTGTGTAATCATTTACCTGGAGAGATCAGAGGAGAGTTATGATTTTCTATTTGAATTATTGACAAATGGGAGATTTTACGTGCAAACATTAAAAAATAAAAAGAAGAAAAATATAAATAATATAAATCTCAATAAATTATTTTTTTCAGACAATAAACTAGTTGCTAAAAGAGACAACAATGACCAGAACAGATTTCTGTCTGCTAATCTGATGAAAAAATCAAACAAAAACAATGATCGGCGTAGATAAAAAACAATCAAGCCTGTCAAGAACAAACTCTTTTTTTCAATGTAAGTCTTGGTTCTTGAGTAGAACAAGGCTAGCATTTCAAGGGAGTGGGATCGATGGTGTCAATCAATGGATTCAAACAATGGATTCAATCAGTGGATTCAAACAAATTCCTGTCAACTAACAAGAGCTGAAGGATGCTTTGATTCCAGTCCAAACAAATTCCTGTCAACTAACAAGGGCTGAAGGATGCTTTGATTCCAGTCCAAACAAATTCCTGTCAACTAACAAGGGCTGAAGGATGCTTTGATTCCAGTCCAAACAAATTCCTGTCAACTAACAAGGGCTGAAGGATGCTTTGATTCCAGTCCAAACAAATTCCTGTCAACTAACAAGAGCTGAAGGATGCTTTGATTCCAGTCCAAACAAATTCCTGTCAACTAACAAGAGCTGAAGGATGCTTTGATTCCAGTCCAAACAAATTCCTGTCAACTAACAAGAGCTGAAGGATGCTTTGATTCCAGTCCAAACAAATTCCAAACAAATTTCCAGACCAGGACCAAACTTTTTTAAATGAGGAAAAAAGTAACAAAACTATATTTAAAAAAAAGAAAAAAAAAGAAAAGAGGAAATAATAAATATATAAAAAATATGAAAACACAAGAGGACGGATGGGAAAAGTAACAGCTGAATTCCAACAAACGCTTAGCATTGAAACCGAAATGCACGAAATTTAAACAAAACCAAAACCTTTCAGAGCAAGTCATTAAATCCAACCAAATAAATTTTTAAAAAAGCCAACATACTTAATCAAAGAGACAACATAATTCAAATTGACAACAACGAATTATTGTTAAAGCTAGATCATTGCTGAGTCAGCACAAGTTTCAATAAATTTCATTTCCATACGACTTACTATCCCTTTGACATAAATTCCTCTAACTGGATTCATAGCATTCAACCGTCATACCTTCACCAACACCAAAGGATTTAATTTACACACGATTCATTCATGCCTTCATTCAATGACAAATAAACAAACTATGGGTTGAAAAAGCAATCTGGAAGGAAATCATTGACAAATTAGTATTAGATTATTAGTTGATTATGCACTCTCCTAATCCTAAAGGCAAACTACGTGTAAATCTACATTCCGAAACAGCCGTGAAAAAAACCTTATAAAACAACACAAATTCCTACACGCTATTTTACTTTTTATTTTTCCATGATGAAAACATTTATAGCTTTTAAAAAGTGGAAGTTCTTAATACATGCACAGAAACTTTTCATAGCAATGATGGAATTTTAAAAAAAACCCTAAACAAAAAAAAACAACATAAAAACTTAAAGAAAGCTACAAAACAATGTATATTTATATTTAAAAAAGTGAAATTTTTTTCCCAGCACTGAAAAGAACAAAAGACAACCGAGGTCGAGTCTTCATGAATTGTTTATTAATCTCACAAAACATCCGCTAAGATCCGTATCAAAAAAAAACTGAGCAATTTCTTCTTACATTTAAAAAAAAAAAAAAAATTAAAATCAATGAAATAGAGACCTGCCCAGTTGGAATTTCCAGAAAATTCTCGATGACGACGAGACAATAATAGCACACTAAGACGCTAAACTCAATCACTATACGACATACAAATACGTCATCATAGACACAATCATACTCATCAAAGACGACATATCAAATACGTCAATCACTAAGACGACATATCAATACTCATCACTAACGAATACAATACGTCATCACTAACCTATCAATAGTCATCACTAAGACAACAATCTCATACTAAAGACAACAAATACGCAATCTAACCATTCATACGTAATAGTTACTGAAACTTTTAACATCAGGACCATTGATGGTTGGTAGATAATAACATTTTAGATCTTGGTTTTAACACCACAAGCAAACTAAATCCTTAAATTAAGTTTTTAACCTTAAACTAAGTTTTTTTCCGGAATAATATTAATTATCGATTTTATTATCATTATTTTTATCTTTCTTTTTTGTTTGTTTTGTTTTTTAAAAAATGGGCAGGCCTGAATTTGAATAAATTGAGTGACGTATCCAAAACCGACATTGCATGGTGGGTAATTCTTATTTCTTGGCAACTGCTAGACATTGAATCATAACTAATGATGAGGATGATGACATCGGAGTCGTAGACAGAAGCTAAATAGAAGTCAATTCTTACATTAATTATTATTACTATGTACATCAATACACCTCCAGGTTTCTATTCAAGACAACAATGAGAAAAAATAACAAATACATTTTAAAATCACAGCCAAAAAATACGACGCACCATAATCCATTCAAAACTTATCACAAAACAAACAAACAAACAAACAAACAAAATATGGCTCTTTAGTTAACAACATGATTTTTAAAGCATAACAATTCAATAACAACAACAATTAACCATATCACATAATGTAAATAAAGAAAACGATTCAATTTCTTTTCTATTGCTTTCAACAGTCAACAAAAGTAGGGAATAAAATTATTTGGAAATCATAAATAAGTAAGTAGAGGGGTGTTAGGTCACTTCATGTGTTACAAAGATGAAAATAACAACATTATAAGTGTGTATGAGAATTGGTGAAAAAAGCAGCCACCCCTTTCCCCTTCTGCCAACCAAATAAAAAATATAAAACAAAAACAAAAGAGGATAATTACATAATGTTAAAAAAACAAAATGGTCAGTGTCTATTTAAACAATATTATATGATATTACCGAAGCCAGGATATTAGGTCAAAATAATATGGAAAGTTAGAAAATAGCAGAGTTTAAATAAAATAACTGGCCACAAAAGTGCTTTTCTATTGTATATAGCCAGATGAACTGTTAAACATGACATGACAGAAAATGACTTGATACAGGTGACAACGCTCTGTGTTCAAACAAGATAAATGACCTTTTCCATTTTTTTAAAAAGCCCCCCCCCCCCCCTTCCCACATTCTTTGATTCAGTCTCAAAGTTTGGTCTCGATTTAGATTCTGTCAACAGTCATGAACAAAAATGAATAGAACAGCTGTGAAACAGGAGCCGCGTGGCTCAGGGGCACGGTCTTTGCTTCGTACCCAAAAGGTACAGCCGCGTGGCTCAGGGGCACGGTCTTTGCTTCGTACCCAAAAGGTACAGCCACGTGGCTCAGGGGCACGGTCTTTGCTTCGTACCCAAAAGGTACAGAGTCGATCCCCCCCCCCCCCCCCACTGCGCTGTGTGGCCTTGAGCAAGTCACCTAGCCCCAGCTCAATTTGAGGCGCTGCACTGCGGCAACACCTGGGTTATTCCAGTCTTCCCTTGGAAAAGACCCAAGAGACAAATTTCCCTTATGGGATGAATAAAGGGATTAAAAAAAAAAAAATTATTTTTTAGAAGAACAAAATACGAAACACAGAACGTTTTGGGCTCAAAACCCTTTTCCAGTATCAGTAATGACAAAAACAATAAACACATGAATACATCAGTTACAATCCAGACACACGCGTGTACAGATGAGATGTGCTGTGTTCAAAATAGATGACACTCATATTTTTGTTTGTTAAGCCTCTTCCTCTCTAATGGCCATACTTTTGATTAGATGATTTATAATAATAATAATAATAATAATAATAATAATAATAATAATAATAATAATAATAATAATAATAATAATAATCCTTTCTTTAAAAAATATAGCATTGTGGAGAACATTGTGCTTATTTGAGTCAATAATAAAAATTATACGGCTCACAACTCTACTGAAAGATTTGAAAATTAGAAATGTATTTCTTTACAGATAGATAAACAGATAACTTGATTTCCTTTTATAATTTAAAGTCAGTTTGAAAGTTCGTTAAGTCACACAGATATCATAAAATACGTACCGACGACACTAAACACTCTCAAAATCAACCAATTTCGTCACTGTAAAAAGTTGTCAGTTTGGCATTTTTACGACAGGAAGAACAACCAAAAGTTGACAGATGGATTTTGACCATTGTTTTGATTTTCAGCCCCCATTTTGATTTGTGAAGTATTGAAAGGTAGTGCAAAGCAGTCCGAGGGTCTTTTTTTCTATGAGGGTTAGTCATAAGTCTTAGTAAAGGCATAAGTTAAGTAAAGGGGATACATTCCGAAAGCTCCTACATCTCCAGTATTCTTTCAGTTTGTATTTTCACCGTTGATCTTTTGTCAGGCGTTTATTTATTCAATTTGTCATCATATAGAAGCATTTTAAAAACTCTAGAACAAACATTGATAGATTTTGTGAAAGTTTAAGTTTTGGTGGGTACAATATCAAATGAAAATAGTTCTTTCCCCTGCGAAATTGCGGGCTTTTTACTAGTAATAATAATAATAATAATAATAATAATAATAATAATAATAATAATAATAATAATAATAATAATAATAATAATAATAATAATAAAGTCCTTTCATCATCGAAGTCTCAAGGCGTTGTTCAGAGATAAGTTACACACAATTCACCAACGTATCCACATCCCAAGCATACACCCACCCACGCACACAAGCAAACTCACGATCACACCACGCCCCCATGGACACAACACACACATACACACACACACACATATACAAACACAAAACTCAAGACACCCATGAACACTATCACAAATAACAACATGTAATACTAGACTAAATTACTGCTGCTAAGATAGATATTTATTATCAAATAAATGAGTCTTGAGTTGCTTCTTGAAACTGCAGATGTTAGTAGCAGACCTAAGGGAGAGAAGAAGCGTGTTCCAAACGGTGGAGCCTACAATAGTGAATGCTCTGTCACCATAACGTTTTCAGCTTTTTCAAAATTTTCCTCACATATAAAATCATTATAAATTATACAACAGATGCATGTGGAAGAAAAGAGAGATAGCGTGTCTTTGGAAGCAAATTTGCCAAGGGCAGTTAAAAGGTATCAAAGCATTTTGTGTGCTGTAGTCGTGACATTTGGAGCTATTTAAGCTATCTTTAGAGTCATCGCTATAATATAATAACTGAAATGATTAAATAACTAACTAACACTTCAATCAATTAAAGTCATTAATTAGTGAGGCATTTTTTTTTCTTTCTTTTCCTTTGTCAAGGCAAGTTGGAGCAGTAATGACTCATCTCAGAAACAAATCATCTACTCTGGCTGTTGTTCCGGGTCGCATGGCACAGAGGAATGGTCTTTTGCTTCATTCCAAGACGATTCCAAGTTCGAATCCAGGCCGTGCTGTGCAGCCTTGTGCAAGACACCACTACCTTGCACACTTCCCGGCGCTGCATGGTGCCTGATGCTTGGGCCAGTCCAGTCTTCCCTTGGAATATACCCTCAAGACAAATTTCCCCTTGTGGACCAATAAAGGGAATTTTATTTATTTATATTTGAAGAGTATTCAACCAGATGAGGTAGTTACATAATTCAATGCTGAAACTAAAGGGAGATATTTAAACATTTGTTTGCTTTTGTTCTCTTTTGATTGAGCAAGTAATACATTCCTGCATTATAAGCGCTGTGAAAATAGAAAGATAGTGAAGTTCAAGTTTGTATGTTAAATACAGCAAGACTGATGATGAAGAGACACAAAAGAGTGGAGAAAATTTGGGCAGACAGAAATAGAACATTATAAACCTGTCGATAAATCAAGCATTAGATGGAAAAGTATTTCGATCACCAGGGGGGGGGGGGGGGGGGGGAATAATAAAAGAGACCTATCAATTATAACAAAGAAAACTTTCCATTTAGTCATTACCTTAGACGAGGAAAAAACAAAAAAGATATACTATGAGGACAATACAACATTTTGTTACAGTGAACGAAACCAGTCACATCTACAAAGAGGTGCATTATAATCATGAGGATATCAACGTTAACAATAATAATATATAAATAATATAATAATAATAATAATAATAATAATAATAATAATAATAATAATAATAATAATAATAATAATAATAATAATAATAATAATAATAAAAATAATAAGCTTTTTTACAAAGGTATTTCAAACTTGACATCCACGCTTGCTTCCTTGGCTAGTTCTACAATGTTGGACAGTTTCACCACCTGAAATGGACAATGAATAGTTGAAGAATAAGACGGATTTAGTTGGCATTCAAAACGTAGTTAAATTAAGTTACATCTAGATTGAAGGTACTTTGTTACCTATTTTGGCTTAGCCATTTGAAATTTGGTGAAAGGAAGTTTTGGTTGGTTAATTTACAGATGGTGATCATCCCTTCGTGTGCTGAATGTCGTAAAATTGAAAGGCGTCTAATTTGTGTCACACAAATCTACCTGGCGGTTTGTTTTTGTTTTGTTTTTACGGCGCTTGCAACACATTAAAGTCATATCAGCGCCAGTAAAAAGGAAGAAAATGGGATAGTAAAAAGTTCTAGAATTACAATTAAAGCACTCAGAGAAAGTAAGAAAAAGATGAATTGGTTCAAATAGGAAACAGATGTAGATTCCAAAATCACACTATCAAAGCACTTAGTTTGAGGTCACCTAAAAGTCTCATCCAGACACAAGCACAGGTCCCCCACTAAGAGGAATACACTCAAATGTTTACAAATCATATAATATAATATGTAAACTAAACATAATAAAATGCATAACAGACATGATTTACAAGGAAAAAAATACAATCTCCAAAAACTATAACTATACATTCGACTGTTTCCCTCCCAGCCAAGAAACTCTGGCCAGGGTCAGGACAAAACTAAGTAATCTTATTCTTATTCCAAGACAACGACAGGAAACAATTGGAAAACGGGTATGGGGGGATAGAAGACACAGCATGTACTCCTGCCCTTGGAGGTCAGACCCCCGACATAGGGTAGAAGACACAGCATGTACTCCTCCACTATGGGAGGTCAGGAACCACCAGACATAGGGATAGAGACCAGCATGTACCCTCCCACAGGCATCACCCACAGCAAGACAATACTCATATAGTCGTCCGACATGGATAGAAGAACAGCATGTACCTCTGCAACTAGGGGCAGATCCACCAGCATAGATAGAAACACATTCCCCCTATGGGGTGTAGGATAAACATATTGATAGGAGTAAACTAGAAGAGAACAGCATGTACCTCCCTGCCAACTATGGGAGGTCAGGATCCCACCCAGACATAGGACGATAGAAGACACAGCATGTACCTCCCTACCAACTATGGCTACTATCTTTTTCAAAAATCATCAGACAGTAACAAATACCAAAAAGTCTCTCCAATAAAATAAGGCGTCACTCGATCTTAAGACATTTCACTTAGAACATTAACGATCCAAGTGACCAATGAGAGTTGTAGGATAAAGATTTGACAAAGAGTGTATGATATAAAGTCAAAGTGATACTAGGCTGCTACAAGCTGTAGACTGTAAAAAGTCATAAACAAAAACGAATAGAACAGCTTCAGAAAAGAACAAAATACCAAACACAGAACGTTTCGGGCTCAAAACACTTCTTCAGCCAACAACACAACAACAAAAAACAATAAGGACATAAATACATAGATGTCTCCCTGGAATTTAGTCATGTATTTATGTCTTTATTGTTTTTTGTTGTTGGCTGAAGAAGGGTTGTGGGCCCGAAACGTTCCGTGTTTGGTATTTTGTTCTTTTTTTAAAAGCTGTTTTATATTCATTTTTGTTTTTTACTTTGAAATAGTGCCAGACAAGGCAATAAAGAAAAACAAAATTAAAAAAAACAAAAAAAAAAAAACAAAAACCCCATCCCGCCTTGATATACGAAAACAGACAAAATGGACGTTTCGGGTTTCCCATTTATCAACAAAACAGGATGAATAAAACACGACAGATGATTGAGATAATGTGGTAGTGGCGTTGTTAAGATGACTTCACTCATCTCAACAACGCCACTGCCACATTATCTCATTCGTTTATCTCATCAACAGCAAGTATAATGATTGAGGTAAAATTCGACATTATATATAATTAAATTTTTTGCAAGTAGTTCAAAACCTACATAATACTGAATGGCGATGGCAGTAAGTCGTGTACAGTCAAGAATGAATCTATGGACACTGTCAGGACTACTGTAAGTCATTGTACAGTCAAGAATGAATCTATGGACACTGTCAGGACTACTGTAAGTCATTGTACAGTCAAGAATGAATCTATTATATTTACACTGTCAGGACCACTGTAAGTCATTGTACAGTCAAGAATGAATCTATGGACACTGTCAGGACTACTGTAAGTCATTGTACAGTCAAGAATGAATCTATTATATTGACACTGTCAGGACCACTGTAAGTCATTGTACAGTCAAGAATGAATCTATTATATTGACACTGTCAGGACCACTGTAAGTCATTGTACAGTCAAGAATGAATCTATTATATTGACACTGTCAGGACCACTGTAAGTCATTGTACAGTCAAGAATGAATCTATTATATTGATAATGTCAGGACCACTGTAAGTCATTGTACAGTCAAGAACGAATCTATTATATTGACACTGTCAGGACCACTGTAAGTCATTGTACAGTCAAGAATGAATCTATTATATTGATACTGTCAGGACCAATGTAAGTCATTCACAGTGTCCAAATTGTGATACTTTAATACCGCGGCCTCCCCACAGCCCTACCGCGGTAAAGCAATGCCAGATGTGCCAGGTGATGACTCACCCAGTTTCGGCGAGAAAACGAACGGCGCGCTTGCTGGACATGCATGTTATAGTAATTGTATGCAATCAACAGTTGGGCATTCCCGTTAAATCAAAACATGCCATTGAAAGCATGTAGGGTGGAAACTGTTAGTAATGATGTATGGTTGTGACATGACAAGTTTCAGTAGTCTATGAATGATGGAATGATAGTTAGAACGAAACAAATGTAGGTCATTTTTTAAACTGATTATCATTAACACTTTTCAATTAAAGTGTCGATTACAAGACAATGAATCCGTGGACATCTGATTTTTTTGTTTTATATTACTCTTAAAACTATTACAATTATAACTCACCCTCAATTTCTCTTGCGAAGTTCATAGTTAATCCAAAAAATGCTCTTGAAGTAGTTATCTATATCCCATTACTGAATTTTTTGAAAGTCTGCATAGAGGTTTACTGAAGCTAGCTTCACAATAATCTTGGAATTGTCAATTTTATAAAATCTTACTTTATACAAATGATTTTCAATAATCCAAATATGAAATTTTAAACATAACTACTACTAAAACTACTACTACTACTACTACTACTACTACTACTACTACTACTACCACCACCGCCACTACTACTACTATCACTACTATCATTACTATTACTAATACTACTACTACTGCTACGACTACTACTACTACTAATACTGCTACTACTACTATTACTACTACTACTACTACTACTACTACTACTACTACTACTGCTAGTACTGCTATTACTACTACTACTACTACTACTACTACTACTATTACTACTACTACTACTACTACTACTACTACTACTACTGTTCCAAGCCTGTCACAGGCCCCCTACCCACCTCCCCGAGAACACATTGAGATAATACATTTGAGCACAAATGTGAATATTTAACATTTATCCCTAAATCGCTCATATCGCGAACTTATTCTAAAACTTATATTAAAGACAAAGACTTCAAAATAGGGAATCACGAAAAAAAATAAAACTTCATGGATCCAAACCAGAGTTATTAATTAAATTTATCACATCACTCACATCAAATTTGATATCATTCCAAGAGCGATAAGCAGTCGTATTTTAACTAATATTATTTTCCAAGTTGAAAACCAAGAAACAATAAAAATTACACAGAAACAAATCTGAACTTGGTGATAACATGAATAATGAAAATAAAATGAATCGTTCTGAAGGTTTGGTGGGGGGAAGGGGGCAAAAGAAGGGTTTTCAAAGCAAATAATTGCATCACAGTGTTGCACCACACGCGCATGCCACGCCAACGTCCGGCTTGCATACCTATCGTGTCACGGTTAATTACGTTTTTCCCGAGAGCAAGGGTATCGGGTATCAGGTGGTCAGCCTGATGTAAGGCGATTGAAGTAGCGCTCAGAGTCGAAAATATGATGCTGTGCATTGTACAGTCAAGAATGAATCTATTATATTGACACTGTCAGGACCACTGTAAGTCATTGTACAGTCAAGAACGAATCTATTATATTGACACTGTCAGGACCACTGTAAGTCATTGTACAGTCAAGAACGAATCTATTATATTGACACTGTCAGGACCACTGTAAGTCATTGTACAGTCAAGAATGAATCTATTATATTGACACTGTCAGGACCACTGTAAGTCACTGTACAGTCAAGAATGAATCTATTATATTGACACTGTCAGGACCACTGTAAGTCATTATACAGTCAAGAACGAATCTATTATATTGACACTGTCAGGACCACTGTCACTGTTCACTAGGCTTGTGAGGAATTCCAAAAGAACTCACCATAATAGCAGCTTCATCCAAATTATCACACGCCAAGATCTTCAACCCACTAGCAGCAATGATGGCCTTGGCGTTATCGACACGGGTACCTGCAGGGACGAGATGGTGACATGAATGGACAAAATATGGGGGATCCAGAGAATGTATTTGCTACAAAATTCAATCCCTTGATTGGTGACCAACTCATTAATTACTAAAACCTATCCACATAGGGCTGGAATTACAGTGTTGTGGTGTGTTGCTCACTAGTAGACACCATCTAATCCCCAGATAGCCTACTTGTCCCCAGATAGCCCACGTGTCCCCAGATAGCCTACTTGTCCCCAGATAGCCTACTTGTCCCCAGATAGCCAACTTGTCCCCAGATAGCCCACTTGTCCCCAGATAGCCTACTTGTCCCCAGATATCCTACTTGTCCCCTATAGCCCACTTTTCCCCAGATAGCCTCTGTGTCCCCAGATAGCCCACGTGTCCCCAGATAGCCTACTTGTCCCCAGATAGCCCACTTGTCCCCAGATAGCCCACGTGTCCCCAGATAGCCCACGTGTCCCCAGATAGCCCACGTGTCCCCAGATAGCCCACGTGTCCCCAGACAGCCCACGTGTCCCCAGATAGCCCACGTGTCCCCAGATAGACCACGTGTCCCCAGATAGTCCACGTGTCCCCAGATAGCCTACTTGTCCCCAGATAGCCCACTTGTCCCCAGATAGCCCACGTGTATCCAGATAGCCTACTTGTCCCCAGATAACCCACGTGTCCCCAGATAGCCCACGTGTCCCCAGATAGCCCATGTGTCCCCAGATCGTCCACTAGTCCCCAGATAGCCCACGTGTTCCCAGATAGCCCACGTGTCCCCAGATAGCCCACTTGTCCCCAGATAGCCCACTTGTCCCCAGATAGCCCACTTGTCCCCAGATAGCCTACTTGTCCCCTCTCTCTTTCCTCACCATTTTCAGAAATGCCTTACCCACAGTCATCTAACCACAATAATAGGATTCTATTAAAGTTGGGCATGAGCACTGCCCAAATCACCACGACCTACTTCCTAATATTTCCTATCCAACAACCAATTGCCTTCTTTATATTTCATCATCATTGCCTTTTTCACCCTGGGTCAAAGTATAGGCCACAGACAAACAGTTTCCATCCTTCTCTACCCTGAGCTAAATTTTTTATCTGGTTCCACGTCTTATCACTTCGCTTAGCAAGGACTATCCCGCACAAATCTTTGGGCCTCTTTTTCGCTCACGAAGTGCCCAAATTCGCGACAAAATATGGGACGAAGCCGTTTGGTATATGCTATTTTAAAAAATTAATTACGACGCTGTTTATCGATGAATATGACTGAAAGTTGGCACAGTTAGAAAAAAGGTCATTTTAGATTATGTCAAGCGACAAAACTTGTACGATTACCAGAAGACCGTTAAAAATAGATTTTTAATCTTTGGAGTAAAATATTTCTAAAACTACCGGGCGTGTAGGTTTTGTCGCTGACAAGGTAATACATGAACATTTCTTCTTTTTGGTTGTAAAATTTCATATGAATATGACAAGTACTTTTCCAGTATTTTTCAAAACACCATCCTAATTTGCTCTTCATTCGTAAAAGACAAAGCCATTTTGCCCCCCTACAGCCCGAATCACAAGTTCAAAACGATTTGGCACCAAACAGCGGCTGCGCGAGTCGTGGCAAAGCGCTTTCTGATTGGTTGACCTCGTTTTAAAGTTCATGACTAGTCAAAATGTTTGCGCGGTCTCACTGGCAGAGGGGTGTTTATGGTCTGCCATTGCGTTTGGGTTCAATAAACAGCTGATAATTTGACTGTTTAATTTACAAGAATTTAAGAAATTTTAATGTTAAAAGTTTTCGATTGCAATATGATCTACAATCTCAGCATGGGTTTAATTTTTGTGTTCCAAGTCACGTTCTATCAGTAACCTTTGTCCCCTTGTCCAATTTCTCTTTTCCTTCTATACTTCTTTTGTTTACGTACGCAATCTCTCTGTGTGTGTGCGTGTGTGTGTGTGTGTTTATATATAAGTTAGAACTCTTCTAATGTTTTCATCATATTCTCTATCAAATTTGCCATAAAATTGCCAAATTTCAATCTTTTAATCCACTTATTACGCAAGATACAACCAAAGGTCGAAAAAAATGCAGAAAAAGCGTCCCATATTTTCACGTTTTTTTCCTCTTTGCGGGTCATCCAAATAAATGACACCTTTGAAACTGCATAACTTTTTTATTTATGAATGGATTTTCAAAATTCAAAAACATTTTTACTCAGTGGAGATAGGGCTTTGATTTCAGACAAAAATTTTCCTCAAAAAGAGAAAAAAACATTTTTCATAGTCTTTGCTACTTCTCTGTATACTTTTGGCTTTGTCTGTTGTCCTTCATAAATTCTGTCATTGCAGAAACTCTGGTCGCCCAAGCTAAAAATAGGATTTGATTTGTCCGCCTGCATTTCTGTAACGGTTTGAGTTTCACGGAAGGGGTGTTAACCCTTCGACAACCCCCAACCTGGAGGACCAGGTGACTCAAAAAGAGAGAATCACACACCATTAGTCGCCTTTTACGACACGCTGGCTTGGCGTTGGGCAATTCTTGTACCCTCTCTGTTGAGTTGATTTATTTCTCCCTTCACCTCCTCCCACCCTCAAATCTGAAAAATCTGCCGTTTTATTAAAAAAACACAGTAAGTAGTCTGTGCTATTTGTGTGTCACTGCATACACTGTGTTATTAAAAAACAACGGCCTTACGAGGATTTATGAGTAGCACAACGCATTACCTTGCAATCTGACGACGATCGGGACCTTCATTGACAATTCCTCCACAGCGGCCACAATCCCTTTGGCAATGACATCACAACGCATGATGCCACCAAATATGTTCACCAAGATGGCGTTGACCTGCATGAACATTTGACAAAACCCAAAAGTGTGAATGAGAGAACAGGAAGACTTCAGGGACAAACATATCAACAGGAGTGGAGAAAAAAAGCAAACAAACGAACGAATGAATAAATAAATCATTGGTAGAAAAAGTAGTTCTTCAGAGCCATAATATCCACAGAGCCGGACTTTATTCCTGTTTCTATAGCGTACAATGGATAGTAGCAATAGCTTGCTACCATTTGGATTGGACGCTCACCTATCACAAAGTACTTTCTGCCTGATCTAACAAATCAAGCTACCCAATATCACTACTGGGTGGACAGAAGGGTCAGAAAAAATAAATTTCAAATTCACATGGGATTAATTCCTGTTTTTCCTTTGTATGTGAAGCGAGTGCTCTACCAACTGAGCTATCAGGATATACAAAAAGATTTTTTAAAAAAACAAATAACAAACAAAAAACAAATCCAAACCATTTTACTCAGATTAAAAAATGAACATGATTGCTTGTGCCTTATTTTTCTCTCGGAATTGAACAGGATACTGGTTTAATATGAGAAAATTACTTACAATTAAAAGAAAAGATTATGTTGAAAAGAAAAAAAAAGTTGTAAAAGCTATACTACAGCAGAACACGCTAAAAAAAAAAATGTGCTAGGATTGTAAACACGTGATACACTCTACTAACGTTTTTGTCTGATGTGATGAGTTTAAAGGCTTCTGTGACTTGGCCGGCAGTGGCCCCTCCACCCACATCCAGGAAGTTGGCCGGGGTTCCTCCGTGGAGCTGGATGATGTCCATAGTGGCCATGGCAAGGCCGGCTCCATTGACTGGTAAAAAAACAAAACAAAAAACAAAACAAGATATGTCATTCTGTGAATCATCTACTGTTTGTCTGTTTTTCAGGGTTTTACGACAAATTCAGGTCGTTTCAGCACCAGTCAAAAGGGAGGAAATGGGATAGCAAAAAATTATAGATTTAGATTTAAAAGCACATAAAAATAGGAAGACAAAGGGAAATTGGTTCAAATAGGAAACGGATGTAGATTCCAAGAGCATACCATCAATGTGCATAGTTTGAGATTACGTAAAAATCTCATCCAGACACATGCACAGTCTCCCACTAAGAGGAACACACTCCCTCAAATGATTATATTATACATTTAAATTAACAAATACAACAATACAAAACAGAGAGATGATTTATAAGGAAAAAAAAAATCATCTCCCAAAACTTTAACTTAGCTCCCTTTAGCAATCATTAAAAATAAAACTTTTAAAAATTACCTTTTAAACCCCCTCATTTTTTTCTTCTGACCATTATCATCATTATTGACCACTATCATCATTATTGACCATTATCATCATTATTGACCATTATCATCATTATTGACCATTATCATCATTATTGACCATTATCATCATTATGACCACTATCATCATTATTGACCACTATCATCATTATTGACCATTATCATCATTATTGACCACTATCATCATTATTGACCATTATCATCATTATTGACCATTATCATCATTATTGACCATTATCATCATTATTGACCATTATCATCATTATTGACCATTATCATCATTATTGACCATTATCATCATTATTGACCATTATCATCATTATTGATCATTATCATCATTATTGACCATTATCATCATTATTGACCATTATCATCATTATTGACCATTATCAACATTATTGACCATTATCATCATTATTGACCACTATCATCATTACTGACCATTATCATCATTATTGACCATTATCATCATTATTGACAATCAGAATTGTAGAGACAGAATAGTGGAAAAGGTAAAAGAGAAAATAGGAAGCGGAAGGAATGGCGGGTATGCACATCCCAGGCATTTGGAATTGACTTCTTTAACTTGTGTGATGCTATCAACGTGTTGTAATGTGTTACTCTCTAAGGTGTGTCATGCTATCAACGTGTTGTAATGTGTTACTCTCTAAGGAGTGTCATGCTATCAACGTGTTGTAATGTGTTACTCTCTAAGGTGTGTCATGCTATCAACGTGTTGTAATGTGTTACTCTCTAAGGTGTGTCATGCTATCAACGTGTTGTAATGTGTTACTCTAAGGTGTGTCATGCTATCAACGTGTTGTAATGTGTTACTCTAAGGTGTGTGATGCTATCAACGTGTTGTAATGTGCTACTCTCTAAGGTGCCTGATGCTATCAACGTGTTGTAATGTGTTACTCCAAGGTGTGTGATGCGATCAGTGTGTTGTAATGTGTTACTCTCTAAGGTGTGTCATGCTATCAACATGTTGTAATGTGTTACTCTAAGGTGTGTGATGCTATCAACGTGTTGTAATGTGTTACTCTCTAAGGTGCCTGATGCTATCAACGTGTTGTAATGTGTTACTCCAAGGTGTATGATGCGATCAGTGTGTTGTAATGTGTTACTCTCTAAGGTGTGTCATGCTATCAACGTGTTGTAATGTGTTACTCTCTAAGGTGTGTCATGCTATCAACGTGTTGTAATGTGTTAGTCCAAGGTGTCTCATGCTATCAACTTGTTGTAATGTGTTACTCCAAGGTGTGTGATGCTATCAACGTGTTGTAATGTGTTACTCTCTAAGGTGCCTGATGCTATCAACGTGTTGTTATGTGTTACTCTAAGGTGTCTCATGCTATCAACGTGTTGTAATGTGTTACTCCAAGGTGTCTCATGCTATCAACGTGTTGTAATGTGTTACTCTCTAAGGTGTCTCATGCTATCAACGTGTTGTAATGTGTTACTCCAAGGTGTCTCATGCTATCAACGTGTTGTAATGTGTTACTCCAAGGTGTCTCATGCTATCAACGTGTTGTAATGTGTTTAAGGTAAATAAGAGAGGTTAACAGTGTGACTCCAACCCAAAACCTGCGTTTGTTCAAAATGCAATGCCTTATCCTTCGTCTATCTCAGACTGGAGAACCTTGATTACCTTTAGTCACGGACAGACATTACTCACCCAGACAGCCAATGCTGCCGTCCAGTGCTATGTAATTAAGATCTGCTTTCGATGCTTGGTGATCTCTCTCATCCTCCTGTGTCCAGTCTCGCTTAGAGAAGATGTCTTTTTGACGATAGGCTGCGTTATCATCAAAGTTAATCTTTGCATCCATACAGAAAACTGAAAATAAAAAATATGATAAAATTAAAATAATATATATATATATATATATATATATATATATATATATATATATATATATATATATATATATATATATATATATATATATATATATATATATATATATATATGATTGAAATGACTTGATGTACAGTTAATTCTGTAAAAAAACAACCAAACCCAAACAACGCATGAAGATGAAATGAAAACAAGTAAGTCGAGACATGACAAGCACAAGGAAATTCTATTTAACCCAAGCGGATATTATTGCCGGCAAAGAACAAAACATAAATAGGCAGCAAGTTAATTTTTTCAGCTATTTTTTTTTTTATATGAACCTCAGACAAATCTAAATTCTTAATGTAAACTATAACAAAATAACGACGAGAACAAATGGTCACTTTCGAACACACCTTCACCGTTGCTGTTTTCTGTCATGGGGTTAATTTCCAACATTGTGGCGTCGTATTTAAGAAAAACGTCGTTGTACATCTTCATCATATAATTCGCAGCCTGAGCAAATGAAGACAAAACAAAGAACAAATAAAAGCCAAAACATAAAAGTTGTGTAAACAAGATATGAAGGAAATGGAGCGGGGAAACGTGTCACAGATAAAATTGTATCGTCTGCACCGTTTCTTAATCCTTTACTCAGACCTGCCTTGTTGTACACACGACAAACAATGAGTAGAAATACGAATGTCTGGCTCCAGCTATAGAATTGGATTCTCCTCGTTTGACTCGACAAATCTTGTTGAAAAGGAAATTTTAGTTCCGCAGAACCTATATTATTCAGGACTTTGGAGCATTTTTGGATCATTCTGATGGCAAATTATTTATTTCTAAAGCATTTAAAGTGGATTTTATTTATTTCCACCCCCTGGAAAGGACGAATCTTTGACACTCAATATCAAGTGGGCAGCTCTGATTTACTGCTTTTTTGGGGTTTTTGTTGTTGTTGCTTTTCTTCATACTGCCATAAAGGGAACAAACCAACTGAGATTATTCCCATTAAATGATGATATTTCATAATTCTAAAGATACTACAATGTGAACCCTTTCGTCACCAGAGATAGATTTTTCTTTCTTTTCTTTGGTGTTTTCAGCATAAAGCAACTTAATAATCAAGTTAATTCTTTTTTTTTTTTCATTACGGGTATATCACTAGCTGGTTGAATGTGTTATTTAAAAAAAACATTTCCTTCAATTAATCAATTATATATAAATTGAATTGAATCAATACAATACACAGATAAAGCATAAATATGATCTGAGAATACTGACAGTGTAAATATGGTTAGATGCAAATCTTAAGTACTAAAACCAAAATATATTTATTGTGAAAACCTTGAAATCCAAAATCAACTGATAGAATTGTAGTAATCAATCTGATGTTTCCATGTCCCTCAAATGTTATCATTATTACCATCACAGAAATAGGAACTTCTCTACTGTCATATTAACATGAAACCAGAATTAATCTGAAAATTGGCCCCTCGCCCACCGTCATGGATCAGCAGTGGACCATGAAAACCATATTCAAGGATCAGCTGTTTACCGTGGAAACGCAGAAAACGTGTTATAATTTTGTGATTAAAAAAAAAATAGATTTAGTGGTTAACAGCTGATTCATGAATTTGGCGAGGGGCCAATTTTCAGATTAATTCTGGTTTCTACTTGAAAATGAAGAGTTGCATTTATATAATCAATAAATTTCTGTCATTTGAATCAATTGTAACATTTTCTTCTTTCCCCCTTATATTTTTTTAATAGCTTTTTAGAGCTTTTTTTAAACATAGCGCAATAAACACGCTCAAAGTGCTTTACAAGGGGTCCCTGACCAACAGCACCATTTAACATGTAGGACAGGACATGATGCCTTTTAGACGATATTACAATTTTATTTTTCGGACAGAGACAACGCTGTTAACGGCCGGATACTCATTTTACACCTGAGTACAGTAAGAGAATGTGAGACTCAATTATGCGCTGAGCGAGCAAGGCCCGAACCCAGGACCTTCCAATCCGATAGCGAGTGTCATACCAGTAGACCACATAGTCGCATTGTCTTCCTGTTTGAATGCCTCGATGGTGGAGGAAGGTGGTGGATAATAAAAAAAAACTTACTGCCTCAATTGAGCTATCTGAGAAACCCATTTCTTTGGCCACATAGGACGCTTGCTCCTTGCTCAGGCCTTTCTCAATGTCCACTGGTTCCTTTATTATGGCACTGGGGTTTTCCGCTGCTACCTCCTCTATGTTGACACCACCGAATGCACTGCCAACTAAAACTGGTCCCTGAAAAATAACGTTAACGAAGAATGAGAAATACTTGATAGGTAAAGGAGAAAGAGATAGAGAGAAAGAAAGAAAGAAAGAGAGAGAGAGAGAGAGAGAGAGAGAGAGAGAGAGAGAGAGAGAGAGAGAAAAGAGAGAGAGAGAGAGAGAGATAAGAGAGAGAGAGGAGGAAGAGAGAGAGAGAGAGAGAGAGAAGATACCAAAGCTACTCAGGAAGGCGAGATGAAGAGTCACCGAAGTAGAGCCCCCACCACCATAGACTGTTCATCCGGTATGGCTGCCCGTTGTATGGTAAAAGCTTCAAAATACTTGTACAAATCTCCCTGGCTGCAGTCGTGTAACTATGATAGAAAATCACAATGTCTCCATGTGATTGCTTCGAATAAACCTCTATAATGATAAAATAAAGCAATAATAGATAATAGTAATAATATATTATATATACAATTAATAATATATAATAATATAATAATAATAATAATATAATAATAATAATAATAATAATAATAAAAATAATAATAATAATAATAATAATAATAATAATAATAATAATAATAATAATAATAATATATATAAAAATAATAATAATAATAATAATAATAATAATAATAATAATAATAATAATAATAATAATAATAATAATAATAATAATAATAATAAATAATAATAATATAATAATAATAATAATAATAATAATAATAATAATAATAATAATAATAATAATATTAATACAAAACACAATGCATTCATACTTCCTTTCATATTAACCCCATTTTAAAGCACAACACTCGTCAGCAACATGAAGTTATTGACAAAAAAAGAACAATAAAAAAGACCTTCATCAGGTCATCAGGCTCATAAGGCAAAAGCTTTTCCCAGTTTCTGAAACTTGAAACAGAAAAGTAACAGTGGTTTACCAGCCTATGGGTAGGAAGCTAGTCTATTGTGGCTATTTAGTCTAGTGGTATGACACTCGCTTTCGGATCAGAAGGTCCCGAGTTCGAGCCTCTCTCAGTGCATAGGTGAGTCCTTGGAAAAGGCTCTTTACTCGCATTCTCTAAGGTGTAAAATGAATACCTGGCTGTTAATAGCATTGTCTCTGTCTGAAAGAAAGGGTATTATTGACTAACAGGCATCATGTCTCATTCTACATGTTACATGTTACTTCATGTGTAAAACGCTTTGAGTACGCTTAATGGATATTGCGCTATATAATGGGGTCAATGCACCAGGAAACAATACCAGTTCCTTTGCTTGTTGAGCAGGAGTTCTGGCACTGAGACATCACTCCTCCCCCCCCCCCCCCCCCATCCCCCCTCCCACAAAGAGAAAACAAACAAAAACAAAACAAAACCCAAAAAACAACAACAAATAAACAAGAAATCAAACAAAACAAAATACCAAAAACACACACAAATAAAAAACAAATTAAAAAAAACACAAAAAAAAGAAAACCCTCCACCCCAAAAAATAACAAATAAATAGAAGACGAAAATAAACATACAAAAGAAAAAACAGACCAAAATCAGTTGATGGACTTACGAGTAGACAAGTTTGACCCCTCCCTTCAAGCCACTGTCCCATGATCCTTTGCCTCGACCTCCAGCCAAGACCTGGGCCTTGACCACAACATCAGGACTACCTGTCAGCTCAGCTGAGGGTGGGAAATGAGAAAATAATTTGAATTAGATACCAATGAGTGACGTCACACAGTAAAATGTCAGACGGACTTGGATATTAACTTAAATGCTTAACTCACTCAACCCTAACACCGACTATATCCGTAGTTAACTCACTCAACCCTAACACCGACTATATCCGTAGTTTACTCACTCAACCCTAACACCGACTATATCCGTAGTTTACTCACTCAACCCTAACACCGACTATATCCGTAGTTAACTCACTCAACCCTAACACCGACTATATCCGTAGTTAACTCACTCAACCCTAACACCGACTATATCCGTAGTTTAACTCACTCAACCCCTAACACCGACTATATCCGTAGTTACTCACTCACCCTCACACCGACTATATCCGTAGTTAAACTCACTCAACCCTAACACCGACTATATCCGTAGTTTAACTCACTCAACCCTAACACCGACTATATCCGTAGTTAAACTCACTCAACCCTAACACCGACTATATCCGTAGTAACTCACTCAACCCTAACACCGACTATATCCGTAGTTTACTCACTCAACCCTAACACCGACTATATCCGTAGTTAACTCACTCAACCCTAACACCGACTATATCCGTAGTTAACTCACTCAACCCTAACACCGACTATATCCGTAGTTTACCCGGGGTTATTTTTACCACATGCCCATTTATTACATTTTTCTGAGACAAATTATAGGCGTAGTATCAAAGCTAATGTTTTTAAATTTTACATGTTAGTGGTAGTTGAATAAAACTATCTATATACATGCTCATTTTTAAAACATTTTTTTTCTAATTTTGAAAAGTAGCAAAAATATCTTGGATTGAGTGAGTTAAATTGAACTGAAATATTAGTCTTCAGTGCTGATGGTGACAAAAAGGGAAAAAGGAGGAAAATTATGAATGGTTTTCTTTACACCACATGTTTACTTCACCAACCCCCACTTTTAGAGCCATTGAGATGATAAATTACTCTAGCTGTTTTCTTTATGGTGGGGAAACTGCACCAGTTTGTTCCACCACACATCAAATCTCTCAGAGCCAAAAAATTTGATTGAGGATAATGTCATTTTTTAAAGGAGGAAATTTTTCCTCTGACACATAAGTCGCGGATTTCCGCGGATCCGAGGAAAACCATCAGCACTGAGTCTTGGAACCTTGGAACTAGCTTTTTTTTCAGGGGACTAAACAAGAACTTCATAAAGTGTTAAAACCCAAATAATGACTCTGATGTAAACGATACCAAGCTGCTAAAAGCTGTGGACTGCTGTCAGTCATTCACAAACAAGAATAGAACTTAAGCTTCAGCTTTTTTTATATAGCGCAATATCCACTAAAGACGAGACATGACACCTGTTAGGTGATATTACAATTTTTTCAGACAGAATATCGCTGTCAATGGCCAGATACTCATTTTACACCTGAGTGCGGTGGGAGAATGTGAGTAAAGAGCCTTTTGAGTGAGGCTCGAACCCAGGACTTTTCAACTGTTAACACTCGTATCAGAAAACCTCAATGGTCCTATCACATCTTTGTTTTCTATTTATACGTATTCTACGTTTTAATTGGGTAGACTTCAACATATAAAATTTCATCCAACAGGTACCTTCCAGAAGTGACAGGAAAGATGTGAAATACACTTCTCTCCACTTAATTGCACACATTCCCAAATTTTGATAAATAAAAAGTCATTCAAACAGAGAGAGCATTTTAGCAGGGCCATTATTAAAGAAAAAATGGATTTTCTGGTTTTGAGAAATTTTGCAAATAAGAGGAGGAGGTTCTCCAACAACGATGTTTCCTCCAATGTTGTTTGAACGCATCATTTAACAATACATTATATTCTATATATATATGGTCAAATGATAAGTTCTTAATAACACGAGACGAAACACATTGTTGGAGAATATGTAAAAAAAACCAAGGTGAGAATAAATAAATAAATATTTCACTCCAAGAAACTGTCGAGCATTCTACGTGGTTCCAGCTGACTCCCCTCAATCCCACACACTCACACACACACACACACATATAAAACAAACGACAGTTACCAATTTCTGTAGCATCTTTGAAGACCTGATTGGCAGACTCGGCCACTCTGAACCTGGGGACAGCAACGCCGGCATCTCGCAACAACTCCATGGACATGTGCTCATGGAGCGACAGATTCCGTCGGGACGGCTCTTGAATCCCGTAACTTTTTGGAACCAACAGATTGGAACATACTGGTAAAGCCTGCTCAAATAAAAATAATTAAAAAAAAAAGAAGATTTTTGAGTTCATTTACAAGTAATAACATTTGTAAGTAATAGAACCATATTTTCCGGACTATAAGCCACTACTTTTTCCTCCTGATTTACTGTGTGTTATTTTTTTTAAAAATCAATCAATACAATATAATCCATTAAAGGCGAGATTCAAGGTTACCATGTATGTTACTGTTACCGTGTACGTAGATCCTGAGGCTAGGTGCCCGGTTGGTAACGAAAATAATGATACCAAGATATCTGCGATATTCCTCTTTATAACGAAGTTATGCATCTTTTGAACCCCTCTAAAACTTTTACTTTTAGTAAAAGCGAACGCAATTTCCAGTCATAACTTTCTTATGGGCGAGTTGGGTCACAATTTGACTCCCACGGCTGCTGCTCACTAAACTGTACGTAGACACAGCGTATAGATTCTCGATGACGAATGTGTGTGTGTGTGTGAGAGAGAGAGAGAGAGAGAGAGAGAGAGAGAGAGAGAGAGAGAGAGGAGAGAGAGAGAGAGAGGAGAGGGGGGGGTCGAGATTTGTAATACTCGATGAAAAATCCATAAACTGAATACTAAAGACTAACACTATCAAGTAAACAGAAGTGAGGAGAGGAAGAGGCTTTTTTGGGGGGCTTGGGGACTTCTCTGCTAGAGATCTAGACGTCTAAAAAATCTAGAGTTCGAGGTGAGATCCTGCACTGTTACCGTACGTTACGTGCGTTGGTCCCGGGATCTTCAACAATAAATCGGGGGGCAAGATACCCCACCTTACGATCCATTCTCTTCTTTTTAAAGTACAAGTGCTCACCTTCACTGTTTGCTGTGATGCCAATTTCTCGGCTATCCTGCAACTACACGAACGAAAGAACAAGTTCGCCATCGTTTCGATAGGGCAACAACTTGAACTCTTTCGTGACAAAGTTTGAATTGGTGTTCAAGGAAGGTCACCGATCTGATAAAAACTTTGCACGGATCAAAGATATGAGCCAAATAAGCCAAATTACAGTGGCGGCCTATAGTCCGACCACCTGCGTTCCCAACCTTTTGTCCGAATTACAAAGACATCCGGATAGTGGAAATAGTAGTGACAACTTATGTCATCATGACCTTAAACCATGGTAATCTAAGTGGCAAACAACAACAAGACTATACTTTTTTTTTTCATCATTGACCAAAGTGCGATATATAATGGCACTTTTTTCAAGGGTTTGGATTCATATATGAGTTATTTTTTATAGCGTCACATAGCGCTATTTAATAAATCCATAGCCAGAATTATTTGATATTTATTCTGAACCGATGTGCACTTATTTGCAGCTCAGATAATCCAATTCAGTATGGGCTCGTTGTGATGAAGATCTAAAGAAAATGATGCAAAATATTTTCCATTACAACAATGTTAAACTAGGTCCTTAATCGGGTTCGGATGTCAGACCTGCATATATGTACACGTCGTCCTTACTCGATAAGGTGTAAAAAGTATTATATTGCAATGAATTCACGACTGCAGTGATCATTTAGGAAAAGATGGTATTTTTGATCATCAGAACATAATATCAGACAGCACTAGGAGTTCCTTTTTTTGTTTCGCCGTGAGCTAATCCTTCAACCGAACCCTGCAAGGTATTACATGCCGTTACAGAGAGAACGTCAACATAGCATTGCACATGCGTCTGCTTTATCAACGGAGGAAATATATCGTTTGGATAACGAGATATCACCAGTGGCGGTTCTAGCCTATTTACAGTGGTGGGGCAAAGATGATTCGGTCATATATATATATATATATATATATATATATATATATATATATATATATATATATATATATATATATATATATATATATTATATATATATATATATTTTTTTTTTTTTTTTTAAATTTATTTTTATTTTTTATTTTATTTTACTTATTTATTTATGTTTTTAAATTTATCTTTTTATTTTTTTTAAAGTTATTTATTTGTTTATTTATTTTTTAATTAATTTTTTTTAAATTATTATTTTTTTTCACCTTTAAAAAATAATATTTCAACCACAAATAATCACATTCACAATGAAATGACAATACCAGTAGATTTTAATTATTCCAAACGTAATCAAAAATGAATCACGAAAGAGAATACCACTAAAAAATAAAGCGACGAGACATAATGCGACAACACCTTGACAATACAAGTCCATTTCGTTCACTCGTAAATTAAAGATTTGCTTTAATCCCTCAACGGCCAGATTAATATTTCTGTTACATTACTGGTTTTCAGTAGTATGTAGTAACCTTAAAGTTTTAATCGAGAAGCAACAACAGCGATATGACTCGAGTTTCATTCAGAGCTCAAATTGCATTTCACTGCTGTCTTGATGATTAGAATGATCGTGCCGGTGGTGGTAGTGGTTGGAATAGTGGTAGCGGCGGTGGTGGTGGTGGTGGTGGAGGAGGATGTAATTATGGTAGTGGTTTTGGTGGTGCTGTTGGTTAGAATGATAGTTGTGGAGACGATGACGGAAATTTTATGATGATATTGATATTGTTTTTATTGCTATTGTAGTACTTGTTAATATTGTTGTTGTTGTTAATGATGAAGATGATGATGATGATGATGATGATGATGATGATGATGATGATGATGATTATGATGACAACGACGATGTCGTCGACAATGATGGTTACCATACGATATTACAAAGTTTATTCAATCTTAGGCTTTCGACAATAAATCATACAATTTGATGACAACATACATGAAAGTGGAAAAAAAATGGTAAATGGAACCAAATAATAAACTGATACGATTAATAACCACAAAAAAATACAACAATAGAAATACCACCAATACATACAATAATAATAACAATGATAATAATAATAATAATAATAATAATAATAATAATAATAATAATAATAATAATAATAATAATAATAATAATAATAATAAAACTAATAATAATAATGATAATAATAATAATAATAATAATAATAATAATAATAATAATAATAATAATAATAATAATAATAATAATAATAATAATAATAATAATAATAATAATAATAATAATAATAATAATAACAATAATAACAATAATAACAATAATAATAATAATAATAATAATAATAATAATAATAATAATAATAATAATAATAATAATAATAATAATAATAATAATAATAATAATAATAATAATAATGATAATAATAATAATAATAACAATAATAATATTACCATCATCATTACTACCACCACCATCATTACTACTACCACCACCGCTACCACTATCACTACCACCATCACCATCATTATTACGTTTCCAATCATTTTTTCTCGTTTTTAAAAATTTGATATCTATCAAAACAGACGAAAATTCCGGTGATTTTTTTAAAGGATAGTTAAAATATCTACCATTTTATTAACCCTGAAAACTACGATTTTTATTTTCCAATTTCAAGTAGGCAGGTCTGCTATGACAAGTATCAGTATCAGTTCCAGAGTCAAAATAAGACAAACAAAAACAACGTTTATTTAATCTTAGGCTTTCGCCAATACTTCATACAATACAATTAAGACAAAATAATGTTACCAATTTCTCCTCATGCATTCGTTAGACTATAACAATAACGACCGTGTTATCTTTACTCCTTACCCAACCAACCCCGAGCTTCCGCCTCTTCATCGCGAACTATCTTATGTATGTATTAGCTTCAGGACGGGCAAGTAAGGAATCTGTCCACCCTTCCGTATTTCCTCTATAACTTAGTTAGAATTCAACTCTCTCCTTTCTCAGAAGAGTATTTCTCGTATACTAATTCAATTGTTGAGAAAACCAAAATGGTGGTTGTATTTTATATATTTATTTAGTCGTGACTTTGAATAAAAGTGTTTTGTTTTATTAGAGGGAATACAATAGAAAATTACATTGTTTTGCAAAATTATTTTGTCTGGCAATAAAAATACAGCGGTAATTACTTTAAGAATTAAAAAAAAAAGAACTAACAAATTAATTTGTTAAAAAAAAAACAAAAAAACCCCAAAAACAACAAAAACAACAACAACAACAAAAAACAAATAAGAAAACAATTAAAATAAATGAGTTTTGAGAAGCACTAAAGAAAACGAGAAAAAAAAAAAGTTTAAATGGATAAACAAATATATAAAAACAACACAAATTAATACTAAATTGATATAAAATTAGTCAATTAATAAATTTAATTCAATACTGGAACATTCCCAAAGTCATTACATCAATGGTACCAGCACACGTAAGTAAATAAATAAGAAAAAGTTCGTTTGCCAAAATCTCTATTTAGTTTTAATAATAATAATAATAATAATAATAATGCTGAAAACTTATATAGCGCTATAACTCCAAGACACCAGACTCTAAGCGCTTAAATTACAAATTACTTTGGCTGAAACATACTCATTCACACACACAAGCACACACACACACACACACACATACACACACACAACACAACACACAACACAAACCAAACCTATCTTGCTTCTCATACCATCTACTAAAATCGAAACAAATATGTTTTAAGCGAACGTTTAAAAATAGACAAAGATTCTTTTTCACGAATGCTCTGCGGTAAGGCGTTCCAAATAGAGGGTCCGAAATGAGAAAAGGATCTCATTCCAGCATTTTTCCGAATTCGAGGGACAACTAGTTTTGTGGAATCACTGGCCGAACGTAAGGGGCGGGGTTTTGAATATCTTTCAATTAGTTCTGAAAGGTAGGAAGGGGCAGTACCTTCAAGACAACGATACACTAAAACACAAGCTTTGAATTTAATTCTTTTCTCAACAGGCAGCCAATGCAGGTCATGAAGTAGAGGTCCGGCAGAGTCGCACCTACGCTTCATAAATACTAGTCTGGCAGCGCTGTTTTGGACAATCTGAAGACGTTTCAGATTGTATTGCGAAACGCCAAACAACAGAGCATTACAATAATCCAATTTCGATAGTACGAGGGACACAACCAGGTGCTTGGTCACATCCTCAGATATGAACCGTCTAATGGAAGCAATCTTTTTTAGTTGGAAAAAGAGAGATCTAACCAAATTATTAACCTGATGCTCCATCGACAGTCCAGAGTCTAAGAATGTGCCAAGGTTTTTCACTTTGTCAACAATTTGAATAGAGGCATCCCCCAACTTCAAATCTGTTTCACTTTTCCACTTCCTGTTCCCCACATACAGCACCTCCGTCTTATCATCATACAGTTTCAGTCTGTTCTCATTCATCCATTGTTCATTGGATACAATTTTTACTATTGGCTGATACTTCTTGTAAATTTCTCATATTGGAAACGCAGTACAATTGCGTATCATCAGCGTATTGATGGTAAGACAGACCAAAACTTCTGATGATTTTAGACAGAGGGCCAACGTACAAAACAAAAAGAACGGGTCCAAGTACTGAACCCTGGGGAACCCCACAATCAAGAAAGATTTCCTCCGATCTATATTCATCCACCGTAATAATCTGTTTACGATTAAACAAATATGACCTAAACCAATCAAGCGCTGCACCAGACACGCCATAAGTAATTTCAAGACGTTTGAGAAGAAGATTGTGATCAATAGTATCAAAAGCAGACGATAGGTCAAGCAAATTCAGCAAAGAACATGAACCATTGTCTATAACAGAGAGGAGATCATTAACAACCCTAACAAGTGCGGTTTCCGTCGAATGATGTTGCCTATAAGCAGACTGAAATTTTTCTTCAAGACAATTATTTTTAAGATGCGACAGTAATTGTTTCAAAACAAGCTTTTCTAAGATCTTAGAGAGAAAAGGAAGATTAGAGACAGGGCGATAGTTTTCACTGGTTAAAAAGGTGGGCTCATTTGAATTAGCCCGACCTAGTACTAGAGAGGCCAGACAGCAAAAATCGGAGTTAGTTCACCGTCAGGCGACGTGACGATGAGATGACGATGTGGGCGGAGTGGAGTGGTTGGGGAGGGGGGGGGGGGTGATAAAAAAGAACAGGAGCGTATCCTGGTTTATGCATTACGGGATGCATGGTGATTCGCAATCTATCAAAAATACACACAAATTGATTTCAGTACGAAGTATCAAGTTTAAGCAGTAACTTTTGAAATTATCTATTTTAAATTTGATTATTTCAGACCTGGTAATACAGCATATAACTTGAAAAAAACAGGCTGGTATTTGCCCACCCTGCCCATTATTACCAGCCGTCCCTGGATATCACTCATTATATTTGAGAAATCAGTTTTCAAAATGTTATTATAAACATACTTTTATAAAATAAAAATATAACCAATAAAATTATTTTGATGAAAAGTTCACAGTTATGCGTCGCAAAGAATGAAAAATAATAAGGAATGCACTCAAGATTTAAGATTTACCCGCCGTGAAATCACTGACTTCACGGTTCTGTAACTCAGACTAAAAGATGGTTGAGAAACGATTTAACTGATGCAAACATCACAGTATCACAGCCCAGGGTCGCGGTCAACACACATATTCAGCATTTCAGGGCGATGCTACAACTTGTAACAAGCCAGTTATCTTCTTGTGTTTTTTTTTCAATGACTTTTTGTTGATTTTTAAAATCTGAATCTGAATATTTTTCGAAGTTGACTCAGATCTGAGTATTTGTATTCGAGGGCGGAGAGAGTTGTTGAATCTGCAAATGGCCTTGTTTGAGATACTACAGCTTTGGGGAAGGTCATGTATGCGACAGAGGAAAAGAATCGGACCTCGAACAGTCCCGGACGATGACAATACACCATTGACGATAACTTGCTGTGTTCTTTGTGTCAGAAATGATGTACGCCATCTAGTCAAACGGTGTGTTGTGACGATGCTACCCGGCGGGTTCGCGACGGTGCACGAATGCGGGCCGGACTTTGCTGATTGGGTCGATCGTCATAACATAGTAGTGTGAGAACCATAAGAGGCTGCTGCCATTTGTGGATATGACCTTTTATGTCGTAACTTTCTATTTTATAGAGTAATTCTAATGTGCGGGACGGTGACAAGTGCTAAGATGTTCACGTCAGTTTGTATTTTGTTGTCAAAATATTTGACAAGTTCATACATAATTATGATCAATTGGTTTCCATACGATCCCACGTTGTAGAGATGTTAATATATAGTGTTGGTTTCAATAATATGATGGCATACTATATTGTGTTCCAACATTTTATACACACATGTCAAAGATACAGGCCTGTTGTTTGCTACAACCTGTTTACTGCATTAACATTTTTTTATGTTTGCGTGTGTCCAATCATCCGGGGGGGGGGGGGGGGGGGTCCAGATTTGAGGGACAAGTTAAATATTTTTGTTATCGCGGGTGCAAGTTCTTTTGCATGATATTTATTGTTACAGTGAATTACGTAATCAGTCGGATGGTGAACAGGTTTGAACTGAGATATTGTTACAGTGAATGACGTCATCAGTCGGATGGTGAACAGGTTTGAACTGAGATATTGTTACAGTGAATGACGTAATCAGTCGGATGGTGAACAGGTTTGAACTGAGATATTGTTACAGTGAATGACGTAATCAGTCGGATGGTGAACAGGTTTGAACTGAGATATTGTTACAGTGAATGACGTAATCAGTCGGATGGTGAACAGGTTTGAACTGAGATATTGTTACAGTGAATGACGTAATCAGTCGGATGGTGAACAGGTTTGAACTGAGATATTGTTACAGTGAATGACGTAATCAGTCGGATGGTGAAAAGGTTTGAACTGAGATATTGTTACAGTGAATGACGTAATCAGTCGGATGGTGAACAGGTTTGAACTGAGATATTGTTACAGTGAATGACGTAATCAGTCGGATGGTGAACAGGTTTGAACTGAGATATTGTTACAGTGAATGCCATAATCAGTCGGATGGTGAACAGGTTTGAACTGAGATATTGTTACAGTGAATGACGTAATCAGTCGGATGGTGAACAGGTTTGAACTGAGATATTGTTACAGTGAATGACGTAATCAGTCGGATGGTGAACAGGTTTGAACTGAGATATTGTTACAGTGAATTACGTAATCAGTCGGATGGTGAAAAGGTTTGAACTGAGATATTGTTACAGTGAATGACGTAATCAGTCGGATGGTGAACAGGTTTGAACTGAGATATTGTTACAGTGAATGACGTAATCAGTCGGATGGTGAACACGTTTGAACTGAGATATTGTTACAGTGAATGACGTAATCAGTCGGATGGTGAACAGGTTTGAACTGAGATATTGTTACAGTGAATGACGTAATCAGTCGGATGGTGAACAGGTTTGAACTGAGATATTGTTACAGTGAATGACGTCATCAGTCGGATGGTGAACAGGTTTGAACTGAGATATTGTTACAGTGAATGACGTAATCAGTCGGATGGTGAAAAGGTTTGAACTGAGATATTGTTACAGTGAATGACGTAATCAGTCGGATGGTGAACAGGTTTGAACTGAGATATTGTTACAGTGAATGACGTAATCAGTCGGATGGTGAACAGGTTTGAACTGAGATATTGTTACAGTGAATGACGTAATCAGTCGGATGGTGAACAGGTTTGAACTGAGATATTGTTACAGTGAATGACGTAATCAGTCGGATGGTGAACAGGTTTGAACTGAGATATTGTTACAGTGAATGACGTAATCAGTCGGATGGTGAAAAGGTTTGAACTGAGATATTGTTACAGTGAATTACGTAATCAGTCGGATGGTGAACAGGTTTGAACTGAGATATTGTTACAGTGAATGACGTAATCAGTCGGATGGTGAAAAGGTTTGAACTGAGATATTGTTACAGTGAATGACGTAATCAGTCGGATGGTGAACAGGTTTGAACTGAGATATTGTTACAGTGAATGACGTAATCAGTCGGATGGTGAACAGGTTTGAACTGAGATATTGTTACAGTGAATGACGTAATCAGTCGGATGGTGAACAGGTTTGAACTGAGATATTGTTACAGTGAATGACGTAATCAGTCGGATGGTGAACAGGTTTGAACTGAGATATTGTTACAGTGAATGACGTAATCAGTCGGATGGTGAACAGGTTTGAACTGAGATATTGTTACAGTGAATGACGTAATCAGTCGGATGGTGAACAGGTTTGAACTGAGATATTGTTACAGTGAATGACGTAATCAGTCGGATGGTGAACACGTTTGAACTGAGATATTGTTACAGTGAATGACGTAATCAGTCGGATGGTGAACAGGTTTGAACTGAGATATTGTTACAGTGAATGACGTAATCAGTCGGATGGTGAACAGGTTTGAACTGAGATATTGTTACAGTGAATGACGTAATCAGTCGGATGGTGAACAGGTTTGAACTGAGATATTGTTACAGTGAATGACGTAATCAGTCGGATGGTGAAAAGGTTTGAACTGAGATATTGTTACAGTGAATGACGTAATCAGTCGGATGGTGAACAGGTTTGAACTGAGATATTGTTACAGTGAATGACGTAATCAGTCGGATGGTGAACAGGTTTGAACTGAGATATTGTTACAGTGAATGACGTAATCAGTCGGATGGTGAACAGGTTTGAACTGAGATATTGTTACAGTGAATGACGTAATCAGTCGGATGGTGAAAAAGTTTGAACTGAGATATTGTTACAGTGAATTACGTAATCAGTCGGATGGTGAACAGGTTTGAACTGAGATATTGTTACAGTGAATGACGTAATCAGTCGGATGGTGAAAAGGTTTGAACTGAGATATTGTTACAGTGAATGACGTAATCAGTCGGATGGTGAACAGGTTTGAACTGAGATATTGTTACAGTGAATGACGTAATCAGTCGGATGGTGAACAGGTTTGAACTGAGATATTGTTACAGTGAATGACGTAATCAGTCGGATGGTGAACAGGTTTGAACTGAGATATTGTTACAGTGAATGACGTAATCAGTCGGATGGTGAAAAGGTTTGAACTGAGATATTGTTACAGTGAATGACGTAATCAGTCGGATGGTGAACAGGTTTGAACTGAGATATTGTTACAGTGAATGACGTAATCAGTCGGATGGTGAACAGGT
>NC_088369.1:46170311-46182811 GCF_034508935.2 Berghia stephanieae
GTTGTCTTTGTAAAAAAAAAAGAAGATATTGCAATATCGTTTTACTGGTAATGCCCTGGTGATCTAGACAAGGGAAAGTTATTCAAACAAAATTAATTTCGTTTTCATTTTTCTGTTAAAAAAAATATATATAAATTATAAATGTATAAACAAAACAAGCAAATTCGCATTTAAAAAGAGATTAAAAACACGATGGTCAACACAGCTGCAATCGAACACCTCCTCCACCAGAGATAATGTCACGGTGAACCAGACAAGGAAAAGCATACTCAGAATAAAATTGTAATATTGTCTAACATGCGTCATGTCTCGTCCAAGACGTCAAGTGTTGCCGTTGGCTGGAGAACTCTTCGTGTTTGTTTGCTTTTGTTTTTAACTGTTTAATGGCGTTTTCAACACTATTTAGGTCGTTTAAGTTCCCGAACTCTTAATAGAAATACTCTCAAACCAACGCCAATAACGAGTGTCCATGACAACAATTTGAAATCAAGCTCATAATTACTTTCGGTCCTGGCAATATTATGTACCCGCACGAAAACCGACAAAAAAACTTTTGGACGACTCATCACGTAAAAAAAAAAACAAACCAAAAAAAAAAAGATTGAGCGTTTTTATAGCGCAATATCCACTAAATGTGCTCAAAGCGCTTTACATGGGGTCCCCGGTCAACAGCAACATTCAACATGTAGGACGAGACATGACGCCTGTTAGGCGATATCACATTTTTTCGGACAATGACAACGTTGTTAACGGCCAGGTTCTCGTTTTACACCTGAGTACGGTGAGAGAATGTGAGTAAAGAGTCTTTTCCAATGACTCAACTATGCGCCGAGCGCGAGGCTCGAACCCAGGGCCTTCCGATCCGAAAGCGAGTGTCATACCACTAGACCACATAGCCGCACAAACCGCCCCTCTCCCCCAACTCTAGCTTTTATATAGCGCAATATCCACTGAACAGGACCCAAAGCACTGTACAAAGGGTCCCTGACCAACAACAACACGAAACATATAGAACGAGACATGATGCCTGTTAGGTAATGTTACAGTTATTCTGTCAGAAACAACGCTGTTAACAGCCCGATACTCATTTTCCACCTGAGTACAATGAGAGAATGTGAGAAAAGTCTCTTCCAGGGTCTCAACTATTGGCCGAGCAAGGCTCGAAACCAGGACTTTCTGATCCGAAAGCGAGTGTCATATCACATGACGTCATGGCCATTAATCAAACCATTACGATATACTCAAATATGTCAAAATTCATTAGTCCGAGAATTGATTTTTTGACCAATTTAATCCATATATATATATATATATATATATATATATATATATATTATATATATATATATATATATATATATATATATATATATATATATATCATAAAGGAAATATTTCCAGATCAAAATATTTTTTAAAAGCCTTTTATTAGCAAACAGCAGTGAATAAAACATAATTTTGATTTACTTGGGTGTAGATTCGTGATATTTCACCGCTGAACTCATTTGCAGCTGGGATAGGGAGGAGGCAATGGTGTAATCACATAATATAGGATAATTAATGGCAACGATTGTCAACGTCATCGGAATAGAGTTGGATCTCTCGACATTGTGTTGGAGAGTCAGAGAGAGAGAGTGAGAGGAGAGGAGAGAGGAAGAGATGGAAGAGAGAGAGAAGAGAGGAGGAGTGAGAGAGAGAGAGAGAGAGAGAGAGAAGAGAGAGAGAGAAGAGAAGAAGAGGAGAGAGAGAGAGAGAGAGAGAGAGAGAGAGAGAGAGAGAGAGAGAGTCTTTTCCAGGGACTCAACTATGCGCCGAGTAAGGCTCAAACCCAGGAGCTTTCGGACCCAAAGCGAGTGTCTTACCACAAGACCGCATAGCCGCGCAAAACAAAACATGATGTCAATTTATGACCTAAAAGGATAAAACTTTAAGCGGGATTTGAAAGTTGTCAAGGAATTAGAGCATCTCACATGTGATGGGAGAGAGTTCCAAAAATGGAGGTGGGGGGAGGGTAGATGGATAGTTAGATGGATAGATAGAGAGACAGATGCAGGGTGGGTGAGAGAGAGAGAGAGAGAGAGAGAGAGAGAGAGAGAGAGAGAGAGAGAGAGAGAGAGAGAGAGAGAGAGAGAGAGAGAGGAATAAAAAATAAGAAAGAAAGAGAAAGCGTTGTATGAATACGCCCAACCAAATCCTTTCAAATGTCATGATAATTCCGACAGTAAACCTTAATGATTACAATTACATTTTTACTATCTATTGACATTTCCATTTACAGAACTAGACCAAAGTATCGAACATCAAATATTCATAAAGCTTGTCGTTTGTTTCAACTTTTCTCAGATCCCGCTCGATTCTCGCTCAAACATTCTACAAGCGGTCTTCGTTTTAGTTGTGACTGCAAGACCATCTTTGTCGAAGACAAGCAAAACTCGAGACCATGCAGATGTTTGGAGGCCGACAGACCAGTTTTGTTGTGGTGGCGTGTACCGCCATTTTGTTATGTTTGGTGCATGTTGGAGCCACAGACGAAATCCGTAAGACCAAACTTTTAAAATTATATTTTTTAATTTTATCTGTCATAAAATCTCAGTAATCTCCAGTTCATACAGAGTTGCTGTGACTGAAAATTTGAAGTGTATCCATTAAAACAATCGTCAAATGAATATGTCTCAATTCAATCAGCTTTATTTTTTAAAAATTAGTCAAAAAGTTCAATTAATTGGTTTCATTTTTGTGAAATTTCAGACTTGCATCAGTTTGATCCGGTGGCTAAAGGCTTCTAAACTTTTCCATTTTTTTTCTCGCACCCGATATATTGTTTGCCACTTTCATTTCGATTTATTGCTCAACTGAATTCAATTTTTCAGTCTTGGGTTCATATTTCGGTGTCACCATTGCGTTGGTAAACTTATTCACTTCAATTCAAACATTGCAAGACTTTACTTGGGAAATAGACACTGACACTGAAAGTAAACTGAAAATATGGCTCTCAGAGTCTGCCTTTGTGTTTGTTTTGTTCGCTTGGTGTAAAGAATAACGCCACTGCCTTATTAGTTGTAATATTTCTGTCTCTATCTGTCCCAAAAATGTCCATCTTGTTTAAAACAATTGAATCGATAGCGGCGTTTCTTTGTATTTTATGTACAGCGATAATTGGATTATTTTGGTTGGGAAGTGGATGTTTAGAATTCTACTGTTTCTGATGGAAAGCATCTAGTTTATCTTCTTCGCTTTTTGTTAGTGCCCATGTTCCACAGTTATAAATAAGTACTGATTAAACAAAGCTCTTGTATAGCTATATTTTTGTTTTTCTTTTCACTTTGTTGTTTCTCAGCCTTACGTGTGTCAGCAGGACATGGCGATCTATCGTGTCAAAGGTCGCTGACGTGTCTATCCCGGTGTTGGTGATATTCTTTTTCTCGGATAGAGCTTTCGCGGTCAGCCGTTAATACGTCCACACAACATCCGTGGTGCTTCTTTCTTGACGAAATCCGCTTTGGCTGTGCGATAAGTACCTTTCTATGTGTGGTCCTATCCTGTTAAGAGTAATTATGGAGGGTGTTTTTTGAATGATGTTCAGTAGGGGTATTGGTCTTAGGTTGCTAGGAGCTCCTTTGGTCTTTCCAGGTTTCTGTATAGAAATTAATGACCCTGTTTTAATATTGAGGCGTTGTGTTCTACAAATATAATATTAGATATGTCGGCAATTTGTTCTTCGAGTTACGTGGTCCATATTTGAATAGTTCAGCGTATATTTTGTCATCTTCTGGGGCATTGTTGTTGCTCAAGCTGTTAAATCCTTTTTGTACTTCCCTTGATGTTATCGGATTGAGCAATGGGCGGGGAGATCGACTAAAACGTGTATTGGCTCCACGTCTTTGTTTCTTAATTTCGTCTCTTAATTTCTTGAAAGAACCGTTGCTATCTCATTTGGGTCGATTTTATACTTTCCTGACTCGTCAGTTACTTTTGGGTTTTCGAAAGGCTTCTTATTGAACATTGCTTGCTTTGTTTACAGCTTCTACTTTTTGATCGAGTTCCAATGTTTTTAATTCGTTCGGTGGTCCCTTTTTGATGCAGCGTCTTGTTTCGTTGCTTTTTGAGACATAGTTTTGTAAGATGTGAGAATTTTACGATCTTACTTTGTTAAAAAGAAAGGAATGCCAACGACGAGTGAAAGATAAGATTATAAGTTTAATCTTAGACCAAGTGACTGTTACTCCAATCGGAAGTAGGAAACCGGAAAGTAAACAATATATGAAGTGGCCAGATAATTTAGGGAGAAATCAACTAAACACTATTTGACGTCACATTGTCTCATCTTCATTTACTGTAGTTTGGATTGTTATTCTGAGTTGTTTTTGTTTTGTTGACAATATTTCCAAATATTTGTCGTGGAGACGGCATACTTGTCTATTTGCTATGACGCCGGTTGTGAGTTGGCGAGTATACATTCCCCACAACACGCCTGGTGTTTGAGTGGCGTGTGTTCTTTTATTGTTCTATGAGTGGGTTAAGTTCTTGCTGGTATTTTATGCGACATTTTGGATCGTTCGCTATAGATAGCATGCGCTTGGCTAAGAAGAAGCTCACAACATTGCCATCCGGAAGTATAGCGAACCAACATACACCACTATGTGTAACCTTGAACGTTTCTAGTCAGGTTAATACAGTTTAGTGAGAATTACTCATAGACGAGGATGGCAAAAAAGCAAAAAGAAAGACCTAAGTGACGTCAACTTCATACTTCTGCCAACACCTATTTTTCGCGTGTTATTGTGTGACTGTTTTCTGTGCCATAATGTGTATAGTTTACATTTGTATATTGGTTTTATTGTGACACTGATTTGATCTCGAAACAGGCCTGTCCATGTTGCCCAGTGACGTGACCCATGGCAAAATGCACTGTTACTGTTTGTGATAAACATGTTTTTGTCCTCGCAAAATTCAATAAGTCTCTCTGCGTTCTCATTTATTCTCACCCCGTTTGAGTTGGCTCCTGTGCACGAGTCACCTTCTTTTCGTTGTCCTATTTTAGCATTGAAGTCCCCTGGCTGAAAATAATTTAAAGTGGCATCATCAAACGACTTTATCTGTATATAAAGCTCAAAATTGTCTAAGTCGTTTACAATGATCTCAATTTTCTGAGTATAAAATAAAGCGAACAGTCAGGTAACTTGACGTCATTGTACAAAGAAGTAGAAGGTAGGGGTGATGGTGTTGTTTTTCCTAGAATTTCATCACATGTTGAGAACAACTATTATAAAGACTTGGTATTTTAAAACTTTTCATTGTAATGGGCTTGTTTAGCTGTTATTACTGTCTTTTTCCATTGAATGGGGCTCATCTGAAACGGTTTCGGTGATCCTGGTGCTGGGTCTTCTTTCATAAACGTTCCCGTTTTCTCACGCACCTCTCGGCTTGGCCCACATCCTCTCTATAGATAGTATGCAGATGACGTCACTCAGGCCTTTGTTATTGTTTTTGCCATCCGCGTTTGTGAGTTGTTCTCACTAAACTGTATTAGCCAGACCATAAAAGTTCATGGTTACACAGAGTTTGTGTGTTGGTCCGTTATACTTCCGGATGGCAATGTTGTGAACTCCTTGGCCAAGCGCATTCTATCTATAGAAAGGGGCCAAACGACGATGACGAATTTCCATGGTTTTTTAAGGTGCTTGTTTTTCTGGTACTGCTGAATACTGAAATCCACCAAAATCCAGCGAATTTTACCGTAATTCACTTAAATGGGGAGTGAAACAGAGAGTATAGGAGGTGGGCACCAGTGGAGATTGAACCAGAGACTATGAGAGATTGGGCAAAAGTGGGGACTGAACCAGAGACTATGGGAGATGGATAACATTAGGGAGTGAACAAAGATCTATGTGAAGTGGGCACCAGTGGGGAGTGAACCAGAGACTATGGGAGGTGGGCACCAGCGGAGATTGAACCAGAGACTATGGGAGGTGGGCACGAGTTTGGAGTAAACCGGTGACCATTGAAGGTTCGCACCAGTGGGGATTGAACCAGATACTCCAGGAGGTGGGTAACATTGGGGAGTGAACTAGAGACTGTGAGAGGTGGGCACCAACGGGGATTGAACCACAGACTATGGGATGAGGGTACCCGTTGGGATTGAACCAGAGACTATGGGAGGTGGGCACCATTGGGGATTGAACTAGTTGCTCTAGGAGGTAAGCACCATTGGGGAGTGAACCCAGAATTGTGCATGATGAACATCAAGAGGAGTGAACCAGAGACTGTAGAAGCAAGGCACCAGTGGGGAGTGGACCTAGAACTATGTGAGGTGGGCACCAGTGGGGAGTGGACCTAGAACTATGTGAGGTGGGTACCAGTGGGGATTGAACCAGATACTCCAGGAGGTGGGTAACATTGGGGAGTGAATCATAGACTATGGGAGGTGGGCACCAGAGGGATTGAACCAGAGACTACTCCCCACTGGTTCCCACCTCACATAGTTCTGGGTTCACTCCCAACTCGTAACCACCTCCCATAGTCTCCAGTTCAATCACCTCTGGTGTCACCTCCCATAATCTCTGGTTCACTCCCCACTGGTGCCCACCTCCCATAGTCTCTGGTTCACTCCCCACTGGTGCCCACCTCCCATAGTCTCTGGTTCACAACCAACAGGTGCCCACCTCCCATAGTCTCTGGTTCAATCTCCACGGGTGCTCGCATTCCATAGTCTCTGGTTCAATCCCCAATGATGACCACCTCCCATAGTCTCTGGTTCACTCCTCACTGGTGTCCTCTCGATAGTCTCCAGTTCACTCCTCATTGGTGCCCTGCTCCTATAGTCTCTGGTTCACTCCCCCTGGTATTCACCTGATACAGTTCTTGGTTCACTCCCCACTGGTGCCCACCTCCCACATTCTCTGGTTCTCTAGTGTTTATAGTAGGAGTAATGATATTAGTGGTAGTAGTAGAAGTAGTTGTAGTAGTAGTAGTAGTAGTAGTAGTAGTAGTAGTAGTAGTAGTAGTAGTAGTAGTAGTAGTAGTAGTAGTAGTAGTAGTAGTAGTTAGTGTAGTATATGTAGTAGTAGTGTAGTAGTAGTATAGTAGTTGTAGTAGTAGTAGTAGTAGTAGTAGTAGTAGTAGTAGTAGTAGTAGTAGTTAGTAGTAGTTAGTAGTAGTAGTATAGTAGTAGTAGGTAGTAGTAGTAGTAGTAGTAGTAGTTAGTAGTAGTAGTAGTAGTAGTAGTAGTAGTAGTAGTAGTAGATAGTAGTAGTAGTAGTAGAGTAGTAGTAGTAGTAGTAGTAGTAGTAGTAGTAGTAGTAGTAGTAGTAGTAGTAGTTAATTATTATCAAAAAGTTCAATAATTTTTCACCAAGCTGCACTCTAGCTAAACACGAGGTAATTCCATTTTTCGCCCTTCTGTTCTTTTCAGCCGAATGCCAACCTGTGGATTGGGATCAACCTACTTGCCTGGCCCTTTTCATAGAGTATTACTATGATCCATCAACAGGAACCTGCCATGAAAACGAAGGTTGTTTGCCTTACCCTAACAAATTTTCATCTCTGGAAGCTTGCGAAAGCAAGTGTGTTCACAATTAGATGTACTAATACTTAAATCGACCCGTGCTTATTTGTGTGCGGGTCTGATTAAGTTTGTATTGTTGCTGTCGAAATCTGAGATAATTGAAAAGTATTATTTGTTTTAAGACTGTTAAAATCAAACTCATAATAATTGTGTACACTTATCAGACTCATTTGTGCACTTAGATTTATATTTATATGATTAGAAAAAAGAACAACTCATTTCAGGTGTTAAACAATATATTATTTTGATAGAGATTTATTCCTGCTATAATTAGCGAACTATATTAAATTTAATTTTGAAGATTTAGTCAGTCGTCATAATGTCACACACAATGAAAACGAAATAAAACCATTTTCTTCAACAGCAATTCGTTCGTTCATGTTACATTTCTATTGATCTGATGAATAAGGGGAAGACTTTTGAGAGCTGCCAAATCGCAATACGATGCAATAGTCTGATGTCACGCCGCCTGGCAACGGCGGCCATCTTGGTTCTAAACAAAGAAAATCATTACTTTTTTTTCATGCTGGCTAGAACTTTTCATGTGCCTTGTGATCAGAATGTGTTAAAGTCAAAACATGATTAAATGTATGCTTTTTTCCCCTCTGGATACCCTTTATACTCGCCGGAGAAATATTTCATACGGGCGTCCGCATATGTTCCGATAGTTTAGAGCCAGTGTTACTAAGTTACAAGTTACCCTGCGTCATTAGGGAGGAAGTGACGTTACGACTGTTGAAGAGTATTGCATCATTCACCGAAAACTGCTATTTTTTGTGTGTCATCTATTCAGTGATATAAAGCTGGCAAACATGAACTGGGGAACTGACCCTAAAACTCTAAGGACCACAGCATTGGCCCTCAGCTACTCAACTGCGGAGTACTGCTCAGCTGTATGGGCCCGATCATGCCATGCTCCAAGCTAGACCCCGAGCTCAACAACGCCTGCCGGATCATAACGGGCCAGCTGAGAGCAACACCATTACCACTGGTCTACCGTGCAGCAGGAATAGCCCCACCACACATCCGGAGGGAAACCCATGCCCAAATACAAAAATACAAACAGGAAATGGACCAGAGACACCCCCTTCATGACCACAATTGCCCCAAAAGCAGGCTCAAATCAAGAAAAAGCTTCCTCACAGTAGAGAGCCTTCACCCAGACCACTCAGCATTCTTCCGCCTGGACAAATGGGTAGAATGGGACAAGACAGCAAACGATGCCCTCCAGCCCCCAACAGAAAAGCTCCCAGCAGGCACAGACCTCAAGAGAAAAGAATGGGTGGCGTTGAACAGAGCTAGAGCAAAGGTGGGAAACACCGCCACCAACCTCTTTAAATGGAAAATCTCACCGGGCACTGAATGCCCATGCGGTCACCCCAGACAGACCATGGACCACATCCTGTCCGAATGCTCGCTGGGACCTCACTGCACCAATGCTGACCTGAGGGAATGCAACCAGACTGCCCGGGACTGGCTGACTCACTGGCGCGACAAGATATGATGAGTGATATAAAGAGAAACAAATGTTTGCTCTGATTGCCTCATCGATCAATACCCCCCACTCCCCCCACCCCCCCCTCCCCATGTGTGTGTGTGTGTTTGAAATGTGATTTTCGGGTAATTTGAAAAAAAAAACAAATAAGAAAACTAGAGCATCTATATATAGCGCAATATCCACGAAACGTGCCCAAAGCACAATATCCACGAAACGTGCCCAAAGCACAATATCCACGAAACGTACCCAAAGCACAAATCCACGAAACGTGCCCAAAGCACAATATCCACGAAACGTGCCCAAAGCACAATATCCACGGAACGTGCCCAAAGCACAATATCCACGAAACGTGCCCAAAGCGCAATATCCACGAAACGTGCCCAAAGCACAATATCCACGAAACGTGCCCAAAGCACAATATCCACGAAACGTGCCCAAAGCACAATATCCACGAAACGTGCCCAAAGCACAAATCCACGAAACGTGCCCAAAGCACAATATCCACGAAACGTACCCAAAGCACATTACAAGGGTCCATGACCAACAGCAACACAAAACGAGACATGACGCCTGTTAGGCGATATTACAGTTTTTTGATAGAGACAACGCTGTTAACGACCAGGTACTCACTTTACACCCGATTACGGCGAGAGAATGTTAGTAAAGAGCCTTTTCCAAGGACTCTACTATGCGCCGAGCGAGTCTCGAACCCATGAATGTTCGATCCGACAGCCAGTGTCATACCACAATACTAATCGCCTTTTGAAGATGTCCAGTAGATTACTTGAACTCATGTTTATAAATCTTGATTTAACTTAGGGCATGTTGAAAGTTACTCTATCAAATATTACCCACCGTCTCTAAACGTTATTATGTCGGGATGACTTATGTGCAAAAATAATTGAATTTATTGACAAAAAACACGAAACTTGGGGTTAGTTTCGATTTGTTATGTCAGAGAATGTAGACAATTTCTCACAATGTTATGTCAGAGAATGAAGACGATTTCTCACAATGTTACGTTAGAGAATGTAGACAATTTCTCACAATGTTACGTTAGAGAATGAAGACAATTTCTCACAATGTTATGTTAGAGAATTATGACAATTTCTCACAATGTTATGTTAGAGAATGAAGACAATTTCTCACAATGTTATGTTAGAGAATTCTGACAATTTCTCACAATGTTATGTTAGAGAATGTAGACAATTTCTCACAATGTTATGTTAGAGAATGAAGACAATTTCTCACAATGTTATGTTAGAGAATTCTGACAATTTCTCACAATGTTATGTTAGAGAATTCTGACAATTTCTCACAATGTTATGTTAGAGAATGAAGACAATTTCTCACAATGTTATGTTAGAGAATGTAGACAATTTCTCACAAAGCAAAAGCTCAAATATTGGTATTTCTATCCTTTTAATTCTAAAGTCACTTTCCGGGCTCCTATTCATCCCGACATAATACCGTTTGGAGACGAAGGGTCACATATATGAGCCACCATTTCAAATTGGCATTATGACGACGCATTGGTGTAAGAGAGTTGTTAATCTAATTGGTCAGAAAAGGTCTAAAATAAACTCATGATACACGATAAAGATAGTCGTTGAACAATATAATTCGCCTACTCAAATCCTTTCAAATGTCATGATCATGACACACTAAACGATCATGATTACAATGTCATTTTCTTTTTGACATTTACAGAACTTAGTGGTGGCAATTAGGTCCAAAAAAACCCCCATTAAACTGTGAGAATTAGGGTTGAAAGCAAGAAAATTACATATGTTGTAGAATATGAAAAATCCTATAATTTATTCTATAGAACCACTCTGAGAGATCAGTATTAGTTGAGATACAATGTTTTTAAGATTGGAAAATTTTGAAATGGACGACAAAAAAATTCGTTCATTCCTATTGTGTAAACATTCAAAACAAGGCAGCCCAAGGTTGATTAACGTCATCCTTGGATTCCTATTGGTGACTATTTTTAGCGTCAAACCGGATGTTTTCCTTTCACTAAACTTTCGATTCACGAACTATCCAAATTGTTTAATCGTTAATCTTATTCAGTTTTGCTACTTTTGAGGGATTTCTCTCATGCAAAATTCTATAGTAATATATTTTTGTTTATCTGATCTAGCAAGTATAATCAACTACACTAATAAAGACGGGTAGACAGACAGACTCGCACAACACAGCTGGATTAAATGTCGGCAACCTGTGTTGACACAGTCAGTGCTCCTTCCCTCTCCCACTAATTACTTTTTCTCTCCAAAAATACTGCAATAACCATTTTACGTGTTTCATAGACTATTTTGGTCAGACTTGATGATAGTGGGGAATCAAGATAACCTAGTTGGTAGAGTGATCGCTTCACACGCTAAGGGACCGAGATCAATACCGGGTGCAGTCGATTTTTTCCCCCTGACCTCCCAGTCCACCCAGCAGTAATTGGGTAGCTGGGTCTATTATATTTGGCGGAAAGTACTTTGCGATAGACTCGTGTCCTATGGCAAGGGTATCAAGCAATTTCTATTGTCCATTTCAAGCTATAGAAACTGGGATCCATGGATCAAATGGCTCGGCTCTGAAGGACGACTGCAATCGGCAGACCCATACAAGTGTAATAGAACGCTATGACTATCGTCACCACCACCACCATACCCATACAAGTGTAATAGAACGCTATGACTATCGTCACCACCACCACCACCACCACCATACCCATACAAGTGTAATAGAACGCTATGACTATCGTCACCACCACCACCACCACCACCACCATACCCATACAAGTGTAATAGAACGCTATGACTATCGTCACCACCACCACCATACCCATACAAGTGTAATAGAACGCTATGACTATCGTCACCACCACCACCATACCCATACAAGTGTAATAGAACGCTATGACTATCGTCACCACCACCACCACCACCACCATACCCATACAAGTGTAATAGAACGCTATGACTATCGTCACCACCACCACCACCACCACCACCACCATACCCATACAAGTGTAATAGAACGCTATGACTATCGTCACCACCACCACCACCACCATACCCATACAAGTGTAATAGAACGCTATGACTATTCGTCACCACCACCACCAGCACCACCACCATACCCATACAAGTGTAATAGAACGCTATGACTATCGTCACCACACACCACCACCACCACCATACCCATACAAGTGTAATAGAACGCTATGACTATCGTCACCACCACCACCACCACCATACCCATACAAGTGTAATAGAACGCTATGACTATCGTCACCACCACCACCACCACCATACCCATACAAGTGTAATAGAACGCTATGACTATCGTCACCACCACCACCACCACCACCACCATACCCATACAAGTGTAATAGAACGCTATGACTATCGTCACCACCACCACCACCACCATACC
>NC_088369.1:46187811-46192811 GCF_034508935.2 Berghia stephanieae
TGCCTTACCATGTCCATAGATACTACCCTAAAGGTATGTCCATATAGATGAACACTGCCTTACCGTGTCCATAGATACTACCCTAAAGGTATGTCCATGCAGATGAACACTGCCTTACCGTGTCCATAGATACTACCCTAAAGGTATGTCCATATAGATGAACACTGCCTTACCGTGTCCATAGATACTACCCTAAAGGTATGTCCATATAGATGAACACTGCCTTAATAATAATAATAATAATAATAATAATAATAATAATGTTGAAAACTTTTATAGCGCTATAACTCCGAGACACCAAACTCTAAGCGCGAATAACAATGACCCGAGTGACGTCAACTTCATTCTATCAATAGAAACTGTGATAAACTCCTGCTCAGGGCCTTCTAAAAATAGTAGGAGAGAGAGAGAGAGAGAGAGAGAGAGAAGAGAGAGAGAGAGAGAGAGAGAGAGAGAGAGAGAGTGAGAGAGTCTGTGCGCAGAACTGAGCCCAGCAGAGAATGTGGGTCATGCGCGGTGGCCTCGCTCCTACTCCATGGACCAAATGGCTCTGAGGGACCATTGACCTCATTCACCTGGCCGAGCAGGTCCACTGCACACACAAAGGATGGTTTTGCTGTCAATCCTTCCAAACATCTTCATCCATATTTAGATTTCCCCACCAATCCTTCCAAACATCTTCATCCATCTTTAGATTTCCCCACCAATCCTTCCAAACATCTTCATCCATCTTTAGATCTCCCCACCAATCCTTCCAAACATCTTCATCCATCTTTAGATCTCCCCACCAATCCTCTCAAACATCTTCATCCATCTTTAGATCTCCCCACCAATCCTTCCAAACATCTTCATTCATCTTTAGATCTCCCCACCAATCCTCTCAAACATCTTCATCCATCTTTAGATCTCCCCACCAATCCTTCCAAACATCTTCATCCATCTTTAGATCTCCCCACCAATCCTTCCAAACATCTTCATCCATCTTTAGATCTCCCCACCAATCCTTCCAAACATCTTCATCCATCTTTAGATCTCCCCACCAATCCTCTCAAACATCTTCATCCATCTTTAGATCTCCCCACCAATCCTTCCAAACATCTTCATCCATCTTTAGATCTCACCACCAATCCTCTCAAACATCTTCATCCATCTTTAGATCTCACCACCAATCCTCTCAAACATCTTCATCCATCTTTAGATCTCCCCACCAATCCTTCCAAACATCTTCATCCATCTTTAGATCCCCACCAATCTTCCAAACATCTTCATCCATCTTTAGATTCCCACCAATCCTTCCAAACTCTTTCTCTCTTTAGATCTCCCACAATCCTTCCAAAATCTCTTCACATCTTTAGATCTTACCATCCTCAAATCTTCCACACATTCATCTTTCAGATCTTCCACCCAACCTTCCAAACATTTCATCCATTTAGATCTCCCCACCAATTCTTCCACACATCTTCATCCATCTTTAGATCTCCCACAATCCTTCCAAACATCTTATCCACTTTAATCTTCCCACCAATCCCTCCACAACATCTTCATCCATCTTTAGATCTACCACCAATCCTTCCAAACATCTTCATCCATTTTAGATCTCCCACCAATCCTTCCAAACATTTCATCATCTTTAGATCTCCCACCAATCCTTCAAACACTTCATCCTCTTAGATCTCCCACCAATCCTTCCAAACATCTTCATCCTTTAATTCCCCACCAATCCTTCCAACATCTTCATCCATCTTTAGATCTCCACCACAATCCTCCAACATCTTCATCCATCTTTGATCTCCCACCAATCCTTCCAAACATCTTCATCCATCTTTAGATCTCCCACCAATCCTTCACACATCTTATCCATCTTTAGATCTCACATCCTTCCACATCTTCATCCATCTTTAGATCTCACCACCAATCCTTCACCATCTTCATCCATCTTTAGATCTCCCACCAATCCTTCCAACACATCTTCATCCATCTTTAGATTCCCACCAATCTTCCAACATCTTCACATCTTTAGATCTCCCACCATCCTTCCACACATCTTCATCCATCTTTAGATCTCACACCAATCTTCCAACATCTTCATCATCTTTAGATCTCCCACCAATCTTCCAACATCTTCATCATTTTAGATTCCCACAATCTTCCACACATCTTATCCATCTTTAGATCTCCCCACCATCCTTCCAACATCTTCATCCATCTTTAGATCTCCCCACCAATCCTTCCACATCTTCATCCATCTTTAGATCTCCCACCATCCTTCCACACTCTTCATCCATCTTTAGATCTCCCACCAATCCTTCACACATCTTCATCCATCTTTAGATTCCCCACCAACCTTCCAAACATCTTCATCCATCTTTAGATCTCCCACCAACCTTCCAACATCTTCATCCATCTTTAGATCTCACCAATCCTTCAACATCTTCATCCATCTTTAGATCTCCCACCAATCCTTCCAACATCTTCATCCATCTTTAGATCTCCCCAATCCTTCAAATCTCATCATTTAGATCCACCAATCTACTTCACATCTCATCCATCTTTAGATTCCCCCAATCTTCCAACATCTTCATCCATCTTTAGATCTCCCACAATCCTTCCAAACATCTCATCATCTTTGATCTCCCCACCAATCCTTCAAACATCTTCATCCATCTTAGATCTCCCACCATCTACTCACATCTTTAGTTCCCAATCTCCAACATCTTCATCATCTTTAGATCTCCCACCAATCCTTCCAAACATCTTCATCCATCTTTAGATCTCCCACCAATCTCAACATCTTCATCATCTTTAGATCTCCCACCAATCCTTCCAAACATCTTCATCATCTTTAGATCTCCCCACCAATCTTCCAACATCTTCATCCATCTTTAGATCTCCCACCAATCCTTCCAACATCTTCATCATCTTTAGATCTCCCACCAATCCTTCCACACATCTTCATCCATCTTTAGATCTCCCCACCAATCCTTCCAACATCTTCATCCATCTTTAGATCTCCCACCAATCTTCCACACATCTTCATCCATCTTTAGATCTCACCACCAATCCTTCCAACATCTTCATCCATCTTTAGATCTCCCCACCAATCCTTCCAACATCTTCATCCATCTTTAGATCTCCCCACCAATCCTTCCACACACATCTTATTCCATCTTTAGATCTCCCACCAATCCTTCCACACATCTTCATCCATCTTTAGATCTCCCACCAATCCTTCCAACATCTTCATCCATCTTTAGATCTCCCACCAATCCTTCCAAACATCTTCATCCATCTTTAGATTCCCCACCAATCCTTCCAAACATCTTCATCCATCTTTAGATCTCCCACCAATCCTTCAACATCTTCATCCATCTTTAGATCTCCCACCAATCCTTCCAACATCTTCATCCATCTTTAGATCTCCCACCAATCTTCCAAACATCTTCATCCATCTTTAGATCTCCCACCAATCCTTCCAACATCTTCATCCATCTTTAGATCTCCCCACCAATCCTTCCAACATCTTCATCCATCTTTAGATCTCCCACCAATCCTTCCAACATCTTCATCCATCTTTAGATCTCCCACCAATCCTTCCAACATCTTCATCCATCTTTAGATCTCCCCACCAATCCTTCCACATCTTCATCCATCTTTAGATCTCCCCCCAATCCTTCCAACATCTTCATCCATCTTTAGATCTCCCACCAATCCTTCCAACATCTTCATCCATCTTTAGATCTCCCACCAATCCTTCCAACATCTTCATCCATCTTTAGATCTCCCACCAATCCTTCCACACATCTTCATCCATCTTTAGATCTCCCACCATCCTTCCAACATCTTCATCCATCTTTAGATCTCCCACCAATCCTTCCAACATCTTCATCCATCTTTAGATCTCCCACCAATCCTTCCAAAAATCTTCATCCATCTTTAGATCTCCCACAATCCTTCCACACATCTTCATCCATCTTTAGATCTCCCACCAATCCTTCCAAACATCTTCATCCATCTTTAGATCTCCCCACCAATCCTTCCCACATCTTCATCCATCTTTAGATCTCCCCACCAATCCTTCCAACATCTTCATCCATCTTTAGATCTCCCACCAATCCTTCCAACATCTTCATCCATCTTTAGATCATCTTCTCCATCTTTAGATCTCACCACCAATCCTTCCACACATCTTCATCCATCTTTAGATCTCCCACCAATCCTTCCACACATCTTCATCCATCTTTAGATCTCCCCACCAATCCTTCCACACATCTTCATCCATCTTTAGATCTCCCCACCAATCCTTCCACACATCTTCATCCATCTTTAGATCTCCCCACCAATCCTTCCACACATCTTCATCCATCTTTAGATCTCCCCACCAATCCTTCCACACATCTTCATCCATCTTTAGACCTCCCCACCAATCCTTCCAAACATCTTCATCCATCTTTAGACCTCCCCACCAATCCTTCCACACATCTTCATCCATCTTTAGATCTCACCACCAATCCTTCCACACATCTTCATCCATCTTTAGATTTCCCCACCAATCCTTCCACACATCTTCATCCATCTTTAGATCTCACCACCAATCTGCCAACTGACATTCTCTGCAAAGACAATTTTATATTTTAAAAATTTGACCAGAAAACTCGTCCTTCAAAACATCGATCGATTTAAATGACCCGCATCTTGTCAAAAACTCTCAAACCTGGGACTTCGCGGTGTTTCATTAAGTCTCAGATTTCTAGAGCTTGTTTTTTTTTTTTTTTTGTTGTTGTTTTTTTTGGGACTTAGATGAGGGTCATTGAAATCGATCGATATTTGAAGGACGAGTTTTCTGGCCACATTTTTAAATCTGGGTTTTTCCAGAGTACAGCAGTAATGCCATAGTGTGACACATTGCCATACTAACGATGGTCAATTTTTGGCCAAGCCCAAGTCTGCGCTGCTCATCTGTACGGTCTTTGCTTCGTAACCGAAAGGTACCGAGTTCGATC
>NC_088369.1:46197811-46220311 GCF_034508935.2 Berghia stephanieae
GGACGAACATCATTGATGAAAATAAAAGAATACGCTTTTACGAAGCGATAGAAAGGCCAATCCTGATGTACAACTGTGGGACGTGGGGCGGGGTCTTGCACAAAAGAATTTGGACACCTGGACTCCCTTCGTCGCAAACAATTGAGACGAGTTACTTTATTATATTATTATATGTATTGGGGTACATTGGCCAGAAAAAATCAATAATGAGGATGTATATGACAGATGCAGAGTCAGAGTGCATCCAGTCAGTACGCGAATAAATACACAGATGGAAACGGTTCGGACAAATGCTCCGACGAGATGAAAATATTCCAGCACAAACCCCGATGGTTGATTACTTCAAACAAGGAGCCAAATTCAGAGGGCGTAGAACACCAACTTCACTTCCCACAAGATTGAATCAAAATCTAAAATATATCAAATATATTTAGAAACAGCAACCGAAGAACTGATTTCAACAAGGAAACATCCAACTGTCTCAGCACCCTAACACACATGATGACATTCAAAACCTAAGAACACTTGCACCGGACAGAGAATTATGGAACAAAAATTAGTCACTGGGTACTAGAAACAGACTGAAACACTCGAAGTAATACACACATTCACGGCAAGCGTCCACAGTTACAGCGCAGATTCATTCATTCATAATTAATAAATAAAATACTGTAATTCTATGTGATACATAACGTAAAAACGATACATTCTTGGGCTGAAAGAAATGCCAAAACTGATCGTAAATTTCAAGCTAATCAAAATTTATTTTGTAAAAAACAAAAATGAGAATAACAGCTTCTGCTGGAATGTTATCTATTCCAGGGGTTTTGTTGGAATTTTAATCCATTGCTTTAATGTTATCTATTCCAGGGGTTTTGTTGGAGTTTTAATCTATTGCTGTAATGTTATCTATTCCAGGGGTTTTGTTGGAATTTTAATCCATTGCTGTAATGTTATCTATTCCAGGGGTTTTGTTGGAGTTTTAATCCATTGCTGGAATGTTATCTATTCCAGGGGTTTTGTTGGAGTTTTAACTCTGGATTGTTGTCCCAACCTCGTGTTTCATTATTCTTGGTGTATCTCGATTTTGTGTGTTTCTGTTCTCTGTCAAGACTGATGGGTCTGGGCTCAGATTGATGTTATAAAGCCCTTTACAGTATTCGGCCCATCTGTTCATAGCTTGGGGTCTACTTGTTTTGTAAGCATTTTCAAGACATCCTAGGCTTTCTTTACATTCTCGTTCTGCATCCAATGATCAATGTCTCTGCATTGTCCCATTAACCAGCTTTCCATTGCTTTGCGCATAGTTCCCTTGACTTCTGCATTTGCCTGTTGATACTTCATTCTGGATTCTTCATCACGGTTTTTGTCTCTCGTCAGTTATTTCCTTTTGTCGCCTAAATCCAATAAATCACCCAACACCCATGGTCTAATTTTTTTTCTTCTTTGACCGAAAACCCCTTCTGCAGTCGTACGCAGAACATCACCGATGCTACTAGTAAATGTGCCTATGTCCTTGTCAATAAGGATTATGGCTGCATACTTTCCTCCAATTTGTGATTGGAACTCTTCTGCTATCATGGGGTCTTTGACTTTCTCAACATCAAATCTCCGGCGTGTCACCATGGCGGGCGTTTGTCCGTAGTTTTAGTGTCAGGGGACAGAGCATCGTATCGTGATCACTGCCTATATCAGCACCAGGATAGGTTCTTATTTTTGTTTTTGTTAATATTGACTTAAACCGTTGGGTGGTCAAAACATATTCGATTTGATTGTGATGTACTCCGTCGGGAGAGTGCCAAGTTGTTGTTCTTGATTGCTTGTGAGAATGTAGAGTATTTGCAAGCATTAATTTGTATGTTTTCGCAAACTCTAACAGTCTTAGTTTTCTATCATGTGTTGTTCCTTATACAAAGCGTCCAACTGTGCCCGCCCAGTCTGGGTACGCATCCGTCCCCACCTTGGCATTCCAGTCCCCCATTACCACGAGGATGGATGTCTTTTTGGCACCTTTGGGATTGTGGACTCGAGTATCTCATAAAACTCTTCCAAATCTTCATCACTGTAGTCTGAAGTTGGTGCATAAGCCTGGATGATTGTTAGATTAAGTGGCTGGCCTGCAATTCTTATGGATATTAGGCTGCTTGATACAGGCGTGCATTCAATAATGGCGTTAACATTTCCTTTCCTTACAAGGAATCCAGCTCCATGCTAGTGTATAGATAATGTGTGTCGTGGTCTTTCCTAGGCCAATCCACCAAACCACCGCTACACTCACAATGTCCGATTTGTAGCGATATAATTCATGCACAAGTTCATTGACTTTCCATGTGGCATAGTGGGTTCGGACGTTCCAAGTGCCGACGATTATTTCTTTGGATGTCAGTTTTAATTCCTTATTGTCTCTAGTAACCAATTTATCACTTCTGACCTGGGGAACTCCAACGGCAAGCGCGGTCGGTCGTCAATCTACCGGAGCGTGACCGATCCAGCATGTCAAGTGTTGAGTTTCTGTCTTCCATGCATCCTTTCGGTGGACTTGTATAGCAAGATGGCGTCCATCTCCACTCCCAGCTAGGATTTGAAATCAGAGATTTCCTTCTCTTTGATGGACTACCAGTCAAGGCTAAGAGCTTGATCTGCCCTTTTTTTTTTCTTTCTTATCGATGTTCTCATATTGATGAAATCGATGTCAGTTTTGAGTCTTAACATATTTTTGTGACGTAGAGGGGTTTCTGCAATATCAGCAAATGGAAAATTGCAGTTTTTTTCATACATTTCATATTCAACTTGGATTTAATTCTTTTGTCGCCTTTTCTACACCTCGATTGAATCTTTTTGATTATTAATCCTGTGTTCAATGGCAGTGCCCATGAGTTGAGAGATTTTTAAATGGCGGACGTAAATTGGATCATTTCGATCAGAATTCTGAAAACTACGACAAGGTGTGGACGAATTGCATGTTGATGAGGGATGAATACGAATCTTAATACAACAAATAACTTACATGAAAACTTGAAACAAGAAAATTATGCCTTGAAATTCAATAAGAAAGAAAAATATGCACTCAACTTGAATGGTCGCCGCATATATATATATAATATATATATATATATATATATATATATATATATATATATATATATATAGAGAGGAGAGAGAGAGAGGAAGAGAGAGAGAGAGAGAGAGGGAGAGAGAGAGAGAGAGAGAGAGAGAATGGATAAATGTCGCACCTGGGCGATCTATCTGGACTGTGTGGGCGTGTTGCTCGACCCTGGCGGGAACCGGTCAATTATGCAAATTCAAAATTAGTCTGATAAACAGTAGAACACCTGGTCTAATACACATTTTATTCGTATGTAAGTAAGGGACACAATATATAACTTCTTGGGTTTGTGAATGACTAATAGAACTCTCACATTGTGGAAAAACCTAAAATATAAATGGGAACGATCTATATTCAGGTTTTCGTCCAACCGAGTCATCGATCACGTGATTTTTTGCTGTCGAAGGATTGCTATTTCTGATTGAATGTAAACCTCTGACTTGCTTATGTTGGAATTCATGTCAATGTCAACAAAATGACCAATTAATTGTTATGAATTGAATAGCAGACTCACCTGCTAAAGAAATAAAATGTTGATGTTACGCTTCTCCAGGAAACACATCTAGACAATAACGCTGCGCCCTCACGATACACTATCCGTCAAAAACCAACAGAACCATAATCACTACGGCATAATCCCATAGACAAGAGCACCAGACCAAATATTATTGGACCTCGGAGATCTTACAGAACAAATTGGGATACAGAAATCTGCTATCAAATTCGGTGAAACATTGATAAAAAATATTTATAAACCTTCAAATCAAACATGGCTGCCATTCACCATCCCTCCATTATCCTTACCACCTACAGCAAAATTTGCAGATTTGTTACGACACTACATACATATATATATATTTTTTATCTTTTAAAAATGAATTAAAATTTATTTATTTATTTATTTATTTATTTATTTATTTATTTATTTATTTATTTATTTATTTATTTATTTATTTTTAATTTTATTCAGATTTATTTTGTACATCACAAGCTTTGAAGAATGATCTTTGTTTAATTAATAAGAACATTTTAAAATTTGCTTTTTAGAGAGCTTTTTTTTTGAGTTTAATAAATCCATTTTTCTGCTGGATAAGCCTGTCATTTTGGAAAAATACTGAAATCGGTAAGGAGAGAGTTAATAGCTATCACTGTGACTCCAAAAATAGCCCGCCCCGTTTCCAGGAATTTCAGTAAGGTCATAGGTCAATCAATCAAAATTCACACTGCTAAACAACCCGAATAAAAATGTACACTAAAATCAGCAAGATGGAAGAAAGAATTCACCCCAGACCTTGCTTTGTCTCAAAATATAATAATGGAAGTTCAATACCTCCAACAGGGGCAACGTGGTTCAGCGGTACGGTCTTTGCTTCGTGCCCAAAACGTACCGAGATTGACTACCCGCCTCGTTGTGTGGCCTTGAGCAATTCACCTTGCCCTAGCTCACTTTGCGGCGCTCCACTGCGCCTGACGCCTGGGTTATTCCAGTCTTCCCTTGGGATAGACCGTAAAGGAATTTTATTTTTATCTTTTTTAAAGAGAGGTTCTTGGGGACTTTCCAAATAGTCAACATCGCCGCGTTCCGATAACAACAGGCAATCAGATCCCCATAATCCAATCAATACCGAAAGCCAGATGGAACTTTCAAAAGGCTGACTGTGATGCAATCTCAAAAGCCATTGACAATGCATGCCAAAGGATAGAGCCAAAATACGATATTATCGTAGATTCACCAAACTTGTCCTTGGTACCTCAAAGAAACGCATACCAAGGGATCTCCGAAAAGAATATATCCCTTGCTGGACAAATCAAAGTTAGGTACTGATCAAGAAGTATGGGGGCACTCATGATGAAAATAGAGCGGAGGAACTGTGTAAGTCTCTGCATGAAAACCGAAAAGAAAGGTGGATTTGGGTGGTAGAAAAATTTGACCTGAGTTGCTCGAGCCGACATGCATGGCAAATAGTAGAAAACTAAATCCTGGGTCATCCAAAATAAGAACAGCGCCATCAATTGGGGTGGACAAAATATGCAAAAGAAATAAAACAAAGGAAAGCACAAACCAAACCACAACTTTGAGAAGAATGTTAGAAAAGAATACCAGCGAATACTAAAATCACAACCAAGGTCTATTCCTCTCAATGCCAGCTTTATCAAATGAAATGAAAGAAGCGCTGAAGAAACATAAAAATGGGAAAGTTGCGAGTATAGCTGGGATCTATCCAGATTTTCTCACCCATCTTGGACCCCAAGCAATTGACTGGTTGGCAAACACCTTCACAGATATCATGAACAATAGTAAATATCCACAATAATAAAAAAAATAAATGCAAAGATCATTTGTATCCTGAAAGCAGGCAATCTAGCTACAGAACTATCCGGCTGCAGATCAATATCACTACTATGCTGCCTGTACAAATTACTAGAAAGAGTCCTAAGAACGTCGGCATTAGCTCTCTGCTATAACATTGGAGAATATTTAGTCCCTGTTTGGACAAGAAGTCACAACACGAAAATTTTCGACATCAAACTCCGATAATCCATGCGGATAATAACAGGATGCTTCAAATCAACACCAACCCTTGGCTCCCAGCTATAAGCGCAATCGCACCACCACCGCTGCAAACATGCATCGATGGGGTCTGAGGGAGTCAGTTGACTGTCTCCAATGTCAGGGAACGCCAGAGACAGCAGGCCACATAATCTTACACTGCCCTGTGATTGTTTTTACTCATTGACACATTTCAGGTTGTAACGACATCACTTTGGTTTTCATGGAATACTCAAGAACAGATGTAACGACATCACTTTGGTTTTCATGGAATACTCAAGAACAGATGTAACGACATCACTTTGGTTTTCATGGAATACTCAAGAACAGATGTAACGACATCACTTTGGTTTTCATGGAATACTCAAGAACAGATATAACGACATCACTTTGGTTTTCATGGAATACTCAAGAACAGATGTAACGACATCACTTTGGTTTTCATGGAATACTCAAGAACAGATGTAACGACATCAATTTGGTTTTCATGGAATACTCAAGAACAGATATAACGACATCACTTTGGTTTTAATGGAATACTCAAGAACAGATGTAACGACATCACTTTGGTTTTCATGGAATACTCAAGAACAGATGTAACGACATCACTTTGGTTTTCATGGAATACTCAAGAACAGATATAACGACATCACTTTGGTTTTCATGGAATACTCAAGAACAGATATAACGACATCACTTTGGTTTTCATGGAATACTCAAGAACAGATGTAACGACATCAATTTGGTTTTCATGGAATACTCAAGAACAGATGATAACGACATCACTTTGGTTTTCATGGAATACTCAAGAACAGATATAACGACATCACTTTGGTTTTCATGGAATACTCAAGAACAGATATAACGACATCACTTTGGTTTTCATGGAATACTCAAGAACAGATTAACGACATCAATTTGGTTTTCATGGAATACTCAAGAACAGATGTAACGACATCAAATTTGGTTTTCATGGAATACTCAAGAACAGATATAACGACATCACTTTGGTTTTCATGGGATACTCAAGAACAGATGTAACGACATCAATTTGGTTTTCATGGAATACTCAAGAACAGATATAACGACATCACTTTGGTTTTCATGGAATACTCAAGAACAGATTAACGACATCAATTTGGTTTTCATGGAATACTCAAGAACAGATGTAACGACATCAATTTGGTTTTCATGGAATACTCAAGAACAGATGTAACGACATCACTTTGGTTTTCATGGAATACTCAAGAACAGATGTAACGACATCACTTTGGGTTTCATGGAATACTCAAGAACAGATGTAACGACATCAATTTGGTTTTCATGGAATACTCAAGAACAGATGTAACGACATCAATTTGGTTTTCATGGAATACTCAAGAACAGATTAACGACATCACTTTGGTTTTCATGGAATACTCAAGAACAGATGTAACGACATCAATTTGGTTTTCATGGAATACTCAAGAACAGGTGTAACGACATCAATTTGGTTTTCAACAGATGTAGAACAGATGTAACGACATCACTTTGGTTTTCATGGAATACTCAAGAACAGATGTAACGACATCAATTTGGTTTTCAACAGATGTAGAACAGATATAACGACATCAATTTGGTTTTCATGGAATACTCAAGAACAGATGTAACGACATCAATTTGGTTTTCAACAGATGTAGAACAGATATAACGACATCAATTTGGTTTTCATGGAATACTCAAGAACAGATGTAACGACATCAATTTGGTTTTCATGGAATACTCAAGAACAGATGTAACGACATCAATTTGGTTTTCATGGAATACTCAAGAACAGATGTAACGACATCAATTTTGTTTTCATGGAATACTCAAGAACAGATATAACGACATCAATTTGGTTTTCATGGAATACTCAAGAACAGATGTAACGACATCAATTTTGTTTTCATGGAATACTCAAGAACAGATGTAACGACATCAATTTGGTTTTCATGGAATACTCAAGAACAGATATAACGACATCACTTTGGTTTTCATGGAATACTCAAGAACAGATATAACGACATCAATTTGGTTTTCATGGAATACTCAAGAACAGATGTAACGACATCACTTTGGTTTTCATGGAATACTCAAGAACAGATATAACGACATCAATTTGGTTTTCATGGAATACTCAAGAACAGATGTAACGACATCAATTTGGTTTTCAACAGATGTAGAACAGATATAACGACATCACTTTGGTTTTCATGGAATACTCAAGAACAGATATAACGACATCAATTTGGTTTTCATGGAATACTCAAGAACAGATATAACGACATCACTTTGGTTTTCATGGAATACTCAAGAACAGATATAACGACATCACTTTGGTTTTCATGGAATACTCAAGAACAGATATAACGACATCAATTTGGTTTTCATGGAATACTCAAGAACAGATGTAACGACATCAATTTGGTTTTCATCGAATACTCAAGAACAGATGTAACGACATCAATTTGGTTTTCATGGAATACTCAAGAACAGATGTAACGACATCAATTTGGTTTTCATGGAATACTCAAGAACAGATGTAACGACATCACTTTGGTTTTCATGGAATACTCAAGAACAGATATAACGACATCAATTTGGTTTTCATGGAATACTCCAGAACAGATGTAACGACATCAATTTGGTTTTCAACATAGTAATCTAAATTTATTAACGTTTGTTTCTGATATCTTACTTGTGACGAATGTTTGCGCAATCATCCGATTTAAAGCTCCATGAATGTGACCACCATTCTATTGCATGGCAATCTGCAAGCGTCACTCCATTTCATCCCACGTCTTGTGCAGCTTAAAAAATGGTACAGAAGTAAACGTTTCCTTTTTTGTCTTCAGGTGATGCATGTCTCTCATAGGGGTTCTAAACACTCTGCTCTTCACACATCCCCATAAAAAAAGTCAAGTGGAGTTAGAGCAGGTGATCTTGGAGGCCAAGAAATCGGAACATCTCGGTTTGGGAACTGTTCATTGAAAAATTCCCTCACGTTTCAACTCAACTGAGGGGAAAGATGTTAAGTTGAAGATAATCCAATGAAGGGACTCCGTATGATTCTAACATAGGTAGGTTATTGTTGTCACTGTTATGTTGCAAAAAAAGAAAGGCGCGACCGCTCTTTCCCTGGTCAATTCACACCAGACATTGACTTTTGGAGTGAGTTGCGACAACAGTCGATAACTCCATCTGGTTTTTGTTTCCTCCAATGTCGAACGTTGTGTTTGTGTACATGCCCAGACACGTCCATGATTCATCTGAGAAAAGATTATTTACAGTGAATTTGTCTGGCAAGATTCGAGAATCATGTCGGACAAAGCCAAAATAAATTATGCCTTATGTCAAAATTTCCCTTTTCTGCTGATGACGTCATAACTCAGCTACCAAAAGGCACACAGTGTTAAACCTTATATCAATCAAAACTTGAATAACTTTTGCACATGTGGCAAAAAAAACAAACAAAAAAAAACAAAAAACAAAACAAAACCTTTGATGAAATATTACACAGCTCTCGAGTTATTCAAACCTGAAATCTGTCAATAATTAAAAATAACACACATTTTTTTAGCAAAGTCTCTGAAATAACAAATAAGTCAATAAATATAATTTTTTACGACTTAATGTATTATCGTTTCATTTTATTTCTAATGAATGCTTATGATTTGGTTGATGCTTTCCCTCCGCAGATGTCTTGCACTGAATGATCCTTCAGAGGTCTTGCGTTCAACTTCAGAATGGGTAAAACTAAAGTGGCATACATCGTGCGTGAGACGTCTGTGGCTATATGGGAAGAATTGCAACCGTTACATGCGCATGTGCCTGCTGAAGAAAAACTCCGATCTATAGCTGAGGATTTCTTTACAATTTGGAACTTTCCTAACTGCGTTGGAACTATTTATAGATGGCAAACACGGCAACCGGTCCTGAATAAGTCACTCACTTTTATAGCTCAACTATATGCGCTTAAAACGACGTGAACATATATGCAGGCCTGACATCCGAACCCACTTGTGGGCCGAGTTTAACGTGATTGTAATGGACACAATTTTGCGTCATTTTTTTGTTGTTGAGGTTTTCATTACAGCAATGAGTTCATCAGGAATTGGATTAACTGACCTGCATATAAGTGCACATCGGCTCAAAACAATTCACAACGGTTTCAAAGTCGACAACAATTTGTAACATGAAGGATCGGGTATGAGTTTGTAGACCAATATTATAACGTTATCGACAGAGACAACGCAGTTATAGGTTAGGTACTAAGTAAATACCTGAATCGAGTGAAGAAATCTGATTTAAAAAGCATACTTTTTTATTGGGATCTCGGGCTCCATGAGCCTCGTGGCGAATAGAAACTGGATTCATGTGACAATTATACGCCCCATTGAGTAAATGCGTTTGCTGGCCGATTCAGTCCGTTGGTTAATGACTAAGTACTATTTAGGAGTGCCCAAATCAAATGGGTCTGTTGTCTACATTATACTATGGCTTTCCATTCTCCACGAATTGTAAGATTGGTGATTTGTTTTCTCTCCCTAGATAGCGCCAAGCCCTTTCAAACATTGTGTCCATGTCAATAAGGAACAAAAGTGCGATGTAAAAAAAAAAACTGGTTCCAATCTCATTGGAAGTGTAAGACCACACGTCCGGCGGACTGGATACATGCCTTGTATAATTGTTTTTTAATTTCAAAGTGACGGCACCTTATTTTCTGGCCTAGATAAATGCTGGCCGTCAATCAAGACCCTTCATCCGCCAGCTTTTACCTCCGGAAATTACCCGGGTCTACTCATACGTCCCTCGACTAAAATAGTTTTACTACCTTACGATTCCATTTGTAAGCTATTTAGTATTAGTCCTCCAAAGAACTGTGCGGCTGTGGTCTTGTGGTGTGACACTCGCTTTCGGATCGGAAGATCCTTGGGGGTCGAGTCTCGTTCGGCGCATAGTTGAGTCCTTGGAAAAGGTTCTTTACTCACATTATCTCACCGTATCCATGTGTAAAATGAATACCTGACCGTAAACAGCGTTCTGTCCGTAAAAAAAATGTTATGTCGCCGAACAAGCGTCATGTCCCGTCCTACATGTTGAGTGTTGCTGTTGTCTAGGGGCCCCTTGTAAAGCGCGTTGAGCACGTTTGGTGGATATTACGCTATATAAAAGCTCAATTTTCTTTTTTGATATACCTGTACTTCCAAAGCAATGCTTTTGGAATCGGAAAAGCAAAAGGTGTGACGTGATTACTATAAGGTTCCCATCAAAGCGTGTAGGACATGACCGTGGTACGGATTCCCTGACAGGCACGCATTAAAAACAAAACAACCCTGAGATTTTATAAGGCACAATATCCACTACACGTGCTCAAAGCGCTTTACTAAATGGTCCCTGACCAACAGCAGCACGTAACAAGACATGACGCCTGTTAGGCGGTATTACAATTTTTTTCGGACGGAAACAACGCTGTTTACGCCACGTACTCATTTTACACCTGAATAAGTTGAGAGAATGTGAGTAATGAGCCTTTACCAAGGACTCAACTATGCGCCGATAAATAAATTCCCTTTATTCGTCCCACAGGAGAAATATGTCTTTAGGGTCTATTTCTAATGGAAGACTGGAATAACCCAGGCGTGAGCCGCAGGGCAGCGCCACTAGTGTTCTAGGGCGAGTTGCCTTGCTCAAGGTCACATTATAGTCTGGCTAGTAGTCGAGCTCAATACCTTTCGGCACAAAGCAAAGGCCATACCGCTGAACCAGGCTGTCCCTGTAATAGTCTGACAAAATCTAAAATTTAACGTTACTTCTCAGTACAAGATTGCAAGCATATTTATTATTATTCTTTTCTGTGTATCCGTTTTGTTGTGCTGGGTCGCTTGTCTTTAAGATTCTTTCAAGAAATTGAATAAAATCTGATACAATATCTTAAAGATAGCAAAATGCTTAAAACATCGAAATTTTGAGGTCAAAACTCTTATACAACCATTAATAAAAAACAATCATTTGAATTTACTTTGTTAATGCTTTTGGCACCACTGATTTTGATATCTCAGTATCAACTTTTTCAATTCTTTAAAAGAATCTTTGACCGATTATCTTCCCGACACACTTCACATATCCCATCAAACACTGACACACTTCACATATCCCATCAAACACTGACATGCTTCACATATCCCATCAAACACTGACACACTTCACACATCCCATCAAACACTGACACACTTCACATATCCCACAAACACTGAAACACTTCACATATCCCATCAAACACTGAAACACTTCACATATCCCATCAAACACTGAAACACTTCACATATTCCATCAAACACTGACACACTTCACATATCCCATCAAACACTGAAACACTTCACATATCCCATCAAATACTGACACACTTCACATATCCCATCAAACACTGACACACTTCACATATCCCATCAAAACTGAAACACTTCACATATCCCATCAAACACTGAAACACTTCACATATCCCATCAAACACTGAAACACTTCACATATCCCATCAAACACTGAAACACTTCACATATCCCATCAAACACTGACACACTTCACATATCCCATCAAACACTGACACACTTCACATATCCCATCAAACACTGACACACTTCACATATCCCATCAAACACTGACACACTTCACATATCCCATCAAACACTGACACACTTCACATATCCCATCAAACACTGAACACTTCACATATCCCATCAAACACTGAAACACTTCACATATCCCATCAAACACTGAAACACTTCACATATCCCATCAAACACTGACACACTTCACATATCCCATCAAACACTGACACACTTCACATATCCCATCAAACACTGAAACACTTCACATATCCCATCAAACACTGAAACACTTCACATATCCCATCAAACACTGAAACACTTCACATATCCATCAAACACTGACAACACTTCACATATCCCATCAAACACTGACACACTTCACATATCCCATCAAACACTGAACACTTCACATATCCCATCAAACACTGAAACACTTCACATATCCATCAAACACTGAAACACTTCACATATCCCATCAAACACTGAAACACTTCACATATCCCATCAATACAACTTGAAACATACACTTCACATATCCCATCAAACACTGAAACACTTCACATTATCCCATCAAACACTGAACACACTTCACATATCCCATCAAACACTGACACACTTCACATATCCCATCAAACACTGAACACTTCACATATCCCATCAAACACTGAAACACTTCACATATCCCATCAAACACTGAAACACTTCACATATCCCATCAAACACTGAAACACTTCACATATCCCATCAAACACTGAAACTACTATCCACAACACTACATTCTACCCACAACTGAAACACTTCACATATCCATCAAACCAACTAATCAACACTTCTTCATATCCCATCAAACACTGACACACTTCACATATCCCATCAAACACTGAAACACTTCACATATAATCCCTAATTCAAAATCACGAAACATTTCACATATCCCATTCAAACACTGAAACACTTCACATATCCATCAAACACTGAAACACTTCACATATCCATCAAACACTGAAACACTTCACATATCCCATCAAACACTGAAACACTTCACATATCCCATCAAACACTGACACACTTCATTCATCAAATATCCCACTATCATCAAACACTGACACACTTCACATATCCCATCAAACACTGACACACTTCACATATCCCATCAAACACTGAAACACTTCACATATCCCATCAAACACTGAAACACTTCACATATCCCATCAAACACTGAAACACTTCACATATCCCATCAAACACTGAAACACTTCACATTATCCCATCAAACACTGACACACTTCACATATCCCATCAAACACTGACACACTTCACATATCCCATCAAACACTGACACACTTCACATATCCCATCAAACACTGACACACTTCACATATCCCATCAAACACTGACACACTTCACATATCCATCAAACACTGACACACTTCACATATCCATCAAACACTGACACACTTCACATATCCCATCAAACACTGACACACTTCACATACCCCATCAAACACTGACACACTTCACATATCCCATCAAACACTGACACACTTCACATATCCCATCAAACACTGACACACTTCACATATCCATCAAACACTGACACACTTCACATATCCCATCAAACACTGACACACTTCACATATCCCATCAAACACTGACACACTTCACATATCCCATCAAACACTGACACACTTCACATATCCCATCAAACACTGACACACTTCACATATCCCATCAAACACTGGACAAAAAAACAACAACTATCTTTCCACGTTTTCAAAGCAGACTTTTAATTTCACAGAAAAAAAGGTTCTCAAATGTTTCTAAAATGTTCAATTTGTTTATTTACCACTAACTCTAATATTTTTGGGGTTTATTTTGGGGGGGGGGGGGGGTAGGGGGGGAGAGGGGGGGGGGGTGGGGGGGGGGGGGGGGGGGGGGGGATACTTGTCTTCTTCTATTTTTAAAGATTTTTTGGGGGGTTGTTGTTGATTGTCTCTAAATTCCTGCGAGGACATGAGGGGCATTTTGCATTGAAGCGATCCCCATCACTGTTCTTTATTCAATTGTTTTCCAGTCCCAGGTACGTTGCGTCTTAGATTTATAATGAAAGATAACAGAACGTAAGAGAGTACATTTGTCATCCACTGTCGCGGTAATTTTATAGTCTTTCCCTCCTTTGTTGTTGAGAATATGATAGGATTTTGTTTCCGGGCAAAGCTGTGTAAAATACAGAGAGGATAAAACAATGCTGTTAGAAATGTCACACGACACATTTATTCAAACTGATAATTTGGTAATGGGAAGAGGATGATGAAATGTGACTTGTGAATTCAATATTAAATTGATGGTGAGAAAGATGAGGTATCAATTATGACCTGCAAATCATCAGAGCCGTTAGTTAGGTCGACGGAGCCTAAGTCTATCCCAATTTCTATGGAATGAAAAGAATAACAGCAACCCTAGTGCGATAGTCTATCGCAATATACTTTTCGCTAGGTCTAACTCCCTCAACTGCCCATTCACTTTTGCGGTGGGCGGGTGAGAAGGTGGAGTTTTTCAAGCGGAATGGGATTCAATAGTATGATGTCACGTCCGCCCAGTAACGGCAGCTTGGTTCTAAACAAAGAAAATCGGTACTTTTTATTCTCCATCCTGGCTAGACCGTTTTCACATGCCATGTGATCAGAATATATAAAAGTAAAAAAGTGATCAGATTTATAATGTTTTTCTCCTCTGGATACACTTTTATGCTCGTTGGAGAAATATTTCATAAGGGCATCCTCCGTTGTTTCGATAGTTTAGAACCAGTTGGTAAGTTACTATGCGTCATGACGAGGGAGTGACGTCACGGCTGTTGAAGGCTATTAAGAGATGATATGTGCGGTCTGTGGCCACCTAGGTATTTTTAATTTTAAAATTATAAAAATTATGCCTTTCTGCTAGGACATCAAAATATATCGTCGCCTAAGCATTCCACGAAGGAATACAGATAATCCATCAAACAAGATGTCTGATGTCAACAGGAATCATTCATGTTGTCCAAGTGAGCAAATAGGGGCGGGGTGGGTGGGGGGGGGGTTAATAATCTTGCCCAAGTAAAAAAATAATAACGAAAGTGCCTGAAGTGGGGCTCGAACCCGGATCACAGCGCAATGCCTCGACTACTCGGCCACTTCGCCTGTGTATATGAATACCTATATCAATCTAAATCAAAAGGGTTTCCACTCCTTTATAGATAGTATGCGCTTGGCTAAAATGTTCACAACATTGCCATCCGGAAGTAATATGGACCAACACACAAAACTGTGTGTAACCATGAACGTTTATAGTTAGGTTTATACAGTTTAGTGAAAATCACTCATGAACGCGGATGGTAAAACAAAACAATAACAAAGACCCTTGAGACGTCTAGTTCGAACTATCTATACCAGAGAACTGAAATCACTAGCAAAAAGGACCGTTATTAATCCTGAGCTCGGTCGAAAGTATTTTCAAATCCTTTTCAGTGATGGGTAGCTGGACCTGTTATAGATCGGGGGAAAGTACCTTATAAGAGGCTATCGCCATGGCCACGAGGAAGGACTCAATTGTTGTTGTGCGCTATGTGGTCTTGTCGTATGACGCCCGATTTCGGATCGGAAGGTCTTGGGTTCGAGTCTATGCTCGGCGCATAGTTGAGTCCTTGGATTAGGCTTTTTACTCACATTCTCTCACCGTACTCATGTGTAAAATGAGTACAATGGCCATTAAGAGCGTTGTCTCTGTCGGGAAAAAATTGTAATATCGCCTAACTGTCGTAATTCTTGACTCGTACTACATGTTAAGCGGCGCTGTTGGTCAGGGACCCTTGTTGGTGAGGGACCCTTGTTGGTGAGGGACCCTTGTTGGTCAGGGACCCTTGTTGGTCTGGGACCCTTGTTGGTCTGGGACCCTTGTTGTCTGGGACCCTTGTTGGTCAGGGACCCTTTGTTGGATGTGTCAGGGACCCTTGTTGGTCGGACCTTGTTGGTCAGGACCTTGTTGGTCTGGGAACCTTGTTGGTGAGGGACCCTTGTTGGTCTGGGACCCTTGTTGGTCAGGGACCCTTGTTGGTCAGGGACCCTTGTTGTCTGGGACCCTTGTTGGTCAGGGACCCTTGTTGGTCAGGGACCCTTGTTGGTCTGGGAACCTTGTTGGTGAGGGACCCTTGTTGGTCAGGGATCCTTGTTGGTCAGGGACCCTTGTTGGTCTGGGATCCTTGTTGGTCTGGGACCCTTGTTGTCTGGGACCCTTGTTGGTCTGGGACCCTTGTTGGTCTGGGACCCTTGTTGGTCTGGGACCCTTGTTGGTCAGGGACCCTTGTTGGTCACTGGGACCCCCTTGTTGGTCAGGGACCTACCCTTGTGGTCGTCTTTGGTCTGGGACCCTTGTTGGTCTGGGACCCTTGTTGGTCTGGGACCCTTGTTGGTCAGTGCTCTACCAACTGAGCCAGCCATCGGGACCCCCAAAATCTCAAGTTTAAAGTTTAAAGTTTAAAGTTTACTACTTACATCGTCGCTAATATCTTTAGGGTTGTCTTCATCCTTGGCAGAGTCCGGCATACATTTGGAATAGTATTCCCATGCTACATAATTTGGAGAAGCTGTGCACTTTCTATTATTCAAGTCCACTTGAGCTCTGCCTTTCAATGCCATGTTGTACGTTGTGATGTTATTTGGACTTTTATTGATGTAGACAACGACCATGTCATTCTTTAAGTCCACGAAAACGTCGTGTGTTTCGTTAGTCAGTTGGTGATGCACTTCCATAAAGGATGTGTTTGGAAAACAGCATGACAACGCACACGGCAAACCAAGCGCAGCAAAAAAAACGCCAGTCAGAAGTTGCATTTTGAGATCTGATGTTGAAAATTCAAAACAGAGATATTATTCTTATCATCATCATCATCATCATCATCATCATCATCATCATCATCATCATCATCATCATCATCATCATCATCATTCATTATTATTATTATTATTATTATTATTATTATTATTATTATTATTATTATTATTTATTATTATTATTATTATTATATTATATATTATTATTATTATTATTATTATTATTATTATTATTATTATTATTATTATTTATTATTATTATTATTATTATTATTATTTATTATTATTATTGATGTTGATGATGACGATGATGATGATGATGATGATGATGATGATGGTGGTGATGATGATGATGATGATGATGATGATGATGATGATGATGATGATGATGATGATGATGATGATGATGATGATGATGATGATGATGACTCTTATCTTTGACTCTTTGGCTCTTATCTTTGGCTCTTTGGCTCTTATCTTTGGCTCTTTGGCTCTTATCTTTGGCTCTTTGGCTCTTATCTTTGGTTATTTGGCTCTTATCTGTGACACTTATCTTTGACTCTTTGGCCTCTAATCTGTTGCATTCAGTGGCGTGGTTTAGCAAATAATTTTAGGTTGTTTCTTATAGTGTAATAATACAGAGCGTTAGCATTGTACTTAAAAGCGTTGAAACCAGCTAATCTCATTTATATTGATCTCTTCTCTTGTGGACAACGGCCATTCAGTAACGTTGAAAACCAGATAATCTCATTTATATTGATCTCTTCTCTTGTGGACAACGGCCATACAGTAATATTGAAAACCAGCTAATCTCATTTATATTGATCTCTTCTCTTGTGGACAACGGCCATACAGTAATATTGAAAACCAGCTAATCTCATTTATATTGATCTCTTCTCTTGTGGACAACGGCCATTCAGTAATATTGAAAACCAGCTAATCTCATTTATATTGATCTCTTCTCTTGAGGACAACGGCCATTCAGTAATAATATAGTAGCCGACACAAGCGACCGGTTAGGTCCGTATAGGGAATGAGATTAGCGGAAGAGTAGCGTCCCTTGATTGGACGTCACCCATAGTCTGTGACGTCACCGGCGGAAAAGTTAATAGAGAGAGAACGTCATGTTACTTGTGCGCATGCGTCTCTCGTCCTCGCTTCCGCTCACAACCAACATGACGTTCTCTCTCTAATAACTTTTCCGCCGGTGACGTCACAGACTATGGGTGACGTCCAATCAAGGGACGCTACTCTTCCGCTAATCTCATTCCCTATACATTTTTCGGACAAAGACATTGATGTCAAAAACCAGGGAGATCCTCCGAACGTTTACGACCATCTCCAACAGGACGAGGAGAAATGTCTTTCACAAAGACATAACGCCCGACCATTTGTTGAGGAAAACAACTCATAAAGGTTGGACACGACATGTGACGAAAGCCCACTTGTCACCACGAATCGAGTAGGGCCTTTGTCAATTATTTTCACTGGGGGCGCTTTCGATATAATGAAGTGAATCATGAAATATCACTGAATCAAAACCTCTTAACACCAAACAGAATTATGTAAATTTTGTACAGTAGTATAACCTTTCAAAGGAACTACAGTTTTCAAATACAAGAGATGCATAATTAAGATCACATAATTATTTATTTAACCTCCTCACTCAGTTCCTAGTCGGCCCATTCGCCGCATGCCATAAAAAATAGTTCGCGCTTCACCTCTGGAGAAATCCTTGTAATGTTCGTCATTGTGACAAATTTGTATCTTTAATCCATATTGCCATCAGTTTTTATGAATGTAGAGATTACAACAGCAAGCTACGCCTCTTGTTAGGGCTATAAAATTGTAACAATCGTTTGCGTCAAGTGTGTACAAAGTGTACAATTTACTGTGTCATTTTGGACTCTTAGTGGCAATGTTAGTGAGTAGTGCACATGGATATCATGGAATATAAACCCTGAGGAGAATTCAGTGATCGTAATTACAACAGAATTCACTGTGCCTAATATTGTTGATGTAATACATCCAAATGTCCACTCATCCCAGACCCTCCGTTTTCTATATATCGTCAAGAAGAAAAAAAAACTCCGTATGATACTGTCACCGATGCTAAAGAAATCGGCAGCAGCCTCTTATGGTTTTCATACTACTATGTTATGACGATCGACCCAATCAGCAAAGTCTGGTCTGCATTCGTGTACCGTCGCGAACCCGCCGGGTAGCATCGTCACAACACACCGTTCGACTAGATGCTCTGCCGTCTCAGGTTCTTGCCCACAGCGAGTACATGTTGGACAGGTAGTAAGACCCCACCGATGAAGCGCACTGGCCGAAGCCGATTCGCAGCCACCCAGTGTCTCCTCTTTCTGGTATCAAAGCCTGGCAACTTCTCACCAAACTTAGAGGAGGTTACGTCCCCGCCCCCACGAGGGATTGAATTCGTCCAAACCGACTTCCATCTCGTATGTGCAGCTGAAGACGTAGTCAGGGATTCTGCGTACAAGGGTTGCGGGACTTGTTAGAGTCGGCGTAACGTCACTAACAATTAGATATGAAGTGAATAGAAAAGTGCCAGAAGACAATAGAGAATAAAAATTTTTTCGCGGCGGTGGTGGGGTTTGAACCTGCGACCTTATTGGTACGACAACTCCGCCTGGCAGGTGAGAGCGTGGCTCTACCGTGTGAGCTATCCACGAACACAAAAATATTCGTTTCAAACTCAAAGTCATTACTAGATCCCTCTCTCACCCACTTCTTGAGACCGCCGATTCGTTCGTACACCACCATCGCGAATAATTTTGACCAGCAGTTAAGCTTAATAGCCAATATTCTCAACACAAACATATAACATAGAAACGATTGAGACATTGAGTATGCTCCGGTGTATGGGGTGAATTTTTAATTCAGAAAAGTGAGTGGAGCAGGCACTTATGTTGGTAACAACAAGATATGAAGTGAATAGAAAAGTGCCAGAAGACAATAGAGAATAAAAATTTTTTCGCGGCGGTGGTGGGGTTTGAACCTGCGACCTTATTGGTACGACAACTCCGCCTGGCAGGTGAGAGCGTGGCTCTACCGTGTGAGCTATCCACGAACACAAAAATATTCGTTTCAAACTCAAAGTCATTACTAGATCCCTCTCTCACCCACTTCTTGAGACCGCCGATTCGTTCGTACACCACCATCGCGAATAATTTTGACCAGCAGTTAAGCTTAATAGCCAATATTCTCAACACAAACATATAACATAGAAACGATTGAGACATTGAGTATGCTCCGGTGTATGGGGTGAATTTTAATTCAGAAAAGTGAGTGGAGCAGGCACTTATGTTGGTAACAACAAGATATGAAGTGAATAGAAAAGTGCCAGAAGACAATAGAGAATAAAAATTTTTTCGCGGCGGTGGTGGGGTTTGAACCTGCGACCTTATTGGTACGACAACTCCGCCTGGCAGGTGAGAGCGTGGCTCTACCGTGTGAGCTATCTTGTGTAACAATTCTAATGTTCGAGCCATTTATAATGAATATCTATGTGACTATATCAAGGCCAACGTCTGCTCACCGCTTGGGGGACGGACTATAGGAGATTTACCGAATATATCAAGGCCAACGTCTGCTCACCGCTTGGGGGACGGACTATAGGAGATTTACCGAATATATCAAGGCCAACGTCTGCTCACCGCTTGGGGGACGGACTATAGGAGATTTACCGAATATATCAAGGCCAACGTCTGCTCACCGCTTGGGGACGGACTATAGGAGATTTACCGAATATATCAAGGCCAACGTCTGCTCACCGCTTGGGGGACGGACTATAGGAGATTTACCGAATATATCAAGGCCAACGTCTGCTCACCGCTTGGGGGACGGACTATAGGAGATTTACCGAATATATCAAGGCCAACGTCTGCTCACCGCTTGGGGGACGGACTATAGGAGATTTACCGAATATATCAAGGCCAACGTCTGCTCACCGCTTGGGGACGGACTATAGGAGATTTACCGAATATATCAAGGCCAACGTCTGCTCACCGCTTGGGGGACGGACTATAGGAGATTTACCGAATATATCAAGGCCAACGTCTGCTCACCGCTTGGGGGACGGACTATAGGAGATTTACCGAATATATCAAGGCCAACGTCTGCTCACCGCTTGGGGGACGGACTATAGGAGATTTACCGAATGTATTTTAAACAACGCGTTGCCTATCGTTTAGCCTAACGTAATTGTTGCTGCTCGAAGCTCGAAGAAATAAATAACAATGTGAAATTGAATGGAAGCTTCGATTTAATTACAAAAACAGATCAAATGAAAGTTTCGAGTTTCCCCGTTATCAACAAAACAGGACGAATGAAACATTACGGATGAATGAGATAATGTGGTAGTGGCGTTGTTCAACATCATCATCATCATCGTCATCATCGTCATAATCACCATCATCACCATGAGAATGGCGACAAAATATTAAATATCTTTCTATGAAAGTTTAAGGCCACCATTTTAAATATGCCATTGATTAACAATATTATTGATAGACGAACAAAGACTTTTACGACATACGATATCAGTTATTTTATCTTGTATTAATTCATTGAAACACGAACAAAGCAACCAAGAAAGTCATTTAAATCAGTTATACTATTATTAATTTACTTATTACATACACACAAATCACCCCGTAAAGTGTTTCATGTAATATGTTATTCTCTTATTCATTTTTGTAACAATGAAAGTAAAATATTATTATGAATACGAATATGAAGTATGATAAAGATGGTGATGGCGTTATAGGGGAATGGTGAAAGTGAAATATTAGGAAGGTTGATGATGATGATGATGATGATGATGATGATGATGATGATGATGATGATGATGATGATGATGATGATGATGATGATGGTGACGATGTTATTAGTGTGCATATGTGTACGCGTGTCTATGTCAATATATTGTATTGTTTTAAATGTGTAACCAAATGACAAATTGTCACTATTTTGAGGACAATAAAGATATATATTATTATTATTATTATTTATTATTATTATTATTATTATTATTATTATTATTATTATTATTATTATTATTATTATTACTATTATTATTATTTATTATTATTATTATTATTATTATTATTATTATTATTATTATTATTATTATTATTATTATTATTATTATTATTATTATTATTATTATTATTATTATTATTATTATTATTATTATTATTATTATTATTATTATTATTAAAACTCACAGTTTATCCAATGAACATATAATCTGGGCACAGAAATGTGGACGTGTTTTCACAGTTGAATCCAATAAACGAATGACGGGTACCAAGGACT
>NC_088369.1:46225311-46240311 GCF_034508935.2 Berghia stephanieae
CCCACCCACGTTTAAAATATACTCTTTAACCATTATGGGAAAGATAGATTTTACAAACGGAAGTAAATTTACTATCATGATACTCTAGCATTAATCCATTGTTATGATTTGTGCTACAATTAAATTATTTATTAACTAGACATGGAAATGTTTATATTAACGTAGGTATATGAATGGGTGACAATAACAATGAAAGATTGTGATTACAAATCATTGTGATGAACAACATGATGGCAATGTGATTACAAATCATTGTGATAAACAATATGATGGCAATGTGATTACAAATCATTGTGATAAACAATAATGATGGCAATGAAGCATGATTAAAGTCGATGATATGAAGGTAATTTACTAAATGAAATGAATGAAAATGTAAATGAAATATTGACATTTCAATTATTAATCATAAATGAGTGAAAATTCATAACAATAATAGATAAAGAGAAGATTTCCCAAATCATGAATGGGTATGGTATATATATCCAAACAATACTCAATGTTACATTAAGTTGGGTCATCATGTTTACAAATAAAATTATCGAATTTGTGTGTTCTGATTTGGCATAGTTTGCGAGGTAACTAACAGTATGCATGGGAGGTTAAGTTATACCCTTCTCACGTCATTACACTAATCGAGAAAGTAGGTCGGCGTGAATATTTTCACAACCTGGTATGTGAGAGATACTGAAAGTGTAATTTTGCAAAAATAGACTCCACCTTAGTACTCTACTATTATTCATTTTGTTATTTCTTATGTACGTGAGTGGTTTATGGTCCGTTTCGACCACAAACTCTTTTAGCAGTAGATATCTGCTGAATGTCTTTAAAGCAAAGACGATGGCTAGTCCTTCACGCTCTATTACAGAGTATCGTGATTCTCTGTCCAATAATTTTCTGCTTGCATATAAGCAAGGCATTAGAGTTCCCTCATGTTCCTGTAATAGTACACCTGCGATGCCCTTATCAGACGCGTCAGTTCTTACAACAAATTCTTTTGACATGTCGGGTAATTTAAGAATTGGTTCTGAACAGAGTAATGCCTTTAATTGGTTAAAGCTATTCTGACACGCTTCTGTCCAAACAATTTTGTTCGGTGACCCATTCTTTGTCAGATTTGTTAGCGGTGTCGCGATGTGCGCGAAGTTGTAAATGTATTTCCTGTAAAAATTTAGGAGCTCAAGTACTTTGCGTACTTCTTTTTTTGTCTTAGGTGGTTGCAATTGTGCGATTTTTGTTTGTTTTTCTGTCTCGGGTGTCTGTGTCCCATGACCAATGGTATGATTAATCCTGCATTTGAAGCTTCGATATTAGTAAACATAGGTTGCGACACTGTGTCTCTATCAAAATACTTTTTTAGCATATTTGCATGGAATGTCTTTGTTGTGTTGTTAATTTGAATCTCGTAATTAACATTAGATTTTACTGCTGTTATTTTGAATGGTCCTTTCCATGTAGCTAAAAGTTTACTCGAGTCATCGGGTAAGAGTATTAGTACTTTGTCACCAATCTCAAATTTTCTTGATTTGCTTTTGCGATCAGAGTATTCCTTGTATTTCTCTGCTTTTTTAGTGACGGATTCCTGTGCTAGCTTACATGTATCCTCTATTCTGTCTTTCAGGTTTCTTACATATTCGTAAGCAAACATAATTTCGTTATTGTCCTCCTCATTCCCTTTACAAATGTCGGCTACTATATTGATCGGGCCGCGAGGTGATCGTCCATACATCAACTCAAATGGGGAGTAGCCTGTAGATTCTTGGGGTATTTCTCTATATGCAAATAGGATTGCTGGTAAGTATCTGTCCCAATCATCTGGTTTTTCTGCTGACACTTTTCTTAACATATTCTTTAGAGTGCCATTAAATCTTTCACAAAGACCATTTGCTTGGGGGTGGTAGGGAGTTGTGAATGAGTGTTGGATTCCCATGAGTTTCATGGTTTCATGCATCATATGTGATGTAAATTGGGGTCCATTGTCCGACAGTATCTCATTTGGTATGCCTATTCTAGTAAAAATTGTCATCAATGCTTCAGCTATGTGATCCGATGTAGTTGATTTCAATGCTATCGCTTCTGGCCACCTGGTTGCGTAATCGACTAGTGTTAGTATGTGTGTATGGTTTCTATCTGATTTTGTTAAAGGGCCTATAATGTCAATTGCAACTTTTTGAAAAACTTTTTCAATAACTGGGGTTGTCTCTAATGGCAATCTCGGTATTCTGCCTTTTGCGACTCTTCTTTGGCATGTGTCACAAGATTTCACATATTCTCGGACGTCTTTAGTAATTCCAGGCCATGTGAAATTCTCGGATATTCTCTTCAATGTGGAAGAGCTCCCAAGATGTCCAGAAGTTATTGAATCGTGCGCTATTCCAAGGATTTTGTTTCTGTAAATACTCGGCGTGACCAGTTGTTTAGCTATTTTGTTTCTTTTCCTATGTAACCTGAACAGAATATCTTTTTCAATGATGTATTCAACTTTTGATTTCGTCCCTTTGTTTGCGATATTGAAATATGAAGTTAAAGTCGGGTCCTTTTTCTGTTCTTCAATGAACCTGTTCCTGTCAAATTGTTGTGGTTCTAGAGAAATAGTCATTGGCTTCTCTGTTGTCTTAGTCATCTTTCTTGTTTCTGCTAGACAAGCTGTTTCTTGGGTTAATGACCATTCTTTTACATCTGTTGGGTTGTCTTTAAGACCTTTTATATTGCCAACAATAACATCAGCGACGGGGTTGGGAAGTATACAGCATTCCACTATTCCTGTATAGTATGGGGTTTCTATGTACACGTTAGCTGTTTCAAAGGTTTCGACTGTGCCACTGAATGTGATGCATTGTACCGTTTTTCCAGTTTTGTCTTCGTCATTGATCAAAGATGCTTTTATTCCTACTGTACTGCATCCTGTGTCTCTCAATATTTTGCAATCAGTTCCATTAGCTTTGCCTTCACAAAAAAATAGCGATCCTGATTTGTGAGTTTGTGTTAAAAGTGACATACCTTTCACGCAATACACATTTATATTTTCTCCTGACATTACTCGTGTCTGATTGTTTACACCTGTTTGGAGTGATGCATTTGCAGTTTCTTTTGGATATCCCACGATTTTGTAACATTTGTCTGCTGTGTGGCCTTTCATTCCACAATATTGACATTTAATTATAGGTTTGTTGGTTTTCTTATACTCAGTATTATTGTCAGTGCTATTTCTTGTTTTGTTTTGATAGGGTCGGCTATGGTCTCTATTGAACTGTTTGTTCCATGGTTTGTTACTATGATCCTCCTGTTTCACTTGCGTGTTCCGAGTGATTGATCGGCTCGTTCTATTTGAGTACTGAACTTTAGGTGTACCTGGACTCTGAGCAGCGGCAGCGTAGTATGGTTCCTTCAATGTTCTGCTAAGGGGTGTCAATGGATGTGCGCTGTTAAAGTTTTCTGCGTAGATTTTTAATTTGTCCAAGTTTTCTGGCTTTCTCTCTTTAAAGAATGCGACTAAATCTGGGTTGCAAGCTTGATAGATTCGATTCTTCAGCGTGAGATAGTAAAGGCCTGCAAAGTCGTCTTGTTTTACGTTTGCCAACTCAAGCCACCGATTTAGAAATTGAGTAATTCGGTTCACGAATGTATTAAAGTCTTCTCCACTTTCCGGTTTTGCAGTGTGAAACCTTTCCTGGTAACCATCTTCCGTTAATCTAAATCTTTTTAGTAGAGCGTCTTTAATTTTTCCATAGTCATCTGCATCTTCAGTTGTTAAGGTATAGAAAACTTTTAGCGGTTCTCCAGATAAGCAGTTAATCAAGGCTGTGGCCCATTTGCTTTCTGGCCAACGATAACCTTTAGCCTGAACTTCGAATCGGTGTAAGAAGGATTCTAAACAGTCTGAGCGTTCATCGTATGTTGGCATGCGTGGAAGTTTCACGAAAAATTCATCACTATTATTATGTTTTCTTTCATGACCGGTTTTTGTTTTTTCAATTTCCAGCATCATTTGGGTCCTTTTGGTTTCTTCTTCTGCTAATGCTATTTGTCTTTTTAGTTCCCTTTCTTGGACTCTTTCTTCTCGTTCTTCTCTACGTATTATTTCTTCGTGTTCTTTTTCTTCTCTACGAATTCTTTCTTCATTTTCTTCTCTACGAATTCTTTCTTCGTGTTCTTTTTCTTCTTTACGAATTCTTTCTTCATTTTCTTCTCTACGAATTCTTTCTTCATTTTCTTCTCTACGAATTCTTTCTTCATTTTCTTCTCTACGAATTCTTTCTTCATTCTCTTCTCTACGAATTCTTTCTTCATGTTCTTTTTCTTCTTTTACTTTCTCTTCGCACCATGAAAATATTCTTTCCTGGGTATTTCTAAGTCCTTTGCGAGACTTAAGTATCTTTTATATGCTTCCATGTTGTAATAAATTAGTTACGATGTTTTATATATATTATATTGACAGGATACTGTTACTGACTGTTTTATTTATTTACACTTACTGGAATGAACTGTTCTATTTTTAGAAATCTCTCTCTCTTATTTCAACTTATTATGTATGTTGAATTTGATGCCTTTTATCGTTATATCTTATAAAGCAATGTGTCAATACAATGCGGAGTTATTATGAATTGTGTCAATAACAATGTGTCAATCGCGTGTACTCTAAACTATGTTACTACGAAAAATGTATCACCAATGTGTGTGACTCGTCGTTAGTTTGTGTACAATTATTCGCAATGACGCTAATATACTAGAGTGTGATAACAATAATAGGATGCCAAAATAATCCCAAGTTATCTATCACTAAATATAACACGACGGCTAGTAGACTCCTTTTATTATTATTTAGTTTTTAAAGACTCACTTTTCAGAACATAATATATAAGTGGTTTTCGGTAACAGTAATATGCCAAAAATGCATTTAAAACAAATCACTATGCAAAACAAATCACGATGTCTATAGTTACTATGTGATGCCCAACTCATGTAAAAGAGAATAATGAAGGATATATTTACCAACTCAGTTCGTGGCTGGGACCTCTCTCTTGTTCAATGGTTGTTCAACAATTGTAATTAGGCATTGAAGAGTGTTTAACAGTGATGTCTGAAATACAAAACAATAAAATATCGTAAGATTTACAATAGTTACAAAATGTGTTCACAACACTGAGTGATTGGTTGATAGGTGAATGAATCGTTATGGAATGTAAACATATTGAAAACAATTCATGAATGAGGCAAACAACAAAATGAAATGAGTGATATAATAACAAAGTGGACAAGGAATGAATGAATGAATGAAAAACTGAGTGAATAGATGAATGAATGAATGGATAATGTATGAATGAAAGAATGAAGGGAGGAATAAATGTATGAATGATTGGATAAATGAGTGAATAAACGAATGAATGGATGAATGAATGAATGAATGAATGAATGAATGAATGAACAATGAATGAATGAATAATTTATAAATGAATAAATGAATGAAGGAATGAATCAATAAAATGCTATTCAATTTGAATGAAAGAATGAATGGATAAATTGCTATTCCATTTAAATGAAGAAATGAAAAAGAAAAAAAAATGAATCCTGTAAATAGGGAGTTCAATTAAAATATGATCAAGTGGGGCAATTAAGAGTTTTACAATTTAAACTTTAAAGTTAGATGAAATAGATATAAGTAACTAAATAAATTCAATTCTTTATATGTGTCCCCTCCAAAATGTCATGGTCTCAAGTGAGTAAAGAGCTACTCGACTATGCATAAAGATATATGTAGAATGAGGCCCCAGAATTTACTAGTTACTATAAATGAAAAACAATTAACGATTTGTTTACAATGAAATAAAAATAATGATGAAATTTAATTAAAAGAGATAAACAGTGATCGTGGCAGTTACAAATAGAGATATGAATATTTTACGTAACTTATGATAATATCTCAGGTTCGTAAGTTTACGTTTCCAGGCAGTTGATGGGCTTGGATGATCTATTCCTCTGATAACAGGATTGGACTCGTAAAATTCCACTTCCAGGCAATTGGTAAGAGGTTATAGTGTAGTACAGCGGGCTTGGGTTTGATCCTTGAAGATTATACAATCAAAGTTAAAAGCTCCGGCGTCTTAATGGTGTAGATATAATATCTACAAAGTCCCAAAAGATAAAAATCTTACAATATATATATAGGAATAGAGTGACTGGCCGTCCGGCATAGATTGTGGAGAGAAAGTGAGTGTCAAATGTTAGACCTATCAGCTTTTATAATAAGTGGCTACGTGACAGAATGTCGAACGAAAAGTATTCACTAATTAGAAATTAATTCGAGGGAAGGCTATAAAAGGAAAGACGATCTAATATTAGAAGGTAAAGTTTATCTAAGCCTACCGATATATAACTGGAGTGAGATGAATTCAGTTCTTAATAAAATAAAATTTAATAAGATAATTGTGAACAATCTTTACTGTGACAAAGGCCTTTGAGCACATTTAAGGACATGAATTACAAAAAGAAATGATCGTTTCCATTTTTAGAACGGTTTCTTTCTTTTTCTATTTTTAGAACGGTTTCTTTCTTTTTCCATTTTTAGAACGGTTTCTTTCTTTTTCCATTTTTAGAACGGTTTCTTTCTTTTTCCATTTTTAGAACGGTTTCTTTCTTTTTCCATTTTTAGAACGGTTTCTTTCTTTTTCCATTTTTAGAACGGTTTCTTTCTTTTTCTTTCTCCTCCTCTTTTGAAACACAAAAGGAGAATTGAATATAAACCAGAATAAGGGGGGATGGGTCGAATTATCAGGGAAGTCCTTCAAAAAATGGATTTTGAGATTCTGGTAGAAAACGATATTTTATTATCTTAGAAATATCTAATATTATTGAAGTCCAAATTCTTAAAGTAGACGATAAAGGCACGAAAAGCACAATCAAAAATGGTACAGGTAGTAAGAAAAGTGTGAAAAACGGGAAGCCATTTTGATATGTTCTCCATATGTCATTTTTCTAAGGGTATGGGATACTGTGTCAAACTTTTCTTAGAATCTATTCAATGAAATTGTCTGAAAATTTCCACAGTTATCACAGAGATAATGTATTATGTCACCATATAAATAATTGTTTTGATAAGATATGTGAATTTTGAATTATAATCCACATTATAAATTTTGAACATCAATTTTATCATAATATTTTGATTATCAACTTTATAATGTTCTACTAAAAATTACATAAGCTAAACCTGTAAAATCTCTCTATGGTGACACACTATGGTACAATGTTGACATATAAGAGGGAAGAATATGGAGGTTATTCTTTCATTAGTTTTTGTAAAACGTTTGCCACAAGATTATTATATATATATATATATTTATGCCAGACCCCAACATTAGGTCTCAAAACGGGCATCAATACAGATAATTTCAATTTTTCTCCAAAAATGTTGTTTTTAAATCCCATAATGACGATACAGAATGACTAAAACCGTAGCCATAGCCTGACACTGACCGAGAAATGACGTCAAAATGCCAGTCTTTGGCCACAAATGAAAACAAATCGTGAGTTGTATTCAATAGTTCAACCAATGAAATAACTTGTTTCCTTGAGCTCTACTAACGACAACTCACTAATTGGTGCAAAAACCAAATAATGACTTCAAAAGGCCAGTCTTTTTGGGTTTCAGTGTCAGGCTAACTTAACGTTGGCTACGCTAAAACCCCCCATTATAGGTAATAAAAATATCAGAAAAGACTCAAACCGCCTTCATTTCCTCAACTTTGACAAAAAAGCCTTGATTTCATTTTAACCTGAATTTGTTTATATCAAATCACGATGCCTTAAAATGAACAATAAAGTATAAAATTATTGGCCACTGAGAGGTCACCGGGTTGGAAATTTGGACAAGTTGAGAATCCTCTAAATCATTCGATAGATTCAGATGAAGTGTAAAAATCTCTGACAACAACAATTTTTAAAAAGACGGCAGACCGTCTATACGCTTTTGAGCGGCCTATAGATAGTATGCGCTTGGCTAAGAAGCTCACAACATTGCCATCCGGAAGTATAACTCGCCAACATACAAAACTGTGTGTAATCTTGAAGGTTTATAGATAGTATGCAGATGGCGTCACTCAGGCCTTTGTTATTGTTTTTGCCATCCGCGTTTGTGAGTTGTTCTCACTAAACTGTATTAACCAGACTATAAAAGTTCATGGTTACACAGAGTTTGTGTGTTGGTCCGTTATACTTCCGGATGGCAATGTTGTGAACTCCTTGGCCAAGCGCATTCTATCTATAGTCTGGTTAATACAATTTAGTGAGAAGTACTCATCAACGCGGATGGCAAAAAACAATAACAAACACATGAGTTACGTCATCTTGGAACAATCTATAGGGAATGAGATTAGCGGGAGAGTAGCGTCCCTTGATTGGACGTCACCGGTGGAGAAGTTATTTGTAAACAAACCAACTACAAGCCAAGCGCTCCAAATAAAAAAAATATTCATATTTATGTACAAAAATGCATATCATAATCAACGTTATGCATTTTTGTACAGAAATATGAATAATACATTTTGTATTTGGAGCGCTTGGCTTGTAGTTGGTTTGTTTACAAATAACTTCTCCACCGGTGACGTCCAATCAAGGGACGCTACTCTTCCGCTAATCTCATTCCCTATAGATAGTATGCGCTTGGCCAAGAAGCTCATAACTTTGCCATCCGGAAGTATAACGGACCAACACACAAAACTATGTGTAAACATAATTTTTTATAGTCTGTTTAATACAGTTTAGTGAGAATTACTCATAAACGCGGATGGCAAAAAACAATAACAAAGACCCGAGTGACGTCAACTTCGAACTATCTATAAAAGTTCATGGTTACACACAGTTTTGTGTGTTGGTCCGTTTTACTTCCGGATGGCAATGTTGCGAGCTTCAAAGCCAAACGCATACTATCTATAATATACTGATGATGTGAATTTTTTTTAAATTATGGTTTCTGCACATCACTTTGTTTGTTTAGAGACTATCGTCATTATCTTGTTTGTGTTGTCCCGTGCGTTATAACCATATGTTACCCACCGCCACAAGCCGGGGATATTGGACGGCAGGCTTGATGTGACAATTAAAACCGATAGTTTCAAAATGTATTTCAAGCTTTGTTTGATTTTAGGGCGACAGTGACGTCAATCGAGTACAATAGTTCAACTAAAACAGAATCTCTAATACAGATGTTAGTGATAGATGTATATTTAACGAGCTTTTTCTATGGCGCAATCTCACCTAAACGTGCTCAAAGCGCTTTACAAGGGGTCCCTGGACATCAGCAACATTTAACATTTAGGACGTGAAATGACGCCTGTTAGGCGATATTCCAATATTTTTTTTTCGGACAAGACAACGCTGTTAACGGCCAGGGACTCATTTTACTGAGTACGGAGAGAGAATGTGGGTAAGGAATCTACTCCAAGGACTCAACGATGCGCCGAACCGGACTCGAACCCAGGGCCTTCCGATTCGAAAGCGAGTGTCATACCACACGACCACATAGCCGCACAAACTGTTACGTGTGACCCACCCTTTCCTAACGGTTGTAAATAGTATTGAAACCGATGCTTAAATCTTAACTCGTAAATTTTAGATGAAATAAGATGCCTTTATTAATGCTATGCGCTAAGGTAAAATACTCACAACATCCGTCAGTTGGACATAACGTTGTCCACACACAAAACTGAGTAACCTTAAATATTTATAGTCGGATTGATAGAGTTTAGTGATAATTAATTATCCAAATTGCTGTCTAAAAACAATTCAAAAGAGCTGAGTGACATTAATTATGTTCCATCTATTGAGGAGGTAGATTGTTGGATACCCCAGAAACTGTCATTGGTTTTAAAGAAAGTCCGTGACACCCCAGAAACTGTCATTGGTTTTAAAGAAAGTCCGTGACACTCCAAAAACTGTCATTGGTTTTAAAGAAAGTCCGTGACACCCCAGAAACTGGTATTGGTTTTAAAGAAAGTCCGTGACACTCCAGAAACTGGTATTGGTTTTAAAGAAAGTCCGTGACACCCCAAAAACTGTCATTGGTTTTAAAGAAAGTCCGTGACACCCCAGAAACTGGTATTGGTTTTAAAGAAAGTCCGTGACACCCCAGAAACTGGTATTGTTTTTAAAGAAAGTCCGTGACACTCCAAAAACTGTCATTGGGTTTTAAAGAAAGTCCGTGACACCCCAGAAACTGTCATTGGTTTTAAAGAAAGTCCGTGACACCCCAGAAACTGGTATTGGTTTTAAAGAAAGTCCGTGACACCCCAGAAACTGGTATTGGTTTTAAAAAAAGTCCGTCGCACCCCAGAAACTGTCATTGGTTTTAAAGAAAGTCCGTGACACCCCAGAAACTGGTATTGGTTTTAAAGAAAGTCCGTGACACCCCAGAAACTGGTATTGGTTTTAAAGAAAGTCCGTGACACTCCAAAAACTGTCATTGGTTTTAAAGAAAGTCCGTGACACCCCAGAAACTGGTATTGGTTTTAAAGAAAGTCTGTGACACCCCAGAAACTGGTATTGGTTTTAAAGAATGTCCGTGACACTCCAGAAACTGGTATTGGTTTTAAAGAAAGTCCGTGACACCCCAGAAACTGGTATTGGTTTTAAAGAAAGTCCGTGACACTCCAGAAACTGTCATTCGTTTTAAAGAAAGTCCGTGACACCCCAGAAACTGTCATTGGTTTTAAAGAAAGTCCGTGACACCCCAGAAACTGTTATTGTTTTTAAAGAAAGTCCGTGACACTCCAAAAACTGTCATTGGTTTTAAAGAAAGTCCGTGACACCCCAGAAACTGTCATTGGTTTTAAAGAAAGTCCGTGACACCCCAGAAACTATTATTGGTTTTAAAGAAAGTCCGTGACACTCCAGAAACTGGTATTGGTTTTAAAGAAAGTCCGTGACACCCCAGAAACTGGTATTGGTTTTAAAGAAAGTCCGTGACACCCCAGAAACTGTCATTGGTTTTAAAGAAAGTCCGTGACACTCCAGAAACTGGTATTGGTTTTAAAGAAAGTCCGTGACACCCCAAAAACTGTTATTGGTTTTAAAGAAAGTCCCTGACACCCCAGAAACTGGTATTGGTTTTAAAGAAAGTCCGTGACACCCCAGAAACTGGTATTGTTTTTAAAGAAAGTCCGTGACACTCCAAAAACTGTCATTGGTTTTAAAGAAAGTCCGTGACACCCCATAAACTGGTATTGGTTTTAAAGAAAGTCAGTGACACTCCAGAAACTGTCATTGGTTTTAAAGAAAGTCCGTGACACTCCAGAAACTGGTATTGGTTTTAAAGAAAGTCCGTGACACCCCAGAAACTGGTATTGGTTTTAAAGAAAGTCCGTGACACCCCAGAAACTGGTATTGGTTTTAAAGAAAGTCCGTGACACCCCAGAAACTGGTATTGGTTTTAAAGAAAGTCCGTGACACTCCAGAAACTGTCATTGGTTTTAAAGAAAGTCCGTGACACTCCAGAAACTGGTATTGGTTTTAAAGAAAGTCCGTGACACCCCAGAAACTGGTATTGGTTTTAAAGAAAGTCCGTGACACCCCAGAAACTGGTATTGGTTTTAAAGAAAGTCCGTGACACCCCAGAAACTGTCATTGGTTTTAAAGAAAGTCCGTGACACCCCAGAAACTGGTATTGGTTTTAAAGAAAGTCCGTGACACCCCAGAAACTGGTATTGGTTTTAAAGAAAGTCCGTGACACTCCAGAAACTGTCATTGGTTTTAAAGAAAGTCCGTGACACCCCAGAAACTGGTATTGGTTTTAAAGAAAGTCCGTGACACCCCAGAAACTGGTATTGGTTTTAAAGAAATTCCGTGACACCCCAGAAACTGGTATTGGTTTTAAAGAAAGTCCAGATAGAACCAGAACCAACCCTTGAACTTGCTGACCGTACTCAAGCGTATCCATCGTTACGCTAACGTTAGCTATAGTACAGCCTGACACTAGAACCCTCTAGGACTTATACTTTGACGTCATGTTTTAGTTTTATAGGTGTCTAGTGAGTTGTCGTTAGTAGAGCTCAAGAAAACGAGTGATTCCATTGGTTGAACTATTGAGTACAACTCACGATTTGTTTTCTTTTGTGGCCAAAGACTTTCTTTCGACGTCATAGTTTGGCCAGTGTCAGGATATAAGTTAACGATGGCGACGACTCAAGACGCCAGTTCAGTCTCAAGAAGGGTAACAAACATACTCTAGGTCTTAGGTTCGATCCCCAGTCGAGGTAGACTGATTTGTTTTGGGATGTTTTTTTTTTCTTCTATTTTTCTTTCTTGCTTTGTCTGGCACCTTTCATACACATGTAGTCAGATGTCTATCATCTTGCAAGCAACAACAGTTGAATATCAAATCGCCGTTTGATGAGAGATAAGTCAGTCTGTCACCTTCTACCATGTTCAAATTAACAACCCGGTGACACCAATGATAAAGATGAAATAAATATATGAATTCCACTCAATTAGATCAAATGAATACAGGACTAATATATAAAAGTGTAAAATATACATTATCCACAATCTTAATGTGTCTTCTATCCACCTATATCTGTTTTCCAACATGCTCTCTGTCTTTGTCTTGGAATGAGATTACTTGGTTTTGTCATGGCCATGGCCGGAGTCCTAGCTGGGAGGGAAACAGTCAAATGCATAGTTATTGTTTTGGGAGATGATATTTTTTCCCTTGTAAATCATCTCCCTGTTATTTGTTATTATATTTGTTATTTTGAATTTATAATGTAAGCATTTGAGTGTATTCCTCTTTCTTAAATTTTCTGCTTGGGTCCGGATAAGATTTATAGGTGATCTCAAACTAAGTACATTGGTGGTATGCTCTTGGAATCTACATCTGATCCCTATTTGTTCCCAGTTCCCATATGTCTTACTTTTTCTTGATTGCTTTAATTGTAATTCTAGAACTTTTTACTATCCCATATCTTCCTTTTTACTGGCGCTGACATGATCTAAATGTGTTGCAAGCGCCGTAAAACACTTAAAAACATAAAAACACAAACTACCTTCCACGTATTCTCTCTATCTTTTCCTGTAACAATCTAATTACACTTTTATATAGAATTCTTCTTCTTGTATTGTCTTGACTCACTTGTTTTTAATTGTTATAAGGGACCCAAGGCTATTCTTAATCACCCCTAGATGAAATCCGAGTCGTTTGTGGTGTAGCTTAGTGGCGCAGATTGGAACGATCGCCCATAGCGCGCATACTAGGCTCGAGCTCAGACCATTAAGGTTATCATTTGGATTCGAACCCACATAAAACACCAAAACCCCGCCACACAGGACTAGTCATTATCATCTTGACTAAAAATTTATATTTACAAAAATTCTAGTTCGTTTCGATATAACAACAGATTGACACTGTGGGGAACATTCTTTGAACTCGCTTTTCAGCTTCAGTTTAATCTGTGTGCGGCGATGTGGTCTTGTCGTATCACACTCGCTTTCGGATAGGAAGGTCCTGGGTTCGAGCCTCACTCGGCGATTAGTTAAGTCCTTGGACAAGGCTCTCTACTCGCATTCACTCACCGTACTCAGGTGTAAAATGAGTACCTGGCCGTTAACAGCGTTGTCTCTGTCCAAAAAAAAATATTGTAACATCGCCTAACAGGCGTCATGTCCCGTCCTAAATGTTAAATGTTGCTATTGGCCAGTGACTCCTTGTAAAGCGCATTTAGTGTATATTGCGCTGTATAAAAGCTCATTTTTGTGTGGTTCCCAACCCCAGGCAATGAATCGGTAACAATACACGGACGGATCATTGGGTTCCACTCGTCTTTCAGAGCTGTAGAAATAGTGGAGCCGGAGTTTGTATTGCTTTCTATATCGTTCAACAGATGATCTCATATGCGTGCTACCCTTTAGATTGGAGGCTGGTCTATAGCAAAGTACTTTCTGCTATATCAAACGAACTATTCAATCACTGAACTGATAGATCTGGAAAAAACTCATCAAAAAGGACTTGACCCGTGATCAATCCCAGTCCCTATGTGTGAGAAGTGGTGCTCTAACATGTGAGCCATCTCGAACCCAGAATGGTTCCACCTCTCTCTCTCTCTCTCTCTCTCTCTCTCTCACACACACACACACACACACACACACACACATACCCACACACCCACACACATACACACCCACACCCACACACATACACACATACACCCACACCCACACACACCCACCCACACACCCAACCACACACATACAAACATACACCCACACACACACATACAGACACATACACCCACACCCAAACACACTCACACACATACACCCACACGCATACACATACACCCACACACACTCACACACACATACACCCACACCCACCCACACACATACACAAACATACCCCCCCCCCCCTCCCCACACACACCTATACCCCCCCCCCCACACACACACACCTACACACACATACACCCACGCCCAGACACACACACACATACACCCACACACACACACACACATACACACACAACCATACACACACGCATACACCCCCCCCCCCACACACACACACCCACACATACACAAAACGTCTAACTGGAAATAATGTCTTGTATATACATAGTTCGAAGATGACGTCACTCAGGTCTTTGTTATTGTTTTTTGCCATCTGCGTTTATGAGTAATGCTCACTGAACTGTATTAACCTGACTCGAAACGTTCATGGATACACACAGTTTTGTGTGATGGTCCGTTATACTTCCGGATGGCAATGTCATGAGCTTCTTAGCCAAGCGCATACTATCTATACTGACTGCATCGTTTAAAAAAAATAAATCTTACTATTACTATTAGGCAACTTGAGCGCTGTATTTGGTAGAGATGGCTTTTTGAATGACACCTCAATTACAATAAATAAACATGAACATTTTAAACGCTCTGAACGGGGCATAGTTGAATCCTTGGAAAAGGCACCTTACTTCCATCATCATCATCATCATTGCCTTTTTCACTCTGGGTCAG
>NC_088369.1:46242811-46255311 GCF_034508935.2 Berghia stephanieae
CAGAAGGTGTGAGGTTCGATCCCATGTAATGGTAGCACGTCTGACCGGTAATCAGAAGGTCTGAGGTTCGATCCCCAGTTGAGGTAGACTGCTTTTTTTTTCCCTTGTATATTTTTCTTTCTTGATTTGTCTGGCACCTTTCATACACACTTGTTCAGATATTCATCTTACACTGGTGCCTGCTCCTTAATTTCTTCATTTGATATTATCAAACAGGAAAGTTGTCGACTCGTATTGACGCTATGAGTTTAGGTAAAATATTCACGCAGCATCCGCCAGCTGGATATAGATAGAATGCGCTTGGCCAAGGAGTTCACAACATTGCCACCCGGAAGTATAACGGACCAACACACAAACTCTGTGTAACCATGAACTTATATAGTCTGCTTAATACAGTTTAGTAAGAACAACTCACAAACGCGGATGGCAAAAACAATAACAAAGGCCTGAGTGACGTCATCTTCGAACTATCTATAAAGTACCAGCACACTAAACTGTGTGTAACCTTGAATGTTTCAAGTCTGATTGATATGCTTTTGTGAGAAGTAACCACTCAAATAACCATCTAAAAACACAAAGAACTGAATGATGCCAATAGGCTTCAACAGTCATGACGTCACTTCCCCCGTAATGACGCATAGTAACATTGTATCTGGCTCTAAACTATCGGAACAATGGCGGACGCCCTTATGAAATATTTCTCCGACGAGCATGAAAGTGTATCCAGAGGAGAAAATCTTTATAAATATGATCATAATGTTTTGACTTTTATACATTCTGATCACATGACATATGAAAAGTTCTAGCCAGCATGAAGAATAAAAAGTACTGGTTTTCTTTGTTAGAACTACGCTGCTCACCGTTGCTGGGCCACGTGACATCAGACTATTGAATCCAATCTCATTCCTTCTATAGATTGTATGAAGATGACGTCACTCAAGTCTTTGTTATTGCTTTTGGCCATCAGCGTTTATGAGTAATAAATACCATTAAACTTTATTAACCAGACTATAAACGTTCTAGGTTATACATAGTTTTGTGTGTTGGTCCGTTATACTTCCGGATGGCAATGTTGTGAGCTTCTTAGCAAAGCGCACTCTATCTATTGACTTAGCACGGCCCGAAATGGATTCAATAGTCTGATGTCACGTTGTCCAGCAACGGCGGCCATCGTGGTTCTAAACAAGGAAAATCTGTACTTTTTATACTTCATGCTGGCTAGAACTTTTCATATGTCTTGTGATCAGAATGTGTAAAAGTCAAAACATGATCAGATTTATAATGTGGTTTTTCTCCCTCTGGATACGCTTTTATGCTCGTCGGAGAAATATTTCATAAGGGCGTCCTCCATTGTTCCGATAGTTTAGAACCAGTTGCTAAGTTACCATGCGTCATTAGGAAGGAAGTGACGTTACGACTGTTGACGCGTATTAATAACTATGATATTATCTATCTGCTCTTTTTGATGTAAAATTACAGGAGAGAAAAACGCACGTTGCTCAGCAACATTCAATTGTTCAATCGCTAACGATAACAAATAAAACAATACAAAACAAATAATCTCTCCTTGTTTGAAAAGGGTCTGGTCTGCCTGTGATTGGAGGTCCCGGTAGCTCAGTCGATAGAGCTCTCACGTCACACGCAAAGGGATCAAGGTCGATCTTGGGTGGTCGAGAATTTTTTCTGACCCCCCCCCCAACCCTCGCACCCCGGCAATGAGTGGGTAGCTGGGTCTAATCGATCTGGCAGAAAGTACTTTCCGATAGACCAGTGTGTCCTATCCAAAGGGTAGCAAGCAATTGCTATTGTCCGTTTCACGCTTTAGAAACCGGGATAAACTCCTACTCCATGGGCCTCTTGGCTTTGAAGGACTGGCTACCTATGATGGCTCCTTCGTCTTATTCCATTCATTTTCCTACGGTTGCAAGGAACGTGGTTTTGTCTTTAGTTGTGGCTATGTGGTCTAGTGGTATGACACTCACTTTCGGATCGGAAGGTCCTGGGTTCGAGCCTCGCGCTCGGCGCATAGTTGAGTCCTTGGAAAAGGCCCTTTACTCACATTCTCTCACCGTACTCAGGTATAAAATGAGTACCTGGCCGTTAACAGCGTTGTCTTTGTCCGAAAAATTGTAATATCGCCTAACAGGCGTCATGTCCCGTCCTACATGTTAAATGTTGCTATTGACCAGGGACCCCTTGTAAAGCGCTTTGAGCAAATTTAGTGGATATTGCGCTATATAAAGCTCAATTTAAAAATTTTTACTTTTTAACGATATGCCCAAATTAGCCAACGTGCCTTTCTATTGTTGGGAAGCGTTGTTCAGCAGTACCGTCTTTGCTTCGTACCTGAAAGGGACTAAGTTTGACTACCCGCCGCGCTGAGAGGCTTTCAGCAAGACACCTCACTCTAGTTCACTTTGAAGCGTTGCACTGCGGCTGACGCCTGGGTTATTCTAGTCCTCACTTGGATTAGACGGTGAACACAAATTTCCCCTTGGGGATGTGCCTTATTTTGACTTATGCCTCTTGGCTCCTGGAGAAGCATAGGGCCTCAACAGCACTCTTCCATCTTCTTCTGTCCTTGGCACAAACCTTTGCCTCACTCCAGGTAAGATTGGAGACGAACAGATCTTGGTGAAGGCTTCTCCTCCACGTCTGTTTTGGACGACCCCGTTTCCTCTTTCCCCGTGGGTTCCATTCGAGAGCCTGTTTGGTTATATTACAGTTCATGGCCCTTTCCGCAGGGTATGGCCAACCAACCCATCGCCACTGTCTGCGTCTGACCTGGACATCCATTTGTTCTTGGTTTGTTTTTGTCCAAAGGTCAGCATTTGGCACTTGGTCAAATCACTTCAACCTGAGCATTTGTCGAAGACCTTGGGGAAATAAAGAAGGAATTTTGTTTTGTCTATTTTATCATTTTATTAATTTGAACTTTTTAAAATGATGGAGAACACAATAAAGCCCTTGTTGAAATGTGTGTAGTTTTATTTTTATCGCCACTTCGTATCCGACAAAAACACCTGTCGGTATTTGTTTTGTTATCCAACTATTTACCAGGCAAATCCACACACACCCAACCCATCCATCGTTACTTTTCATCATATCGGTTATATATATCGATTTTTCATAATGCGCTCCCAATTTTTTTTTTGTTCGCGGTTAACAATTTTAAAAGTGCAACCCCCCCCCCCTCCCCCCAGAAAAAAAGTGTATATGTTTTAAATGACCCTCATCTTGGCAGAAACTCTCAAAGCTGGGACCTCACGAGGACTTCCATCAAGTCCCAGGTTTGAGACTTGTTGCCAAGATGAGCGTCAGTCAAATCGATCGATATTTGAAGGATGAGTTGTCAGGACAATGTTTTAAATACGTGATTTTCTTGAGTGAGTCGTTGACTGGTTACAGGTCAGACAGTTGACACGCCGCTTCTCGGACAATTGCTTTAGCCTGAACCACCCCCATCCCCCCCCCCCCACCCCTATCATTACAGACGACATATCTCGTCGTATAGATAGTTCGAAGTTGACGTCACTCAGGTCTTTGTTATTGTTTTTTTTTTTTTTTTTTTTTTTTTGGGGGGGGGGGGGGGGTTGCCATCCGCGTTTATGAGTAATTCTCACTAAACTGTATTAACCAGACTATAAACGTTCATGGTTACACATAGTTTTGTGTGTTGGTCCGTTATACTTCGGGATGGCAATGTTGTAAGCTTCTAAGCCAAGTGCATAATATCTATATACATCTGTTTCATTTTGCACCTAGACAACCACGCCTCTCGGACAGTCGTCATAATGTAAACAATCGTAGTGCCTGGTAACCATAGCGACCTACACATGTGTTACTGTCGATGGTATGTGTCTACGTAAAACACCCACAATTATATCGCTTGATCATTAGAACCAACACAGAAAACTATGCGTACTTGCAACATTTATATTCTGATCGAGAAAATTGTGTGATAACTAGTCACCCATTTGGAGGTATCAAAACAATAACAACGATCCGTGAGCCGTTGATTTCATTCACGTCATTGGTTAGAAACAAGAATCTAAGCTTGTCCGAGCACGTTTGAAGGTGTGTTATGTCACAAATGACAAAATCCATGTTTTTGATTGGTCAAATATCTACTGGACAACTTACTTGGGCCAGTTGTAGTTCGCTTTGTGTACATTGATTATTGAATATTGCTCTATGGAAAGGCTGGAGCGTGTTTGTTTTCAAAGTCTTTCTTCAACACAAACGGATGAACGATAAAAACGGGGATAGCAGCTGTATTTCACTTCGAAATCAATTACTAGTTTGTATGTTTTTTTTTGTTTAAAAAACAAACAAAAAAAAAAACAACAAAGAAAAACAAAAGAAAATAGAAAAAAACAAAAACAGAAAAACCCCACAAAAACAAACAAAAACAAAAACACACACAAAAAAAAACAAAAAACAACAAACAAACCAAAAAACAAAACAGAACAAAAAACAAACAAACAAAAAAAAAAACAAGAAAAAAACAAAACAAACAAACAACAACACAAAACACGTGTTTATATTTTAGTCCATAAAACGTGTACTTTACAAATTGGCCATCTTATTATTTAGATGACACTACCCTCCAACATGTTACTGGCCATCTTATTATTTAGATGACACTACCCGCCAACATGTTACTGGCCATCTTATTATTTAGATGTCACTACCCGCCAACATGTTACTGGTCATCTTATTATTTAGATGACACTACCCGCCAACATGTTACTGGCCATCTTATTATTTAGATGTCACTACCCGCCAACATGTTACTGGTCATCTTATTATTTAGATGTCACTACCCGCCAACATGTTACTGGTCATCTTATTATTTAGATGTCACTACCCGCCAACATGTTACTGGCCATCTTATTATTTAGATGACACTACCGCCAACATGTTACTGGCCATCTCATTATTTAGATGGCACTACCCGCCAACATGTTACTGGCCATCTTATTATTTAGATGACACTACCCGCCAACATGTTACTGGCCATCTTATTATTTAGATGACACTACCCGCCAACATGTTACTGGCCATCTTATTATTTAGATGTCACTACCCGCCAACATGTTACTGGCCATCTTATTATTTAGATGTCACTACCCGCCAACATGTTACTGGTCATCTTATTATTTAGATGTCACTACCCGCCAACATGTTACTGGCCATCTTATTATTTAGATGACACTACCCGCCAACATGTTACTGGCCATCTTATTATTTAGATGTCACTACCCGCCAACATGTTACTGGCCATCTTATTATTTAGATGTCACTACCCGCCAACATGTTACTGGCCATCTTATTATTTAGATGTCACTACCCTCCAACATGTTACTGGCCATCTTATTATTTAGATGTCACTACCCGCCAACATGTTACTGGCCATCTTATTATTTAGATGACACTACCCGCCAACATGTTACTGGTCATCTTATTATTTAGATGTCACTACCCGCCAACATGTTACTGGCCATCTTATTATTTAGATGTCACTATCCGCCAACATGTTACTGGCCATCTTATTATTTAGATGTCACTACCCGCCAACATGTTACTGGCCATCTTATTATTTAGATGTCACTATCCGCCAACATGTTACTGGCCATCTTATTATTTAGATGTCACTACCCGCCAACATGTTACTGGTCATCTTATTATTTAGATGACACTACCCGCCAACATGTTACTGGCCATCTTATTATTTAGATGTCACTACCCGCCAACATGTTACTGGCCATCTTATTATTTAGATGTCACTACCCGCCAACATGTTACTGGCCATCTTATTATTTAGATGTCACTACCCGCCAACATGTTACTGGCCATCTTATTATTTAGATGACACTACCCGCCAACATGTTACTGGCCATCTTATTATTTAGATGACACTACCCGACAACATGTTACTGGTCATTTTATTATTTAGATGACACTACCCGCCAACATGTTACTGGCCATCTTATTATTTAGATGACACTACCCGCCAACATGTTACTGGCCATCTTATTATTTAGATGACACTACCCGCCAACATGTTACTGGCCATCTTATTATTTAGATGACACTACCCGCCAACATGTTACTGGTCATCTTATTATTTAGATGACACTACCCGCCAACATGTTACTGGTCATCTTATTATTTAGATGACACTACCCGCCAACATGTTACTGGCCATCTTATTATTTAGATGTCACTACCCGCCAACATGTTACTGGCCATCTTATTATTTAGATGTCACTACCCGCCAACATGTTACTGGCCATCTTATTATTTAGATGACACTACCCGCCAACATGTTACTGGTCATCTTATTATTTAGATGTCACTACCCGCCAACATGTTACTGGCCATCTTATTATTTAGATGACACTACCCGCCAACATGTTACTGGCCATCTTATTATTTAGATGTCACTACCCGCCAACATGTTACTGGCCATCTTATTATTTAGATGACACTACCCGCCAACATGTTACTGGCCATCTTATTATTTAGATGACACTATCCGCCAACATGTTACTGGTCATCTTATTATTTAGATGACACTACCCGCCAACATGTTACTGGCCATCTTATTATTTAGATGACACTACCCGCCAACATGTTACTGGTCATCTTATTATTTAGATGTCACTACCCGCCAACATGTTACTGGCCATCTTATTATTTAGATGTCACTATCCGCCAACATGTTACTGGCCATCTTATTATTTAGATGTCACTACCCGCCAACATGTTACTGGCCATCTTATTATTTAGATGTCACTACCCGCCAACATGTTACTGGCCATCTTATTATTTAGATGTCACTACCCTCCAACATGTTAGTGGCCATCTTATTATTTAGATGTCACTACCCGCAAACATGTTACTGGCCATCTTATTATTTAGATGTCACTACCCGCCAACATGTTACTGGTCATCTTATTATTTAGATGACACTACCCGCCAACATGTTACTGGTCATCTTATTATTTAGATGACACTACCCGCCAACATGTTACTGGTCATCTTATTATTTAGATGACACTACCCGCCAACATGTTACTGGTCATCTTATTATTTAGATGTCACTACCCGCCAACATGTTACTGGTCATCTTATTATTTAGATGACACTACCCGCCAACATGTTACTGGTCATCTTATTATTTAGATGCACTACCCGCCACATGTTACTGGCCACTATTATTAGATGCATACCGCCAACATGTACTGCATTTATATTATGACACACCGCCAACATGTAGGCATCTTATTATTTAGATACTACCCACTGTACTGCCACTTATATTTAGATCACACCCGCAACATGTACTGCATCTTATTTAGACCCCACATTTACTCATATATTACACCGCCAACATGTTACTGGCCATCTTATTATTTAATGCACTACCCCACATTTCTGCCATCTTATTAAGCACTACCCACTTATGGCACTATGACATACCCAATTTAGCACTATTAATGTACTACCAATGTACTGCCCTTATATTAATACCCGCCACAGTACTGGCATCTTATTATTAGATCACTACCCAACATTACGCTCTATTATTTAGACACTACCCCAACATTTACTGGCATCTATTATTTAGTCACACCCAACATGTTACTGCATCTTATATTGATCACTACCCCAACGTACTACTATATTAGATGCACTACCCGCCACATGTTAGCATCTTATTATTAGATTCACTACCCACATGTATGCATCTTATATTAGATGACACCGCCAACATGTTGTCTTATTTAGATTACTACCAAATGTTACCACTATTATATATACCCAACATGTTACGCATTTTATTTAATCACTACCCCCAACATGTTATCATTTATTACCAAATTATTGCACATATATTAGATGCACTACCCACATGTTACTGCATCTTATTATTTAGATGTCATACGCACATGTACTGCATTATTTAGTGTCACTACCCAACATGTTATGCATCTATATTATGCCTACCCAACATTATGGCACTTATTATTAGATGCACTACCCACTGTACTGGCCATCTTATTTTAGATGCACTACCCAACATGTTACTGGCATCTTATTTAGATCACTACCGCCAACATGTTATGTTATATGATGACTCCATTATGCACATATGATATACCAATTACTCCATTTAAGATCACCCACAGTTACTGCATTTTTATTAATCTACCCACATTACTCACATTATCCACCACATTATGAAATTATAAATAGGCATTATTAGACTACCGCACAGTTACTGGCCATCTTATTATTTAGATGACACTACCCGCCAACATGTTACTGGTCATCTTATTATTAGATGTCACTACCCGCCAACATGTTACTGGTCATCTTATTATTTAGATGACACTACCCGCCAACATGTTACTGGCCATCTTATTATTTAGATGCACTACCGCCAACATGTTACTGGCCATCTTATTATTTAGATGTCACTACCCGCCAACATGTTACTGGCCATCTTATTATTTAGATGTACATACCGCCAACATGTTACTGGCCATCTTATTATTTAGATGTCACTACCGCCAACATGTTACTGGCCATCTTATTATTTAGATGACACTACCCGCCAACATGTTATGGCATCTTATTATTTAGATTCACTACCGCCAACATGTTACTGGCCATCTTATTATTTAGATGCACTACCCGCCACTGTTACTGGCCATCTTATTATTTAGATGTCACTACCCGCCAACATGTTACTGGCATCTTATTATTTAGATGCACTACCGCCAACATGTTACTGCATCTTATTATTTAGATGCACTACCGCCACATGTTACTGGCCATCTTATTATTTAGATGTCACTACCGCCAACATGTTACTGCCACTTATTATTTAGATGTCACTACCCGCCAACATGTACTGGCCATCTTATATTTAGATGCACTACCCGCCAACATGTTACTGGCCATCTTATTATTAGATGCACTACCCCAACATGTACTGGCCATTTATATTTAGATGTCACTACCCGCAACATGTATGGCATCTATTATTTAGATGCACTACCGCCAACATGTTACTGGCATTATATTTAGATGCATAGAACTGTATGGCATCTTATATTTAGAGCACTACCCCAACATTTACTGCATTATTTTTAATGTCATACCGCCAACATGTTACTGCCTCTTTTTTTATTATACCCCAATGTTATGGCCTCTTAATTAGATGCATACCCCACGTACTGCCATCTTATTATTAGATGTACTACCCGCAACTGTTCTGGCCATCTTATTATTTAATGAACGAAGTTACTGCCATTATAGACCCGCCAATGTTCCCATTTATTTTAATGAACCCCCAACGTATGGCCATCTTATATTTAGATGTACACTACTCCGCCAACATGTTTACTGGCCATCTTATTATTTTAGATGGATCACTACCCGCCAACATGTTACTGGTCATCATCTTATTATTTAGATGTCACTACCGCCAACATGTTACTGGCCATCTTATTATTTAGATGTCACTACCGCCAACATGTTACTGGCCATCTTATATTTAGATGCACTACCCGCCAACATGTTATGCTCATTTATGTCTCTACGCAATTTATGGCCATCTTATTATTAGATGCACTTACCGCCAACATGTTACTGCATCTTATTATTTAGATGTCACTACCGCCAACATGTTACTGGCCATCTTATTATTTAGATGACATACCCGCCAACATGTTAACTGGCCATCTTATTATTTAGATGTCACTACCCGCCAACATGTTACTGCCATCTTATTATTTAGATGGACACTACCGCCAACATGTTACTGGTCATTTTAATTATTTAGATGAATACCCAATCATGTTACTGGTCATCTTATTATTAGATTCACTACCCCATCAATGTTACTGGCATCTTATTATTTAGATGACACTACCGCAACATGTTACTGATCTTATTATTTAGATGACACTACCGCAACTTGTTACTGGTCATTTATATTATTTAGATGACACTACCGCCAACATGTTACTGGTCCATCTTAATTATTTAGATGTCACTACCGCCAACATGTTACTGGCATCTTATTATTTAAGATGTCATAAACCGCCAACATGTTATGGCCTCTTATTATTTGATGTCACTACCGCCAACATGTTACTGGTCCTTCTTATTATTTAGATGATCACTAAATCGCACCAACATGTTATGGTCATCTTATTATTTTAGATGCACTAACCGCCAACATGTTAACTGGCATCTTATTATTTAGATGTCACTACCGCCAACATTGTTACTGGCCATCTTATTATTTTAGATGACACTACCCTCCAACATGTTACTGGCCATCTTATTATTTAGATGTCACTACCCGCCAACATGTTACTGGCCATCTTATTATTTAGATGACACTACCCGCCAACATGTTACTGGTTATTCAAATTTAAACCTGAAAAATTTAAGATTCTGCTGTAGTCTCAGGTTTAAGTCTTTCTAACAAATTAACGGTCATCTCACACAATCAATTTTTACGTGAAAATTATTTTTCGAAATGGAATATGTAACTGTGTATGTTTCATTGTGCGTCACGCGTGTACCGTGTGGTTTTGTTTAATTTATCGATCTATGTGTGTAAAGAGGCTGCTGAAATTCATCTGCCGATAAACGCCCCCCCCCCCCCCTCATTAATTCACGTCACCTGGAAGTGTAGCACCTCGTAACTTGATGTCTCCCGACAGGGTTATTCTCAATATATTAAATGTAAAAAGAGAGGGATCAATGTATTTCCCCAAAACTTACTGAGTTAACTCTCTGACTGCATAGATTTCACCCATTTCTTCTTCTTTTATCTTGTGGAAACCTCCAATTTTGTCGAGAATCACTCCACAGTGTGTAGGGTTTTACATTGTAAACTTGTTAAAACTCTGCACATAATACTAATAAAAATATATAGATTAAAAAGTCACGTTGTGAACTCTAGCAATCGCGTGAAGGCATGTTGGCAACCGTTTTCAGCCACTTCAGCTGGGAGGCTATTCCATAGTCGGGCAGTGGAAGTGAAAAACGAATACACAGGTGGGCGTCTGTTTTTGATGTTGGGATGGTTACTCTTGCTGTGTGTCCCCTCGTATTTCTTGTGCCGATATCTTTCATGTCGTTTGGAAGTTTAAGGCACGAATTTTTGTAGTTAATATTGTGGAACAATTTAAGTTTATCTATCTTTCTTTTCTTTTCCAGAGGTTCAAGGCCAATCCCTTGTGTTATTTCAGACGCACTTGAGAAAAGATTGAATATGTTTGTGATGCGTCTTGCTGTTTTTCTTTGGATGTTTTCCAAGGTGTCGATGTTTTTCTTTGTATATGGGTCCCAAATTGAGCTGCCATACTCCAAAATTGGTCTAACAATAGTTTTAAAAGCAAGGGTTTGAGTTGTGATTGGGCATCTTTTTAAATTGCGGGTGATGTAAGCGCTTGTTTGATTTGTCTTTGAAGCCAGGTGACATATGTGGTCGTTCCATTTAAGGTTTTTAGCAAACTCAATGCCAAGGTATTTTGCTGTCTTTACATGTTCCAGGTTTTGACCATGAAGTTGGTATCAAATGTAATCGGTGCTTTCTTATTTGAGATGGTTAGAACATTGCACTTTAATACGTTGAATTCCATTTGATTTATGTTTCCCATTCTTGTAATTTAGCTAGATCGTCATTTAGTGTTTTGCAGTCGTATGTTGTTCTTATCTGATTATATAATGCTGTGTCGTCAGCAACGAGGCGCACTTTTGACCTTATACCTCGTGGAAGATCATTTATGTACACTAAAAATAGGACGGGCCCAAGGACTGAGCCCTGAGGTACCCCGATGTCACCATCCCGATAGTGGAAGTCTCGCCGTCGACAAGAACTTGTTGGGTGCGATTGTCCAGAAAAGTTGCAATCCATTGTAAGGTTTTATTCCTGATACCAACGTCATACAATTTCTGGATTAACCGATGGTGAGGAACCTTGTCGAATGCCTTGGCAAAGTCCAGTAGTACTAGATCAATTTGACCACCTTTATCAATAGCAGCTGACAGATCATGTGTTAATGATAGAAGTTGAGTTTGACATGAGTGGTGCTTCCTAAATCCGTGCTGTTCATCACAAAATATACTGTTAGTTTCGAGATATTCAGTTATTGAGGATCTCACTATATTCTCCAACAGTTTGCAGCAAATGCAAGTTAATGAAATTGGACGGTAGTTTTGAGCCCTGCTTCTATCACCTTTCTTGTAGATGGGTTGGACAAGAGCGTGCTTCCAAACAATTGGTATGTCTCCCGTTTCAAGAGAGAGTTTTAACAAATGTGTGAGGGCAGGTGCAAATTCGTTACTCAGTATCTTAAAGAGACGGGATGGTATTTTGTCTGGGCCACATGCTTTCTTTGGATCTAGAGTGGCGAGGAGTTTGGAAACGCCCTCTACTGTCACATTGATTTCGGACATAGTGTTGT
>NC_088369.1:46257811-46262811 GCF_034508935.2 Berghia stephanieae
GAGAGAGAGAGAGAGAGAGGAGAGAGGTGGGTGGGGAACAGTTTTGTGTGAGAGAGAAGGAGAGAGACGGTGTGTAAAGATGATGTGGCTTTTTTCTTTTGGAAGCAAAACTCCAAGCTGTTTACATGAAATGATGGTTGATACTGACACCACCACCACTTACTGCACACACTGCGGTGCTATGAAAAAACACGTTTCTAAAATGGTGACCTTCAAATATTTATCGATTAAAATGATCCTCATCTTATCAAAAACTCTCAAACCTGGGGCTTCATGGAAACCCCATTTTGGAGAGTTTTTTAAAAATAAGATGGGGGTTTTATATTAATCGATAAATAATTTAAAGGACAAATTTTCTGGCGAAAATTCAAAATACGTGATTTCATTGAAGAGTCAACATCAGCCAAGATAATGTTTGTATATATCAGCCGATAAATGAATATTAAGGTTTATAATGTTTGTTGACGTTATTGAAATTATTGATTAAAGTTTGAATGAACAAATACAGTGTGCACATCACCAACATAAGCTGTGAACACTGTGCATGGTACGATATCAAAATGTTGCCTTTATGTGTGTTACAAATTGGTATTGTTTTATTCAATTGGTGGAACAGCCACCCCAGTTCGTCACTGTGTCAGTGACTTGCTTGTTAGTAGTTTGTAGTACCGAGTAGTCAGTCGTCGTTGTTTGTTTGTTTTCGTGAGAAACAAAAATGTCGACATGCTGTCTCTTCTTCTGATCTTCATTATTTATTAATCAGTCGGATGGTGAAAAGGTTTGAACTGAGATATTGTTACAGTGAATGCCATAATCAGTCGGATGGTGAAAAGGTTTGAACTGAGATATTGTTACAGTGAATGCCATAATCAGTCGGATGGTGAAAAGGTTTGAACTGAGATATTGTTACAGTGAATGCCATAATCAGTCGGATGGTGAAAAGGTTTGAACAGAGATATTGTCAAGTTTAGTTAGAAGGTCAATTTTTTTTAAAAATAAAGAAAAAGAGTTTTTGTCATAAATGATTAAATCAACAGTTTTTGTACATCGTCTGGAATTATCAAAGCTTAATTTCACTTCTAAATATTTTTTTTTACAGCTAGTCATGTTGAAAAAGTATGAAATTTGAGAAAAGTTGCTGGATACCTTTCCCATACATCTGACCATAACTTCATGAAAAATCATCCGATTTACTTCAAATTAAATTGCATTCAATGGTATGATGTCACGTCGCCCAGCAACGGCGGCCATTGTGGTTCTAATCAAAGAAAATCGGTACTTTTTATTCTTCCTGCTGGCTAGAACTTTTCATATATCTTGTGGTCAGAATGTGTAAAAGTCAAAACATGATCAGATTTTATAATGTTTTTTTTTCCCCTCGGGATACGCTTTTATGCTCGTCGGAGAAATATTTCAAAAGGGCGTCCGCCATTGTTCCGATAGATTAGAGCCAGTTACTAAGTTACCATGCGTCATTACGAGGGAAGTGACGTTACGACTGTTGAAGCGTATTAAGATCAACATGCTCTGGGGAGCATATTCTTTCAGAAAATGAAAAAGAAAACAAATAGCAACTCCAAAATGTTCACCTTCCGACTGGTTTTGTTCTGCACGGACACATTGAACAAAGTGGGTCGCTGTTTGGTCGGGTCGGCTTTCTGACATAGCTAGGTGACCTCTCGTCTCAAAACGGTTATATGTCGGAATGATTAAGATGCTAAAAATGGAGTTTATGGCCGGAAATATCAGCCTTGCAATGAGTTTGTATGTTTTATTGAAGAGAATGAATGTCGTATCTTAGAATGATAAATAGCAATAGTTCAAATTTTAGACCACTTTAGCTTTAATTCGGCTTTTTAGTTTCTGGTTCATCCCGACATAATACCGTTTTGAGACGATGGGTCACATACAGGTCAGCGGTTCTCAGCCTTTTACACCGACGGACCGGCAAAAAAGACAATAAAATGTTACATCCAGGCAGCAAATCCAATCGTGAATTCTCTCCAATTACAAATCGGCGTGTTGTGTAGACGCCTGGTTCTCGAATCAGTTTTCAAAATTAAAAAAGATTAATGAACTTTTTCTTTTTTTTTTTTTAAAGTGAAGACGAAAATTCGAACTTGAAAAATGATTTTGGACAACTCCTTTCATTGTTGGTTTAGTTTGCTATTATATATATAATATATAATATATATATATAATATATAATATATATAATATATATATATATATATATATATATATATAAAAATGACATATCGTAAAACGACCTAAACTAAAGAAGAGGCTTTAAAATAATATTATTATATACACAGACAGGGGTTAAAATACGTCAGAGCAAAGAATGAAACTCACCATTCATATCTGTAACTTGTCGACTCGACTCGTATCAGGATCGAGGGCTTGGGTTCATTTTACACATCCTCATTTCCCATACTGGATCGAGGGCTTGGGTTCATTTTACACATCCTCATTTCCCATACTGGATCGAGGGCTTGGGTTCATTTTACACATCCTCATTTCCCATACTGGATCGAGGGCTTGGGTTCATTTTACACATCCTCATTTCCCATACTGGATCGAGGCTTGGGTTCATTTTACACATCCTCATTTCCCATACTGGATCGAGGGCTTGGGTTCATTTTACACATCCTCATTTCCCATACTGGATCGAGGGCTTGGGTTCATTTTACACATCCTCATTTCCCATCTACTGTCATGACTGGTCAGTCGATGAGATCGACAGGGAATTTTAAATACATCATCTGTGTAAACAGATCTAAGGAGTCGATGTTTTTCTTTGTATATGGGTCCCAAATTGAGCTGCCATACTCCAAAATTGGTCTAACAATAGAAGGAGAAGAAGAAGAAGAAGAAGAAGAAGAAGAAGAAGAAGAAGAAGAAGAAGAAGAAGAAGAAGAAGAAGAATGCTCTGGCTACTCCTAAAGTAACTCCGCGTCATTGACATATTATACCAGTTCAAGTTCCGCCGTCGATGACGGGTGGCTGAGAAATTAATTAAGCAAATTATGAGAGAGAAGCAGAGAAGGCCCTTTACTCACCGGATCGGATCGTGAACAAAATGAGTTTTTGGTCCTTAACAGTGTTGTGTCCCTATTAAAAAGAATGAAATAGAGACTTACGGGGGTCATGTCTCGCCCGTATTCACAGTCCTACATGTAGGGTATATTATTTTAACGTCTAAATCTAATAAGAATAAGTTCTGATTTAACCAAGGAATTTACCGTTTAATTCTATGGATTTAACATAGTCTCGCAAGAAATAAATTCATGATAAATTTGATGATCAAATTTCAGTTTAATTTATTAATCTAAATCGTTTCTTAAAATCCTTGTCTCGCTCGGAAGAATGGGTACGAGTTTCTCCCGTGCTTTTCCACGAATTCAAGGCATCTTACAGTCGATGTATCAATATTATATAAAGCAGCAACAGTTGCAATATTATATTATATTAGCATGGTTAGCTTTAGGGCAGGAAAATAAAAAAAAACCTAACTGGTTATGTGTTGCTGTTGGCGCTTTGAGTACGTTTAGTGGATATTGCTCTATTATTTATATAAAATCTCAAGTTGGCGCGAAATAAAAATTATTGTATAACATAAATATTACACAACGTGTTTCCCAAGATATTTATAGTAACTCTCTTTGAGCAATTTGCGAACATCCAAAGTGCGAATAAACTACATACAGAGTTGACCACCAACGAGTACAATATAATAACAGATTTGACCATTTATCAGATTTTTTTTCTCACTCGTCATTATTAAACTGTTTTGTCTGTAGCCGGAGGAAGGGAGGCCAAGACCGAAACGTTGTTTGCTTCGTATTCTCCCAGTCACATTCATTCTCATTCACTCGCTTATTTTTCTCCCTCACTGCAATGTTATGGTTTTTTGGGGTCATGACCCTTTAATACTGACCGATTCCGAAATGGACTCCTTTCTCAAGCGCTTGTTTACATCGACAACAGGAGCCTCTCATCGTGGAATTTCTCACTGTGCAGTTGCTATTTGGGTAATAATAGTGTTTAAGTTTAACATTATGCTATTTAAATGATATCTTAATCTGTATTATGATTAAGCACTAGTGCACATCGGACATATTGGTTACTGGTCAAAATTCAAACATACACATACACTCAGTGTCACTCGTTTTCTGTCGACTGCAGTTTTGCACTCACTTCACCGACTCTTGTGTAATTATATTATTAGATTTAGATCTAAGTCTTAGGTCTTAGTCTTAATTAGCACTCTCTGACTCTCAAAGTACTTTCTAACTTGCCCCAATAACTAATAATTAATTCTTTATTTTATTTTTGTCATTGTTGCATTAGACATACCTACTAGAAATACTCTCAAGCCAACATTTTTTATTACGTGGGCACCACGACTGCAGAAAGACAAAAGACCTCATAGAAAGTGTTCTAAGACGCGCAACTAGGGTTATTCCTGGATTCAAAGATCTAGAATACACAGAAAGACTGAAAAAGATACGAATACCGAGCATGCAGTATAGGAGAGACAGAGGAGACCTTATAGTTATAGCCTTATCGAAGTGTTCAAATCAAAATACACGCATAATCTGTAAACACGAGCCTTCTCAATCTTGATTCCACCAGCACCACCAGAGGACACAGATTCAAACTCTCCAAGGAAAAATGTTATCTAAACCTTAGGCAGAACTTTTTCTCAGTTCGGGTAGTCGACAAATGGAACCGCCTGCCTGCAACAGTTGTCGACGCCCCTTCATTGCAGGCATTCAAGTGCCGTCTTGATGCTCATTGTGAAACAGAAAAATACTATTTGTAGAGTTTAATTCAGACACCTCCTTCTTTTATGTGGCATGCCCAGTTTTGAGAGACGTGAATTAAATACGTTCACGAATGCACAAGAGCAGATAAAAGGCTGTAAAAGCCTACATAAATCTGGACTTATATCATATCATCGCTGTGATTATCCCCAGACAGGATAATGAAAATTT
>NC_088369.1:46270311-46327811 GCF_034508935.2 Berghia stephanieae
AGTTCAAGGTGAGTAGGGCGTAATTGGATGTCGAGGGATCAGAGTTCAAGGTGAGTAGGGCATATCATCCAACTTCAATCTTGGCTTCATAGAATTATGAAAATGACAAGACAAGACACATGGTGAATACTTTGAAGGTTTATATAAAATCTGTTTGTTTTACCCAGTTAATGCTAGACACATGGTAGATTAAAACTTTTAAAATATGCATGACACAATATAAGGAAAGAAATGTAAATTTTCCTGTCCTTATTTATTTATCGACTAATTTCCGGTTTAATGATGGATGTCTTGTTTTGTTCAAAGCCGTTTACAGTAATTTGTTTTATGGAATTCGTGAAGTCAGGACTTTGTAAATTGTATATAATAAAGGAGAACACAGGTATGTAAATTGTTAAATAATAAAGGAGAACACAGGTATGTAAATTGTTAAATAGTAAAGGAGAACACAGGTATGTAAATTGTTAAATAATAAAGGAGAACACAGATATGTAAATTGTTAAATAATAAAGGAGAACACAGATATGTAAATTGTTAAATAATAAAGGAGAACACAGATATGTAAATTGTTAAATCATAAAGGAGAACACAGATATGTAAATTGTTAAATAATAAAGGAGAACACAGATATGTAAATTGTTAAATAATAAAGGAGAACACAGATATGTAAAATGTTAAATAATAAAGGAGAACACAGATATGTAAATTGTTAAATAATAAAGGAGAACACAGATAAGTGAATTGTTAAATAATAAAGGAGAACACAGATATGTAAATTGTTAAATAATAAAGGAGAACACAGATATGTAAATTGTTAAATCATAAAGGAGAACACAGATATGTAAATTGTTAAATCATAAAGGAGAACACAGATATGTAAATTGTTAAATAATAAAGGAGAACACAGATATGTAAATTGTTAAATCATAAAGGAGAACACAGATATGTAAATTGTTAAATAATAAAGGAGAACACAGATATGTAAATTGTTAAATCATAAAGGAGAACACAGATAAGTGAATTGTTAAATAATAAAGGAGAACACAGATATGTAAATTGTTAAATAATAAAGGAGAACACAGATATGTAAATTGTTAAATAATAAAGGAGAACACAGATAAGTAAATTGTTAAATAATAAAGGAGAACACAGATATGTAAATTGTTAAATAATAAAGGAGAACACAGATATGTAAATTGTTAAATAATAAAGGAGAACACAGATATGTAAATTGTTAAATAATAAAGGAGAACACAGATATGTAAATTGTTAAATCATAAAGGAGAACACAGATATGTAAATTGTTAAATAATAAAGGAGAACACAGATATGTAAATTGTTAAATAATAAAGGAGAACACAGATATGTAAAATGTTAAATAATAAAGGAGAACACAGATATGTAAATTGTTAAATAATAAAGGAGAACACAGATAAGTGAATTGTTAAATAATAAAGGAGAACACAGATATGTAAATTGTTAAATAATAAAGGAGAACACAGATATGTAAATTGTTAAATCATAAAGGAGAACACAGATATGTAAATTGTTAAATCATAAAGGAGAACACAGATATGTAAATTGTTAAATAATAAAGGAGAACACAGATATGTAAATTGTTAAATCATAAAGGAGAACACAGATATGTAAATTGTTAAATAATAAAGGAGAACACAGATATGTAAATTGTTAAATCATAAAGGAGAACACAGATAAGTGAATTGTTAAATAATAAAGGAGAACACAGATATGTAAATTGTTAAATAATAAAGGAGAACACAGATATGTAAATTGTTAAATAATAAAGGAGAACACAGATAAGTAAATTGTTAAATAATAAAGGAGAACACAGATATGTAAATTGTTAAATAATAAAGGAGAACACAGATAAGTAAATTGTTAAATAATAAAGGAGAACACAGATAAGTGAATTGATTTTGATTGAGACCACGTAGACATTGTGTATTTGTTCAATAACGATTCGAATGAGTTTTTTGCTATCGACAATTGGTCGTCTTCTCTATTCTTCTACAATAATACATTATCTTGTAATGAAAGTCATAAACAATCAATTTCAATGGAAGACGGACAACACAACACGTGACATGCCTGATCGGTTGTGCCCGGTAGATTAACGACCACGCTTAACGGCGGAAAGTGGTGAGATCTGCATCCCGTGTATCCCCCAACGGTCATCAGATGATGGGGTTGATGATGATGATGATGATGATGATGATGATGATGATGGTGATGATGATGTTGATGATGATGATGATGATGATGATTTATTAATGAATCTATATTCTATTTCACCCATCTTCTCAAAACGTGATTGGTTTTAATGGTGTGATCTTTGGTGACAAGACCAGACAATTTACTGCTGAGTCACAGAGTCACAACATAAAAGTTAATTTTTGTCTATTTTCGGCACAGATAACTGGGCCTTCCTGTACGCCCAACGCCTGGCCTTGAAATTGGAATCTCCACTCTATGTTTGTTTCTGCTTGGTGCCAAAATTCCTTGAAGGAACGATACGTCATTTCGGCTTTATGATGAAAGGGCTTGCAGAGGTAGAAAAGGTAATGCCTTGACACTAGTGGTATAGATTTGCCTAAGAAATAAAGGGAATAACAAATGATTTCTCTTTCATAAAGCATAAATATATTGTCTGTCAATTCCACCATGTAACATGCTGATGGTTTTCTGCGGATCAGCAGAAATTTGCCATTTTGGAGGCAGAGGAGGAATTTACGATTTTTTTTGGTGATATACCTCATTTCAGCCACTTTTTGTGAAATTATCCTTTACTTTTTGTTGCCGCAAATCTTTCCATAAACAATCGGTGAAGAGATCTGGACTGTGCGAGTATTAATGATATTTATTGTCTCTATTGCTGTGACAGTGGGGAGTTCAGGCTATTAAAATTGGGCTCATACAGTAAAAATAACTTTTGCCTCTTAGTTTCCAAATATCTACACACTAGTTTGCACCAGGTTTTAGGCTTTGAATTGCCATCGGTTCATTTCAAAAATAAATGTTAACATCTTTTTTCTTTCAATTTTTAATTTTTTTTTTCTTGTTATAATCAAACTCTTTCTTTTCTGCCCCAATTTCTATAGCATTATGCCGTAGGTATGGGGATGAGGGGTAAAGATGTTTGTGATTGTTGATTGTTTGACTTTTGATCGGATGCATGTGTTTATGCCATCCTCTTATTATTGAAACTGTTTCTGACTCTGTTCTCAGTCATTAAGCTGAAGATAAAGTCTGATGGTTTTCATTTCTTGTTTAACATCTGAGGGTGCTGGTGTGTAGCACAAGATAAACTTGTCAAAACAAATGCTTGCATGAAATCAAGAAAGTCACAGTTAAAGTGCACGGGTGCAACCCTTGTCTTCATATCTGACATTATAAGCACACTTAACACATCTGTAAACAAACTGTGTTCATTAGAATAATTGTCTTGATCTATGATTTGATGATGACCGTATCTGGTGACAGTTTGAGCCCTCGCTTCACTTCCCTGCTTCTAGCTCTTTGTCAACGTCACCACAAGTGGGTAATGTGCCCATCCCTACCCCTCCACGGTGAGAGAATGCGAGTAAAGAGCCTTTTCCAAGGACTCAATTATGCAGCGAGCGTGGTGGCTCGAACCTTAGCCATCAGTAACTTCTAGTCTGACACTAAAACCCATGAAGACTCATATTTTGACGTCATTTTTAGGTTTGTGGACTGCCTTGTGAGTTGTCTTTAGTAGTGGTCAAGGAAGCATGTGATCCCATTGGTTGAATTGTTGAATACAACTCACTATTTGGTTTCTTTTGTTGCCAAATACTTGTCTTTTGATGTCATTTGTTGGTCAGTATCAGGCCATGAGTTTACGAGACCATGCTCGAACCCAGGATCTTCTGATCTGAAAACGGGTGTTACCACAAGACCACATAGCAGCACCCACGATCCTTTCAACTGAATGACATTGTTATGATCCCATTCCAGCGTCCTGCATCGACTCTAATGTCAATACAAAATCTATTGCAGAAATGACATTGTTATGATCCCATTCCAGCGTCCTGCACCGACTCTAATGTCAATACAAAATCTATTGCAGGAATGCAGACAACTCAACATTCCATTTCACCTGCTGCTCGGGGAAGCAAGCAAGACCATTCCACAATTCATCCAGGACAATAACATTGGAGGGATTGTGTGCGACTTCTCTCCCCTGAGAGTGCCAGCCAAGTGGGTCACTGACTTGAAGGAATCTCTCCCTGACAACATCCCACTATGCCAGGTTAGTTAGCCAGGCAGGCAGAGCAAGTGATGCTTTCCTTTAAACACTCTTTGCTGCTTTATTTGACTATAACTGCACCAAGTACTTGTTCAAATTATGATATTTTGAAGGATTTGCTCGCAAACATTATTAAAATAGCTGAAAATATTGCTATTTTACTTGCTTTCATTAATTATCAAACAATTTTAACAATAATTTATGGAGATAAAGTTAAGTGTTATGCTTTTTAGGTTGATTCAGATTTTTCCCTTCGCAATGTGAATTTTTTTCCGAAAAGAAAATTTCAAATTTTTAAAATTGTTACCTTAATACATCTGCCTGCATCTAAAGATATAAATGAAGGCTGAAGCTGGGACATTTTTTTAGAGCTTCTTCAGCTCAATCTGTAAGGCAATATAGATAAAGGATCGCGGGTGGTTGGATGGGAGCATCACCCTTGAATCATATACCTATGATGTTCGCATGGGTGTACGATCCGATAGTGATGTCGTTTCTTCTTCTCTTTACTAGCCTATACTGCTTCTTTGGTTTGTGATTGTATTTTTGACAGGGGATATTTTTTTTTCTGTAAATCTTCTGCCTGTTTGTTCTTGGTTATTTATAATTGAGCTTATGATATCTTTAGGTTATGATTTTGATTTACATTTGTACTATTTTTGTTAGATTGCTTGTTTTTTTGTTTCAGCGGTCTCTCATATAACCTCAATTGTGTTGGAAGAGACCTAAAGCAACAAACAAACAAAAAATAAAGGATCTTGTATCAAAAACAAGCCACAATGAGTGTGGTCAGTGACTGGCTGGGTGACTAGATGTTGTATTACTATATAAAGCACTCTACACACTTAATTTAACCCCACTGATATTCATGTCTTAACAAGTTCCTGTCTTCTGCGATGATTGTTGTAAGGTTTCTTATAGAAAAGAAAATGGGTTTGTACTTTTTGAAATTGTTGTTTGGTTCCCTATGACTTGCATACATTCAGCACTGAGCTTTGAGTAGGGTGAAACTATGGAAGTGTAGCGCTACGTAAATAATCATTTCTAATTTAGATTGAGTAAAAATGAAGACTAATAAGACTAGGGTTAGAATCGAACTTTTTAGGGATCGTGGTTAGCTCATACTGTAGAGTCACGATCTCCCCGGCCAGGCGGAGTTGTCGTACCAGTAAGGTTGCAGGTTCGAGCCCCCATCGTCGTGGCGAAATTTTTTTATTCTCTATTGTCTTCTGTCACTTTCCTACTCACTTCATCTCTTGTTGTCACCAACATAAGTGCCTGCTCCACTCACTTTTCTGAATTAAAAATAAAGATAACACAGACAATTTTTTTAATATTTGGATTTCTGTCTCATCGCCAGGTTGATGCTCATAATCTGGTCCCTTGCTGGGAAGCTTCACCCAAACTAGAGTACGGAGCGAGAACAATCCGGAACAAGATTCACAACCAGCTTGGAGGATTTATGACAGAATTCCCTCCCCTTGTAAAGCATCCTCATTACGGGACAAAAATGCCAGAGGTTGTTTTTTTTTTCTTTTGATTTTTTTTTTTTTAATTTTAATTTGTTTTGATTTCTTGGTTTTTAGTTTCTTCAATACAAGGGATTTCCAAAAAGACATCAGAATGATGCAAAATGAAAACAGTTTTGGATGCATCTACGTGAAACTCACACATTATAGACAGTCACTATTTAACTACTTTTCAATGCTTGCTGTTTTTTTGGGTTTTTTTGGAGGGGGGTGGGGGGCCATGAATAAGGCTTGTGGAAATTAAAAATTATAAGGCAATCTCCTAAATGTTTCATCTTTCATCTCATTTGATGACTGAATTTGGGTTTGCTTCCTAGAATTTTCCAACTGTTTTTGAAACAAGAACACCACTGAAAATCTTAAGACTAAGACATTTTATTCTCATCAAATGTTTTGGTTATTTATGATATGAGTTTCAGAAGGTTTTCTTGTTTTTGTAAACTAAAAGTGATCAACAGCTCTGACCTTTGACTTTGACCTTTCTGTAATTGGAGTCAAGGGCCTAAAACCCGTAGCATTCATTATATCTATAGATCGCGCTGAAATTGCACAACAAGGGAGAAACTTGAATTTCCTGTTTCTGTGTTTAGGGATAGATCAAATGGTTGTCGATTCAAAATTTATGACCATTTCCCAGTTTCTATTCAGACATCCCTCATAGTATTAGAACTCGGTACTAGACATCATTTTGCAATCCAGGACGAGATTTAATTGCTGTGCGGTAATGAAACGAAATTTAAATTTTTAAAAATTTCATTTTGTTACAGTACCAGAACCTTTTTATCATTGATTAAAATGACCTTGACCTTGTCAAAAAGTTTCAGATCTGAAGACCTCAATGATGTGTCAACTTTGAGACTTTTGGACAAGGTGAAGGTCATTTTGATATTGATATTTACTTGAAGTAAAAGTTTCCTCGTCATAATGAAAAATAATCAATGTTCAGTTGTAGTGCGGCAGTAAAATGAATGAAATTTCATCCACAGTATCAAATCATTATTATGTCAAGATGGTTTAAATGCTAACTTTTAATTGAATTTATATATTGTGCAGCTATTTGGTCTAGTGGTATGACACTCGTTTTCGGATCGGAAGGTCCTGAGTTCGAGCCTCGCTCGGCGCATAGTTGAGTCCTTGGAAAAGGCTCTTTGCTCACATTCTGTCACTGTATTCAGGTGTAAAATGAGTACCTGGCCGTGAACAGCGTTGTCTCTGTCGGACAAATTGTAACAGGCGTCATGTCCTGTTCTACATGTTACATGTTGCTGTTGGTCAGGACCCTTTGTAAAGCGCTTTGAACACATAGAGTGGATATTGCGCTATATAAAAGCTGCTCAAGTTTATATATTGAAGTATGAAATTTGGAATGTTTAATATTGACATGGGTGCAAGAGTGCCGGTCGATTGGATTACCGAAAAAAACGTCGCCGGCTTTTTGCGATTTGGATTTGATTGATTTTTTTTTTTTTCAAATGACGAGGTGAAGTCCGTGAATCTTGCAGGCTTTCTTATCTGTCTGGTCATAAGTAGACTTTCAGGCTTTTTGAGGTCCAGTTGCTTGCACCCATTTATTGACATTAGATATAGTTTCATAAAGGGATGAAAACTAAAATCTGACATTACAGGACATTTTTCTCTAATAATACAACTCCCCCCCCCCCCCCAAGGTTTCACCCCAGCATAATACCGATATGAGACTGCATTCACAATTTTAAAAATATTTCTGTAGTCAAGCTTCATGTTTTAATTACTTGAATTTTAAGACGTGGGTTTCAAACCACTTTTCTTCCCCCCCCCAGATTGTTGATTGGAAGAAAGCAGAAGTCTCCTTAGAGGTCGATCGATCCGTACAGGAAGTGAGTTGGGCCAAACCTGGCACCGAGGCAGGACTCAGAATGCTGGAATCCTTCTGTGAGAAAAGACTGAAGCATTTTTCTTCCAGTCGCAACGACCCAAACAAACAGGCCCTCAGCAATCTTTCCCCTTGGATTCATTTTGGTTCGTATCCATGGCAACCTTTATCCTTTCTGGTTTTTTTGACACTTTGTCGATTAACGGTGTGATAATTAGGGGTCTCTGTCTGTACATACTGGGTTCGAGTCTTGTTTTTGGAGGGGGGAAATTTGGTTTATTGGAAAATGTTCTTTCCTTTAATTTTCTCACCAGAATCAGACGCTCATTGACAGGTCTATAAATTCTCAAACGTCTGAAATCCGACAACTCAATGTTTTTTCAACCATAGAGAACATCATAGATAAAAATACATTTTAAGAACGTTTCTACTTCCTGAAAAACAAAACAAAATCTGGAAACGCAAAACTGGATGATTACCCAAACCGTCTCTCTCACTCTTTTTACTTCATCCACTGCACGCGTGCGACTGTCATGGGGATTTCCCCTTGGCAGTTGCCGTCTGCGTCTACCTTTCACTCTCATTCGTCGTGCTTGTGTTGGATTTTACTCTCGGGAGAGTTGTCCAACATACATTCACGACATTTCCTATCACCGATGTCTTCACACTAGACTGGAAAGAATAATATATCAATGGCCCATTGATCTAACCTCTGAAGTATTGTATTGCAAAGACGCTCAGTATTTCTTTGTGTTATAAATTTGTTTATCGTAACATTGCCTTAGGGATTTTGGGGTAATTTCTATAAGTAAAAACTAATAATTAATTCAGAACCGATACAGATGTTTGTGTATCTAATTTTATAAAATACAATTGAAATAGATTTTTTCATTCACTTTTTAAAAAAAATTCTCTAGAAATGACTGTGTTGAGTTGAGTTGTATAACAACACGCATTTCTGGTGTATTTTTCTTCATATTATTATTAGAAACTTTCTTACACATTTTTTTCTTTTTTCTCAGTTTGAATATTTTATTGATTTTCATTCATTTAAGGGGGATCGCAGGTGCTAATTGGGACAGTTCAGGTGAAAATTATCAATTTTTGGAAGTGACTGTTTTTGATCAATTTATTCATTCCTTATTTCATTCCAACCCATATTTTTTCCGAACGAATAGTTTAAAACAGTCAACAAAATGTAATTAAAAACCCCTAACCAACGTTATTGGGCTCAAAATCTGATAGATATTGAGTTTTTCTCAAAACCGTTATCCAATCACCATAAATATTTTTTGGGACTTGACTTGACTGACTTGACTTGACTGACTTGACTTGACTTGACTTGACTTGACTTGACTTGACTTGACTTGACTTGACTTGGCTTGACTTGACTTGACTTGACTTGACTTGACTTGACTTGACTTGACTTGACTTGACTTGACTTGACTTGACTTGACCATTTAAGACATTTTAATGCCAGATGTTCTGAAATTTGAAACTAAAACAGCTGATTTGCTACAACAAATGGTTGGCTACTTTGATTTTGTTTTTATTGAATAGTTTTGGGGTAAAAAATATTTTTCCTTTAAATATTTTCAAAAAAGTGAAGAAATTTTTATTTACATTTCAAAAACAATTTTTTTAAAACTTTGAAAGTGGAGATTTATAAAAGTAAGTCGCTAGCGATTTACAGCTATCCTTAAACTTTACATAAAAACTTTAAAATTTAAAAATTTAAAAAATCAAAGAAGAATTGATAAAATGGTGGAATTCCAAAAAAAACTTGTTTATTTTCCAAGATGGCCGCAATTTCCATGGCAATGAAGAGATTTTCAATTATTTTCTTTACCAAAATTTTTTTGTTACATGATAGCTGATGTATATAAACAAGATTAGTTTGATCAAGTTGTTCCAATTAAGGATTTTTGTAGTTTAGTATTGAGCCCCCTTAAGATCAGTAAAATTAAGCTTTTATATGGCTTAACCCATTTAGCCATTCACCCATCCATCCATCCATCCATCCATCCATCCATCCATCCATCCATCCATCCATCCATCCACCCATCCATCCATCCATCCATCCATCCATCCATCCATCCATCCATCCATCCACCCACCCATCCATCCACCCACTCATCTATCCATCCATCCATCCACCCACCCACTCATCGATCTATCCATCCACCCACTCATCCATCCATCCAATCCGTCCATCCATCCACCCACTCATCCACCCATCCACCCACCCATCCATCCACCCACTCATCTATCCATCCATCCATCCACCCACCCACTCATCCACCCACCCACTCATCCATCTATCCATCCACCCACTCATCCATCCATCCATCCATCCACTCATCCATCCATCCACTCATCCATCCATCCAATCCGTCCATCCATCCACAGGACAAATATCAGTCCAGAGATGCATCATAATGGTAAAGCAATTCCAGTCCAGACATGGTGAAAGCGTCGCAGCGTTTGTGGAAGAAGCTGTGATCAGACGGGAACTGGCTGATAATTTCTGTTTCTACAATGAGAACTACGACTCTGTCAAAGGTTTGTAACAACAAGAGATGAAGTGGGTAGAAAAGTGCCAGAAGACAATAGAGAATAAAAAAATTTTGCGGCGGTGGTGGGGTTTGAACCCGCGACCTTATTGGTACGACAACTCCGCCAGGTGGAGACAAGATTTCTAGAAAAGATTGTACTAAAACAACTTTCTTGTCACATGAAACATAATAACCTCGATGAGTGCTTTCAATCGGCCTATCGGCAAAATCATAGCACAGAAACAGCATTGATGAAAATCACAAATGACTTGCTGCAAATTATTGATCAAGGAAAAACCACCCTCCTTAGTCTTCTCGATTTTTCGACGGCCTTTGACACCATCGACCATGCCATACTACTTCGAAGGCTACACGTTACTTTCGGCATATCGGGCCCTGCTCTAAACTGGTTTGCATCATATCTTACTCAAAGAACTCAATCAGTTTTAATTGGGGAAGTAACTTTGTCAGAGCGTGACCTTCATTTTGGTGTACCTCAAGGATCCGTTTTAGGTCCAGTCCTTTTTGTACTTTACACTTCCCCTGTTGTGAGAATCTTAGAGCAACATTCTCTCGCTTACCATATGTACGCCGACGATACCCAGATATATAGCATGTGTTTGCAATCCGATATAGTTTCAAAGATAACTGTTTACGAACAATGCATCAACCATGTGATGAGATGGATGTCTGCAAATAGATTAAAATTAAATGGCGACAAGACTGAAGCCTTATTCATTGCTAGTTCAAATAATAAGACAGATCCATTTACACTGGCACTGACAATCAACGATAATGACAAAATACAACTCACAACATCAGCACAAAATCTCGGCATCACCTTAGAGAGTGATCTGTCTATGAATAAACATATTAACAATGTGAGAGCAATTGCTATCTGCATTCTAAGAAATATCAGAACAATCAGACCATTTATTAATAGGGAAACTTGCAACAAATTGGTAACATCTTTGATATTCCCGAAAATGGACTACTGCAATGCACTGTTTGGTGGTCTCACAAAGGACAAAATAAACAAACTCCAGCAAATACAGAACATGGCAGCCCGCGTTGTACTACAGAAAGACAGAAAAACTGCAGCTCCCAAATTACTACAGCAGCTGCATTGGCTGCCAGTGGACAAGCGGATTAAATATAAATCTTCAACTATCGTTTTCAAATGCCTGGAGGGCTCGTCACCAGCATATCTCTCAAACCTCGTTGAACGGTATAACCCACAGCGATCGCTTCGATCAACGAACGACCTCAAATTGAAAACACCCCGCTGTCGAGTGAAGGCTGGTGAACGCGCCTTTCAGCATTCTGGTCCAAGGTTGTGGAATTTACTACCACTAGAGATACGTTCTTCGTCTTCACTAGAGGAATTCAAGCGTCGATTGAATACATTCTTATTCCGACAGGCTTTCTTTTGATTATGTGTATAATTAGCATTGTTCGTGTACTGTGTTTGGGCTTAATGATTAAGTTAATCTATGGTATGCGCCCAGAGCCCTCCTGCTGAAGGGATGTTTGGCGCACTATAAATCTATACCATTATTATTATTATTAGTGGCAGAATTAAGAACTTTGGATTTCGCTCCAGTGATGCTGGGACCCTCTCAGAATTTTATTGATAGCATTAGGACAACTTAATCTAAGTTAAAATTTGAAGAAGATTGAAAAATATGTGATAATGATTCTCGTGTGAGGAGAAAGATAAGAATGTTTATGTGTTTGTGTGTTTTGAAAATTATTTTTGTTGTTTTCTATTTTAAAATTAGGTTTTGGTTTTCAAGCTATAATTTTTGGACATACCCCCTCCCCTTCCCGCCATAAACATATAAATAATGTTACTAATATGATAATCAGTATACCACCTATATGTTATGTCTAATGATGGGGGGGAGTTCATTCAGTTTTTTCATCATCCGTCATTTCCAAGTCTGTTCTATGTTTTGTTTGATTTATGGGTTGAAATATTTAAACCTCTGAAATATGTTACATGATATGAGTTGAGCTCGTGCATTCACGTCGAAGATTGACACAATCAGGATCGAACCCACCACCCTACTATCCTTCAAGGTTGTTAATTTTCCATTTTTTTATGGGATTCAGTATGTTACAAACCCTCAGTATATTTTTCCAATCACCTGCTAAACGAGAAAAAAAGTATGTACACAATGTCTTTGTATTGGAGTTCAGCACTCGGAATGGCAGGGCTGCCAAGTGTCCTGCATTTTCAGGCTGTCCTGCTGTCCCTCTTAAGGCAAAAATGTCCCACCGTCCCGCTTAAGGCAAAAATGTCCCGCCGTCCCGCTTAAGGCAAAAATGTCCCGCTGTCCCGCTTAAGGCAAAAATGTCCCGCTGTCCCGCTTAAGGCAAAAATGTCCAGCATTTCCCTGAATTGACTAAAAAATTGTTGTCTTTTTTTTTTTTTTAAATAAATTTTTCGTTGCCTCCACAGCAAACTTTTTAATTTGATCCCTTGCCCCCTCAAAAATGGACCAGATATTTTTGCGCACTGTTAAGAAGAACCATTTTTCTAGTCACATTGGCACTATAGTGCTAAATTATTTTGTCATTTGGTCATTTTAAGCTTTTTTTTATGTAGCCATAATTCTTTTGTCAAGTGTGGAGTGCATTACTACCATCCATATGCCAAATCAGATCACCCTTATTTGTCAATTATCACCACCTGTCATGGTTACTTGTGATGTCCCCCCCCCCCCCCCTCTGTCAAAAAAAAGTGTTTCACATTTTGACTTTGTGATTTTGGCAGCCCTGGAATGGGGTTAGTCAATGTGTTGTGGTAAAGTTCAGTAAACTTTGGTTCCTGAATTGGCACCCCTTATCCGTATCCTTGAATTTTTGTTCCAGGTGCTTACGACTGGGCCAAGAAAACATTGAAGGACCACAAGAATGATAAGCGGCCATATTTGTACACCCGAGACCAGCTTGACCAAGGCAAGACTCATGACGACCTGTGGAATGCTGCTCAGGTATTTGAAAGGAAATTAGAATTAAATGTGTGGAGTGAATGGCTCTAATAGTGTGGCTATGTGGTCTTGTGGTATGACACTCGCTTTTGGATTGGATGGTCCTGGGCTCGAGTCTCGCTCGGCACACAGTTGAGTCCTTGGAGAAGGCTCTTTAACAACATTCTCTCACCGTACTCAGGTGTAAAACGAGTACCTGGATGTTAATAGCGTTGTCTCTCTGAAAAAATTGTACTATCGCTTAACAGGCGTCATGTCCCGTCCTACATGTTAAATGTTGCTGTTGGCCAGGGACCCCTTGTAAAGCGCTTTGAGCACATTTAGTGGATATTTCGCTATATAAAAGCTCAATTTAAAAAAAAAAAATAGTACATCTGCTAAGATGTGGAAGCAACTTGGCTTTCGTTAGAATGAAATGAACTGTTATGTTTGATTTGGGAAATGACATTTTTTCCCTTGTAAGTTATTCATTGTTATGTATTCACTTATTTTTGAAAGTAATGGTTTGTAAACATTTGAGTGTATTCCTCCTAGTGTGATCTTGTGCTTGTGTCTGTACGAGAGTTTTAGGTGATCTCAAACTTAGTGCACTGATAGTGTGCTCTTGGAATCTACATCTGTTCCCTATTTGAACCAATTCCCCTTTGTCTTACTTTTTCGCGAGGGCTTTCAATTGCAAATCTAAAATTTTTTGACTTTCCCATTTTCAGTGTTTTTACTGGTGCTAAAATCACCTAAATGGTCGCAAGGGTGTAAACCCTTAAAAACAAAACATAGATACAAGGACTAGACTTCATCAGCCATGACACATCTAAACCCTTAAAAACAAAACATAGATACAAGGACTAGACTTCATCAGCCATGACACATCTAAACCCTTAAAAACAAAACATAGATACAAGGACTAGACTTCATCAGCCGTGACATATCTAAATCCTTAAAAACAAAACATAGATACAAGGACTAGACTTCATCAGCCATGACACATCTAAACCCTTAAAAACAAAACATAGATACAAGGACTAGACTTCATCAGCTGTGACACATCTAAACCCTTAAAAACAAAACATAGATACAAGGACTAGACTTCATCAGCCATGACACATCTAAACCCTTAAAAACAAAACATAGATACAAGGACTAGACTTCATCAGCTGTGACACATCTAAACCCTTAAAAAAAAACATAGATACAAGGACTAGACTTCATCAGCCATGACACATCTAAACCCTTAAAAACAAAACATAGATACAAGGACTAGACTTCATCAGCTGTGACACATCTAAACCCTTAAAAAAAACAACATAGATACAAGGACTAGACTTCATCAGCCATGACACATCTAACCCTTAAAAACAAAACATAGATACAAGGACTAGACTTCATCAGCCGTGACACATCTAAACCCTTAAAAACAAAACATAGATACAAGGACTAGACTTCATCAGCTGTGACACATGTAAACCCTTAAAAACAAAACATAGATACAAGGACTAGACTTCATCAGCCATGACACATCTAACACTTAAAAACAAAACATAGATACAAGGACAGACTATCATCAGCTGTGACCATGTAAACCCTTAAAAACAAAACATAGATACAAGGACTAGACTTCATCAGCCATGACACATCTAACCCTTAAAAACAAAACATAGATACAAGGACTAGACTTCATCAGCCATGACACATCTAAACCCTTAAAAACAAAACATAGATACAAGGACTAGACTTCATCAGCCATGACACATCTAAACCCTTAAAAACAAAACAAAGATACAAGGACTAGACTTCATCAGCCGTGACACATGTAAACCCTTAAAAACAAAACATAGATACAAGGACTAGACTTCATCAGCTGTGACACATCTAAACCCTTAAAAACAAAACAAAGATACAAGGACTAGACTTCATCAGCCGTGACACATCTAAACCCTTAAAAACAAAACAAAGATACAAGGACTAGACTTCATCAGCCGTGACACATGTAAACCCTTAAAAAACAAAACATAGATACAAGGACTAGACTTCATCAGCCGTGACATATGTAAACCCTTAAAAACAAAACATAGATACAAGGACTAGACTTCATCAGCCGTGACACATCTAAACCCTTAAAAACAAAACAAAGATACAAGGACTAGACTTCATCAGCCGTGACACATCTAAACCCTTAAAAACAAAACATAGATACAAGGACTAGACTTCATCAGCCGTGACACATGTAAACCCTTAAAAACAAAACATAGATACAAGGACTAGACTTCATCAGCCATGACACATCTAAACCCTTAAAAACAAAACATAGATACAAGGACTAGACTTCATCAGCCGTGACATATCTAAACCCTTAAAAACAAAACATAGATACAAGGACTAGACTTCATCAGCCATGACACATCTAAACCCTTAAAAACAAAACAAAGATACAAGGACTAGACTTCATCAGCCATGACACATCTAAACCCTTAAAAACAAAACATAGATACAAGGACAAGACTTCATCAGCCGTGACATATCTAAACCCTTAAAAACAAAACATAGATACAAGGACTAGACTTCATCAGCCATGACACATCTAAACCCTTAAAAACAAAACATAGATACAAGGACTAGACTTCATCAGCTGTGACACATCTAAACCCTTAAAAACAAAACATAGATACAAGGACTAGACTTCATCAGCCGTGACACATCTAAACCCTTAAAAACAAAACATAGATACAAGGACTAGACTTCATCAGCTGTGACACATCTAAACCCTTAAAAACAAAACATAGATACAAGGACTAGACTTCATCAGCCATGACACATCTAAACCCTTAAAAACAAAACATAGATACAAGGACTAGACTTTATCAGCCATGACACATGTAAACCCTTAAAAACAAAACAAAGATACAAGGACTAGACTTCATCAGCCGTGACACATCTCCCCTCGTAATAACACATGGTAACTTTTTTCTTCTTTTTTTTAACCTCAGGAATGGGAGACACCCAATGTTTGTCATTGCTTTGCCAATTTAGATTTATCTTCGTCTTTTAAATATGACAATTAACAGGTATAGGGATATTGACCTTAAACCCCCCCCCCCCCCAAAAAAAAATAAAACCAAAAAAAAAAAAACAAATTAAAAAAAAAACAAAAAAAAAACAAAAAAAAACAACAAAATAACGCATGGTAACTTAGTAACGGGTTCTAAACTATCGGAACAATGGCGGACGCCCTTATGAAATACTTCTCCGACGAGCATAAAAACGTATCCAGAGGAGAAAAGCTTTATAAATCTGATCATGTTTTGACTTTTATATATTCTGATCACATGACATAATATGAAAATGTTCTAGCCAGCATGAAGAATAAAAGTACCGAATTTCTTTGTTTAGAACCAAGCTGCTGGTTGCTGGGCAGACGTGACATCAGACTATTGAATCCTGTCCATGAGCTGGTCTCTCATTCTCACTCCCCAGATTCAACTTGTCAAAGAGGGCAAAATGCACGGATTTCTTCGCATGTACTGGGCCAAAAAGATCCTGGAGTGGACGGAATCCCCGGAGGAGGCATTGGCATGCGCCATCTACCTCAATGACAGATACAGCTTGGATGGGAGGGATCCCAACGGTTATGTCGGTGAGTGGGCGGGGCTTTCTCTCCATTTATTACTTCTGTCTCAGACTGGGTGGGGGCAGGGACAATGTCGGAGAGTGGGCGGAGCTTTTTCTCCATTTATTACTTTTGTCTCAGACTGGGTGGGGGCAGGGGCAATGTCGGTGAGTGGGCGGAGCTTTCTCTCCATTTATTACTTCTGTCTCAGACTGGTTGGGGGCAGGGACAATGTCGGTGAGTGGGCGGAGCTTTCTCTCCATTTATTACTTCTGTCTCAGACTGTGTGGGGGCAGGGACAATGTCGGTGAGTGGGCGGAGCTTTCTCTCCATTTATTACTTCTGTCTCAGACTGGGTGGGGGCAGGGACAATGTCGGTGAGTGGGCGGAGCTTTCTCTCCATTTATTACTTCTGTCTCAGACTGGGTGGGGGCAGGGACAATGTCGGTGAGTGGGCGGAGCTTTCTCTCCATTTATTACTTCTGTCTCAGACTGGGTGGGGGCGGAGCTTTCTCTCCATTTATTACTTCTGTCTCAGACTGGGTGGGGGCAGGGACAATGTCGGTGAGTGGGCGGAGCTTTCTCTCCATTTGTTACTTCTGTCTCAGAAGTATGTGACTGGTATGTGAAGCTGTGAGATATTTCCTCCTTTAAATAAATTCTGACTTGAGGTCTGGATTGGCAGCTCTGTATTCTGAACCAGGTTGTAGTTACTTTAATCCCATCATTACTTATATTTTTCTAAGAAGAAGAATTTTCACATTATTTAAGTCACTGTTTTTAATTGTGATATGATATTTGTAGTTGAAAAAAGATTTGTTTTTGCCAATTTTCTTCCAGTCCGAGCAACCAACTAAATTAAATTTTTAAAAAATATTTTTTTTGGTTTTGAAAAGTACAGAAAATCTCAAATTAATTCCAAGCTGCTTTAGAAGTTGTGGCTGTAAAAAGTAATAAACAAAATTCAATACAACAGCTTCAAAAAAGAACAAAACACCAAACATGGAATGTATCCAGGGTATCCAGCGACGTCGGATAAACTCAGACATTTGACCTTTGGTCTGATAAGTCAGAAATTCATTGTCCGAGGTCAGATTATTTCTCCAACGCTCTCAACTTGGTCGGATATTTTGTTTATTTGATATTGCACTACTTGAAAAAGCTCAATTTAACTTTTTTTAATTTTACGATTCCCCAGGTTGTATGTGGTCCATCTGTGGCATTCACGACCAGGGCTGGGCAGAGCGGGACGTCTTTGGGAAAATACGATACATGAACTACCAGGGATGCAAACGCAAGTTTGACGTGCCCAACTTTGTCAAAAAATACAGTAAGAAAGCTGCTTGAAGCAAAGGATTGAATAGGATTGACCCCTACTGTTGTCGACCGCAGTCATCGTTGAGTTATATAGCCTGACACTGAGACCCAAAAGGACTGGTCTTTTGACGTCATTATTTGGTTTTTGCATCGCCTAGTGAGTTGTCGTTAGTAGTGCTCATGGAAACAAGTGGTCTCATTGGTTGAACTATTGAATACAATTCATGATATGTTTTCTTTTGTGGCCAATTGGTCAGTGTCAGGCTATAAGTTAATGATGGCACGGTTCTAGTGTCAGGCTATAAGTTAATGATGGCTACGGTTCTAGTGTCATGCTATAAGTTAACGATGGCTACGATTCTAGTGTCAGGCTATAAGTTAATGATGGCTACGGTTCTAGTGTCAGGCTATAAGTTAATGATGGCTACGGTTCTAGTGTCAGGCTATAAGTTAATGATGGCTACGGTTCTAGTGTCAGGCTATAAGTTAACGATGGCTACGATTCTAGTGTCAGGCTATAAGTTAATGATGGCTACGGTTCTAGTGTCAGGCTATAAGTTAATGATGGCTACGGTTCTAGTGTCAGGCTATAAGTTAACGATGGCTACGGTTCTAGTGTCAGGCTACAAGTTAATGATGGCTACGGTTCTAGTGTCAGGCTCAATTAATTGGTTGTAAAATTGCAAATCTACAAAGCAACGTTTTTGCCCAGGTGGCTGGGCATATTCAACTCGGAGCACGGAAAGGCAACTTTCTCTTTATTTTTGGACTGATTACTATTTTTGGGGGCTCCAATTACTATTTTTGGGGGCTCCAATTACTATTTTTGGGGGCTCCCATTACTATTTTTGGGGGCTCCCATTACTATTTTTGGGGGTCCAATTACTATTTTTGGGGGCTCCAATTACTATTTTTGGGGGCTCCAATTACTATTTTTGGGGGCTCCAATTACTATTTTTGGGGGCTCCAATTACTATTTTGGGGGGCTCCAATTACTATTTTTGGGGACTCCAATTACTATTTTTGTGGGCTCCAATTACTATTTTTGGGGGCTCCAATTACTATTTTGGGGGCTCCAATTACTATTTTTGGAGGCTCCAATTACTATTTTTGGGGGCTCCAATTGCGGCTCCAATTACTATTTTGGGGGCTCCAATTACTATTTTTGGGGCTCCAATTACTATTTTTGGGGGCTCCAATTACTATTTTTGGGGGCTCCAATTACTAATTTGGGGGGCTCCAATTACTATTTTTGGGGACTCCAATTACTATTTTTGTGGGCTCCAATTACTATTTTTGGGGGCTCCAATTACTATTTTTGGGGGCTCCAATTACTATTTTTGGAGGCTCCAATTACTATTTTCGGGGGCTCCAATAACTATTTTTGGGGGCTCCAATTGCGGCTCCAATTACTATTTTTGGGGGCTCCAATTACTATTTTTGGGGGCTCCAATTACTATTTTCGGGGTCTCCAATTACTATTTTATGATTTTTTTTTTTTGGCAAGTCTGTATTTAGTAAACTGTTAATACTCTTATCAATAAACTTCAATAATTGTGAAAGTCGGCTATGATCGTTGAAAATCTTCACACTGTTTGTCATCTTAAAATTTGAGGGTATTTGGATTTATTTTGAAGAAATTAGTGATTATTATTATTATTATTATTATTATTATTATTATTATTATTATTATTATTATTATTATTATTATTATTATAGCAGTGATATCCACAAATACTGCTCAGATACATTATACAATCGTTTTCTGGATTCACACATGTTGTTTTTCCTTTTACTGTATTATAAGCAGCACAAAAGTCAAACACATTCAGTTCAAATTTCGACAAATAACTGGACCTGAAGGGATTTTTTTTGTTCGATGATGAAATGAGTTTTAAGGATAATAATTTTTTAAAAGAATCAAATTAAATCCTATTTTATTTTTTATTACTTGGCCTTTTTAAAACCCACCCTTAACTCTGAGCAGATTTTGTTAAATGTTTGATTGGATGGAACGACTGAAATTTGTAGAAATAACTATCAGAGGTTTTGTAGTGGAATTGATAAAAAATATTTGAGCATCAAGTTGTTTACTTTTCAACATTATCCTGTTAAGACCTGCGACACATAACACTGTTCCAAAGAACCAATCAGTGATCAGAATGAAATCTTAAAGAAAATCATTTCATGTTGTATTTTTTTAAAATCCGTGTCAAGTCAGAACTTGTCATTCGTTTTTATATGAGATGAAATAATGAGTGATTTGTCATGTTCTTGTGGATTGTGTGATTCATACTCTCAGTATCGTTAATTTCACTAATATTAAACTGCATGACCCTGTGAACTGTAAAAAAAATAATGTACAAAAATTAATATAACCGCTTGGTAAAAAAAACCCAAAATACCAAAACACGGAACATTTTGGACTCAAAACCCTTCTTCAGCTGATAATAAAAACGGTAAAAGCATCAATACTTCCCTTTGTATCCAGACAGACTCCATAAAAGTATTTGGGACATTTTGTCAGCAAGTACGATCTCAAAAGGAAGGTTTTTGCCTGGGTGGGTTCCTGACCTCCCACAGTGGGCGGGGAGGTACATACTGTGTCTTCTATCCCCCTATGTCTGGGTGGGGTTCTTGACCTCCCATAGTGGGCGGGGAGGTACATACTGTGTCTTCTATCCCCCTAGATCTGTGTGTGGTTCCTGACCTCCCACAGTGGGCGGGGAGGTACATACTGTGTCTTCTATCCCCCTATGTCTGGGTGGGGTTCCTGACCTCCCACAGTGGGCGGGGAGGGACATACTGTGTCTTCTATCCCCCTATGTCTGGGTGGGGTTCCTGACCTCCCATAGTGGGCGGGGAGGTACATACTGTGTCTTCTATCCCCCTAGATCTGTGTGTGGTTCCTGACCTCCCACAGTGGGCGGGGAGGTACATACTGTGTCTTCTATCCCCCTAGATCTGTTTTCCAACTCTCTGTCTTTGTCTTGGAATGAGATTATTTGGTTTAGTCCTGGCCCTGGCTGGATGCCCTTGCTGAGAGGGAAACAGTCAAATGAATAGTTAGTTTTGGGAGATTATATTTTTTTTCCTTGTAAATCATCTCTCTGTTATGCACTGTGTTATGTTTTCTTTATATTATATATGATTTGTAAAACATTCGAGTGTATTCCTTCTAGTGGGGACCTGTGCTTGTGTCTGGGTGAGACTTTTAGGTGATCTCAAACTAAGTACTTTGATAGTGTGCTCTTGGAATCTATATCTGTTTCCTATTTGAACCAATTCCCCTTTGTCTTACCTTTTCTCGGGTGCTTTAATTGTAATTCTAGAAATTTTTACTATCCCATTTTCTTTCTTTCTACCACCGCTGATATGACCTAAATGTGTTGCAAGCGCCGTAAATGCTTTAGAAAAAAACAAACAAAAAAAAACAAAGGTATTTGCCATGTCTTGTCTCCTGAGATGATCTCAAAATTTCAAGATTGTACTTGTCCAAATGATACGAGGCTGCCCGAAGCTGTGGACTGTCAAAAGTAATAGTCAAAAATGAATAGAACAGCTTAAAAAAAAGAACAAAATACCAAACACGGTTTATGTTGTTGGCTGAAGAAGGGGTTTGAGCCTGAAACGTTCCGTGTTTTGTATTTTGTTCATTTTTGAAGTTGTTATATTCATTTTGGTTGATCAAGATTGTCGTTGCCGACAAGATGTGTCAATTGTTTTGGGAGCGTTCACATATTACGTCATCAAAAATTTGCCCTTTTTAGCCCCCCCCCCCCCCCCTCTCCCCCAAGTCATCACTTGTCATCATTGACCTGACCCCCCCCCCCCCAACAGATGATGACGTCATCTAATTTAATAAAAACTAAAAGATAACTTTAATTTCACAATATTTATTATTCGTTTTTCAAACCATAAACATTGATTATCAACGTTTGATAAAACACATTCAGACATTTTATTAATTTCAGAAACTGTTGATAATTTATGTTTTACAATACAATGGGGACATAAAATTTAAATTTGCAAAGATAAAATCTAACAAACATTATTTAAATTAGGCAACTTGGTGCAGGTGCTATTAAAAAAAATTCAGAAAGTGTAATTTAAAATAGTATAGGAGGCAAATTATTTTATAGCATATTATTAGTCTTTTAGTGGAATGAATTTCTGTTTCAATTTCCAAACATAAAATTAATTGATTCAAAAATGTTTCTGCCTTGGACCTCTGGCAATATACTATAAATAGTATCATCAATTTCATCTTCATCGTCATCATTTTCTCCCATTTGCTGTTCTTCATGTATGCCGCATTTTCGTGAATGGTCTTTCATTGCTGTGATCGAGGAGTGATACAATGAACATTTAGGGCAAGTTCGCCTTTTGAGAAGTGATACCCCTTTCCCATTTTGTTTCTTGAGAGATGGGCAATACTCATCATAGCAATTTATCTTTAGCTGTTTTGAAAGGAACAAACTTTGAAATAGGCTTAATTTGCCTATGTTTTGATGACATCATCTTGGGTCTGACCCCCCCCCCCCCCCCATGTCAACACATGTCAACATTTGGTAGACCCCCCCCCTCCCCCCCTAGCTGATGACGTAATATGTGAACGCTCCCTTTCTGCCTTCTGTCTGGATAATGAGTGATGTGCTCAGATTTTTACTGTCGAAATGTTCTGTGTTTGGTAATTTGCTCTTTTTCGAAGCTGTCATTATGATAATTTTTGTTCACAATGTTTTATCAGATTATTTATCCTAGATGCAAGGGTGCAAGAGTGCTGGCCGATTGGATTACCGAAAAAAACGTCGCCGGCTTTTTGCGATTAGGATTTGGATTTTTTGTTTTTTTTGTTTAGGTCCCAACAATCGGGTCGGGTACGTCCATATGATTAAGCGAAACTTTTGAATCACGATGCTACTGTGACCCGGAAGTGATAGTTATATTATTAAATTTGAATCTTGCAGGCTTTTTCAGATTATATGTCTGGTCATAAGTAGACTTGCAGGCTTTTTGAAGTCCAGTTGCTTGCACCCATGCCTAGATGCATCGTCTTCCCATATTGTGTTCAAGGCAAATTCCATCATCCATTCAGTATTAATAATAATCCACATCCTAGTCAAGTTCCAATATCCATCCATTTTCAACGTTTTCCCTTTTTTTAGTACCGTACTTCAGTATTCCCGGCATGTCTCGTGCTAACCTTGAAATAAATCTCAAATGAACTTTGACAGCAGATTTATTGCTGACCTTACCTGAACTTTAGACAGATGGTGCATAAGGCCTGGACATCTTCCTTCCATTTCATTCAGTCCTTGGCTACAGTCTACACCCACTGCCAGGAGTGCTATCCAATTTCAATACTATCCTTTTCCACCATCCTTTGCGTTGTGCCTTCCTTTCCCTCTCTTTGCCTCTTGAGTTCATCCACAATACCACTGTAGAATTGTTCTTTTCCTTCTCTCCTCAAGACATGCCTATTCCAGTTCTACCCTTTCCCTCTCTTTGCCTCTTGAGTTCATCCACAATACCACTGTAGGATTGTTCTTTTCCTTCTCTCCTCAAGACATGCCTATTCCAGTTCTACCCTTTCCCTCTCTTTGCCTCTTGAGTTCATCCACAATACCACTGTAGAATTGTTCTTTTCCTTCTCTCCTCAAGACATGCCTATTCCAGTTCTACCCTTTCCCTCTCTTTGCCTCTCGAGTTCATCCACCAAACCACTGTAGGATTGTTCTTTTCCTTCTCTCCTCAAGACATGCCTATTCCAGTTCTACCCTTTCCCTCTCTTTGCCTCTTGAGTTCATCCACAATACCACTGTAGAATTGTTCTTTTCCTTCTCTCCTCAAGACATGCCTATTCCAGTTCTACCCTTTCCCTCTCTTTGCCTCTTGAGTTCATCCACAATACCACTGTAGAATTGTTCTTTTCCTTCTCTCCTCAAGACATGCCTATTCCAGTTCTACCCTTTCCCTCTCTTTGCCTCTTGAGTTCATCCACAATACCACTGTAGGATTGTTCTTTTCCTTCTCTCCTCAAGACATGCCTATTCCAGTTCTACCCTTTCCCTCTCTTTGCCTCTTGAGTTCATCCACAATACCACTGTAGGATTGTTCTTTTCCTTCTCGCCTCAAGACATGCATATTCCAGTTCTACCCTTTCCCTCTCTTTGCCTCTTGAGTTCATCCACAATACCACTGTAGAATTGTTCTTTTCCTTCTCGCCTCAAGACATGCCTATTCCGGTTCTACCCTTTCCCTCTCTTTGCCTCTTGAGTTCATCCACAATACCACTGTAGGATTGTTCTTTTCCTTCTCTCCTCAAGACATGCCTATTCCAGTTCTACCCTTTCCCTCTCTTTGCCTCTTGAGTTCATCCACAATACCACTGTAGGATTGTTCTTTTCCTTCTCGCCTCAAGACATGCCTATTCCAGTTCTACCCTTTCCCTCTCTTTGCCTCTTGAGTTCATCCACAATACCACTGTAGAATTGTTCTTTTCCTTCTCGCCTCAAGACATGCCTATTCCGGTTCTACCCTTTCCCTCTCTTTGCCTCTTGAGTTCATCCACAATACCACTGTAAGATTGTTCTTTTCCTTCTCTCCTCAAGACATGCCTATTCCAGTTCTACCCTTTCCCTCTCTTTGCCTCTTGAGTTCATCCACAATACCACTGTAGGATTGTTCTTTTCCTTCTCTCCCCAAGACATGCCTATTCCAGTTCTACCCTTTCCCTCTCTTTGCCTCTTGAGTTCATCCACAATACCACTGTAGGATTGTTCTTTTCCTTCTCTCCTCAAGACATGCCTATTCCAGTTCTACCCTTTCCATCTTACCATCAGGTTACACACTAACTTTCTCTGCCTCTGCCAATTCTAAATTTCCTCCCTCATTCCTCACGTGCTGTAGCTATCTCAAAACTTTCTTCTTTTTTAGCTGCGAAACAAAAACAAAAATTATTGATAGATTCAAATGGATCCTACAATGACAAAAAGACTTTTGTTCACAGACTTGCCAGAAATTCCAAAGAAAGCGACGCATGACTAAGTCCGGGATTTGAATTCCATTGACTACGGTTGTAAACATTTTCATTCGTTTTCTTCTTTTTTTTTTAGATGGGGAGGGTGGGGGTGTAAAGGGTGGGGGGAGGGGGCTATTTCTTTCGTTTTTTTGTGTGTTTTTGTTGTTGTTTGTTTTGTTTTGTTCTGTTTGTATTTTTTTCTTTAATATTTTATCAATGATCAATGACTTAGTACTTATGAGATACTTATATAAAACATATCTTTGTATGTCGTATATTTTTTATATAACATGTGACTCAATTCAATTCACCCCACTTTTATATTGTTCTTTATATCAATTTTAAACCACATTGTTGATCACATATTGATTTTACACATTTCCATTACACATAACGTAACACAATTTTACACATTTCCATTACACATTAACGTAACACAATTTTACACATTTCCATTACACATAACGTAACACAATTTTACACATTTCCATTACACATAACGTAACACAATTTTACACATTTCCATTACACATTAACGTAACACAATTTTACACATTTCCATTACACATTAACGTAACACAATTTTACACATCTCCATTACACATTAACGTAACACAATTTTACACACCTCCATTACACATTAATGTAAAACAATTTTACACATTTCCATTACACATTAACGTAACACAATTTTACACATTTCCATTACACATTAACGTAACACAATTTTACACATTTCCATTACACATTAACGTAACACAATTTTACACACCTCCATTACACATTAATGTAAAACAATTTTACACATTTCCATTACACATTAACGTAACACAATTTTACACATTTCCATTACACATTAACGTAACACAATTTTACACATTTCCATTACACATTAACGTAACACCATTTTACACATTTCCATTACACATTAATGTAAAACAATTTTACATACTTCCATTACACATTAACGTAACACACTGATGTCACTTGTTGATTTTATGCATTTCCATTACAAATTGTTAATTGATTTATGTTACATTACACATTTCCGTTACACGTTGATTTTACACTTACACATTGATATTAAACACTGATATTTCACATTTCCATTACACATTGATATTATTATGACCTAGAAAGAATATTGAAGTGAATGAAACACGGACTCGTGGCATAGTAATAGTAATGAAAGAACCAAGAGCGGGTGATGCACTCATCACTTGGAGGGATCTTTAGCCCTATGTAAATATACTACTGGCTTCCCTCAATTTGGGTTACATATAGCTGGTGTGTAGGTGTCTGGCTGTAAGCAATCTGCAACGGTGATCACAGCAACCATTCCTACCTTATTCTCTCTCCACCTGGGCCTGTGTGTAGGGATCTCTAGCTGTAAATAAATAAATAATAACAAAACTCCCTTTATTCATCCCAAAGGGGAATTATGTCTCTAGGGTCTATTCCAAGGGAAGACTGGAATAACCTAGGCGTCAGCCGCATTGAAGCACCGCAAATTGAGCTTGGGCGAGGTGACTTGCTCAAGGCCACACAGCGAGGCTCGAACCCAGGACCTTCTGATCCGAAAGCGAGTATCATACCAATAGACCACATAGCCGAAATTGTCAATTATTTACGTGTTGACAGAGGAGGATTTCCTAGGCTCTGTCGTCTACAGGTTATGTGAAATTACTGTTCAAACAGCGTTAAATTTTACTATTCGAAGCAGGAAATTATAAATCCCATTCATGGCATAGCTGCACAAAATTGTCCTCCTACTTTATGAATACGAATTACTCATTATGGCATGGAATAACCCAAGACAATTTTACAATTAAGCCATGCTTTGTTGGCGAATCACTTCATTATATTATACAACAACAATAACAAACATTGCATTTACGATATAGAGTGTGACAACTTCCAAACACATAAGGCAATGAGTCCAGTGTGTTGATTGGATTCCAACAATAACAAACATTGCATTTACGATATAGAGTCTAGCTGACAACTTCCAAACACATAAGGCAATGAGTCCAGTGTGTTGATTGGATTCCAACAATAAAAACATTGCATTTACGATATAGAGTCTAGGTGACAACTTCCAAACACATAAGGCAATGAGTCCAGTGTGTTGATTGGATTCCAACAATAACAAACATTGCATTTACGATATAGAGTCTAGGTGACAACTTCCAAACACATAAGGCAATGAGTCCAGTGTGTTGATTGGATTCCAACAATAACAAACATTGCATTTACGATATAGAGTCTAGGTGACAACTTCCAAACACATAAGGCAATGAGTCCAGTGTGTTGATTGGATTTTTGTACAAAATATCCTGTTTTTTTTTTATACGTCATTAAGTAGTAAATGAATCGATAAAACACGATGCAACGACCTAATGTGAAGAATTTTAAAGTGGTTTAAACGCTGTCACTCAGACTTCCTTAGAACCCTTCAAATACATTTATAATTAAAACTCTCCTTGACGATTTTATTTCTCTTTTAATTTGATAGCTCTTGTAGAACGTGAAAGATAATTAATCAAAAGTTGTTTCTTTTTCTCTATCCCATTTCTTCTTTTTTACTGGCGTTGATATGACCTTACATTTGTTACAAGCGCCGCGAAACCCTTAAAAACAAACAAATACCTTTCTCTTTCATGAACTAATTATGGGTTTTTAAGAAAATTACCCGAAAATTTTGCAAATTTTGCTGTTTTTAGCTTTCAAAATTTGGGAATTTGTTTTTTGTTGTTGCAAAAAGTGTCATGTCAGAACAATGTCTTTCTGTTGACAACGTTGTCTTTTGGTATGGCACTCGCCTTCAGACCGATATGTCCGGGGTTTGAGTCCCGATCTGTGTGTCACATAGCTGAGTACAGTATCTGAAAAGGCTAGAGATCCCTATATGTAAGACGACATACAGGCTTTGTATAGCCCAGGCTTAGGAATAAAACTTAAGGAGGAATGAGCATTATTGCTTTGATTCCAGGAGCCGTTTATGTTGTTTACAACTAGAGAGCAGTATCATCATCATCATCATCATCATCATCATTATCAGTGTCATCATCTTTATTGTAGCTTTCAGTATCGCCATGTCATCATCATTCATTAACATTAAAGACAAAAATAATCACATTTTTCTAAAGGTTTTTATGTGTGTGTGTGTGTGTGTGTGTGTGTGTGTGTATGTGTGTGCGTGTGTTTGTGTGTGCGTGTGTGTGTGATCTAAGGGCAGCAACTCATTATTGTTCTATTCCAGTTACACATCATAAAATTGACACAATCTTTCTCCCCCCTCCACCCCCCCCCCCTCTCTCTCTCTCTCTCTCTCTCTCTCTCTCTCTCTCTCTATCTATCTATCTCCTCCCAGATTTGGCAGGGGGGGGGGATGGTGGTACATACTGTGTCTTCTATCCCCTTATATCTGTTTTCCAACATGCTTTCTGTCTTTGTCTAGGCTTTGATACCAGTAAGAGGAGACACTGGGTAGCTGCGAATCGGCTTCGGTCGAGGAGCTGCCTAACGGCAAGTGCGTTACATCGGTGGGGTCTAACTTCCTGTCCAATATGTCCACGCTGTGGGCAAGAACCCAAGACGGCAGAGCATCTAGTCGAAAGGTGTGTTGTGACGATGCTACCAGGCGGGTTTGCGACGGTGCACGAATGCGGACCGGACTTTGCTGATTGGGTCGATCGTCATAACATAATAGTGTGAACCATAAGAGGCTGCTGTCTTTGTCTTGGAATGAGATTACTTGTTTTTTTCCTGGCCCTGGTCGGAGTCCTGGCTGGGAAGGAAACAGTCGAATGCATAGTTATTGTTTTGGGAGATGATATTATTTTCCTTGTAAACCATCTCTCTGTTATGCACTGTATTATTATATATGATTTGTAAAACATTCGAGTGTGTTCCTCTTAGCAGGGACCTGTGCTTGTGTCTGGATGAGACCTTTAGTGATCTCAAACTAAGTACTTTGATAGTGTGCTCTTGGAATCTACACCTGTTTCTTATTTGAACCAATTCCCCTTTGTCTTCCCTTTTCTTGGATGCTTTATTGTAATTATAGAACTTTTTACTATCCCATTTTCTTCCTTTTTACTGGCGCGGATATAACCTTAATGTGTTGCAAGCGCCGTAAAACCCTTAAAAACAAAAACAAAACATAAGCATTTGAGTGTATTCCTCTTTGTTGGATTTTGTGCTTGTGTCCGGATGAGACTTATAGGCGATCTCATACTAAGTACATTGGTGGTATGCTCTTGGAATCTACATCTGATCCCTGTTTGTTCCCAGTTAGTTCCCTTATGTCTTACTTTTTCTTGGATGCTTTATTTGTAATTCTATAACTTTTTACTGTCCCATTTTCTTCCTTTTTTTTTTTACTGGCGCCGTAAAACCCTTAAAAACAAACAACAAAACAATATCTCTATATCTGTCTATTTTTATCTCTCTCTTTATCTCTATGTCTCTCCGACACACGCACAAGCTCTCTCTCTCTTTCTCTCTCTCTCTCTCTCTCTCTCTCTCTCTCTCTCTCTCTCTTTTCTCTCTCTCTCTCTCTCTTTCTCTCTTACTCACTTCTCTTTCTATCTCTCTCTCTCTCTCTCTCTCTCTCTCTCTATTATATATATATATATATATATATATATATATATATATATATATATATATATATATATATATATGTCTCTCTATTTGAGTGGGGATCCTGACCTCCCATAGTGGGCAGGGAGGTACATACTGTGTCTTCTATCCCCCCAACCCGTTTTCCAATTGTTTCCTGTCGTTGTCTTGGAATGCGATTACTTACTTTTGTACTGACCCTGGCCGGAGTTCCTTGGCTTGGAGGGGAAACAGTCGAATGTATAGTTATAGTTTTGGGAGATATTTTTGTCCTTGTAAATCATCTCTCTGTTATGCATTGTATTATGTTTAGTTTATATTATATGATTTGTGAACATTTGTTGGGACCTGTGCTTGTGTCTGGATGAGACTTTTAGGTGATCTCAAACTAAGTACTTTGACGGTGTGCTCTTGGAATCTACATCTGTTCCCTATTTGAACCAATTCCCCTTTGTCTCACCTTTTCTCGGGTGCTTTAATTGTAATTCTAGAACTTTTTACTTTCCTATTTTCTTCCTTTTTACTGGCGCTGATATGACCTTAATGTGTTGCAAGCGCCGTAAAACCCTTAAAAACAAAAACAAAACAAATGTCTCTTCCCCCCCCCTCTCTCTCTCTCTCTCTCTCTCTCCCTCCCTCTCTCTCCCTCCCTCCCTCTCTCTGTTTTTTGTTGTATTTTTGTTGTAATCGTACTTTCAGTTTTTACTACCTCACGTATTTTCATCCGGCCAAATGTTGCACTTCGTGTTTTCTCAAAGTACGGTCGGTAACTGGTTAATATGTTATTTCCCAAATTAAACATTTTATCATTTCATCAATGGTGTTTGTTTTCATTGCCCTGCTTTTTGCAAGTGTCTGGGTAGGGTCTTTTGACCTCCCATGGTGGGCTGGAGGTCACTTGCTGTGCCTTGTACGTGTTGTCTTCCTGGATGTTGTTTTGTTGACTTCCCTGGGTGGGGTTCCTGACCTCCCATAGTGGGCAAGGTGGTACATTCTGTGTCTTCTACTCCACCCACCCCCACCCCCCCTATATCTGTTTTCCAACATGCTTTCTGTCTTTGTCTTGGAATGAGATTACTTGTCCCTGTCTGAGAGGGAAACAGTCGAATGTATTGTTAGTTTTGGGAGGTGATATGTTTTTCCTTGTAAATCATCTCTCTGTTGTGCACTGTATTTTGTTTTGTTTACTTATAAATGATTTGTAAACATTTGAGTATATCCCTCTTAGTTGGGACCTGTGCTTGTGTCTGAATGAGACTTAGGTGATCTCAAACTACGTACTTTGACGGTGTGCTCTTGGAATCTACATCTGTTTCCTATTTGAACCAATTCTGTCTTACCTTTTCTTGGGTACTTTAATTGAAATTCTAGAACGTTTTACTAAACCATTTTCTTCCTTTTTACTGGCGCTGATATGACCTTCATGTGTTGTGAGCGACGTAAAACCCTTAAAATCAACCTTTACACCAACACATCATATATCGTACACACACAAAACTGACAAGTTAAAAGCCACATTGATACGATAAATAAAATAAATAATAATGATACACACTAGGAGTCCGCTTTCCAAACGGAAGTGGATTTTCACTAAATTTTTTGTTGTTTTTTTGTTTTAATACTGATACTGATAGACCATATGTAGGGCATGTTGGACACAAAGTAAATATTTTGGGCCTTCCTGTAGCAGATTTAAATAAGTAGATCTTAAATTTCGACTGGCTTCATAAAAATTGATGTTCTAGAAAGTAAACAGGAGCAGAATTGAATAAGCACTCGTAAACGTGGGTGAGTATTTTAAATTCAATTCTAAACTTTACAGGTAGCCAGTGTAGGTCCACCAAAATGGGGATTAATATTCTCGCGTTTTTTAGATAGCGTTATCATTCGAGCTGCTTTGTTCTGTATCTTTTGGAGTCGATTAATGACATTATTATCACAACCATGTACCAGGCTATTACAATAATCAAGGCGATTAAAATTCAGAGAGACAACAAGTAGTATTAATATCAAGAAGCTTTCTATTACCAACAACGCAATACTGACTAGCTGGGTGGGGATCCTGACTTCCCATTGCGGGCAGGGAGGCCCATACTGTGTCTTCTTTCCCCTTATATCTGTTTTCCAACATGCTTTCTGTCTTTGTCTGGGAATGAGATTACTTGTTTTTTTCCTGGCCCTGGTCGGAGTCCTGGCTGGGAGGGAAACAGTCAAATGCATAGTTATTGTTTTGGGAGATGATGTTATTTTCCTTGTAAATCATCTCGCTGTTATGTATTATTGTGTTTGTTATTTTCAATGTATAATGTAGGCATTTGAGTGTATTCCTCTTTGCTGGATTTTGTGCTTGTGTCCAAATGAGACTTATAGGTGATGTCAAACTAAGTACATTGGTGGTAAACTGTTGGAATCTACATCTGATCCCTATTTGTTCCCAGTTCCCCTTTGTCTTACTTTCTCTTAGGTGCTTTTTAATTGTAATTCTAGAACTTTTTACTATCCCACTTTCTTCCTTTTTACTGGCGCTGATATAACCTTAATGTGTTGCAAGCGCCGTAAAACCCTTAAAAACAAAAACAAAAAATACTGACTAGGGCAGACATGTTTAATTTGGCGTCAAATGTAACTCACAGTCACAGGCTCCTTAGTGATGGGAGATAACCCTTTCCAAGAGCATTCCATCAATGTACTTAGTTTGAGATCACCTTTAAGTCTTATCGGGACATCAGCACAGCCACTTTGTGTTTTCCATTGGCTGTGGATAAAGTCAACGTGCGCTTATTTCGCAGGTCTGATAACCCAATGAATTCTTTATGGGCTCATTGTTGTAATGGAAATCTCAGAAAATGACGCAAAATATTGTCCATTTCATTACAACAATGTTAAACTAGGCCCATAAGTGGGTTCGGATGTCAGACCTGCATTTATATATACACGTTGGATAAAGTCAAACCTTGCTTAAAGACAGCCAATCTTTCTGTAGCTTGTTCCGTATGTGAGCTAAAAGTGAAAGCTACCTTGATCCGTTAACTCAACTCACTCAATCCTAGAAATTTTTGCTACTTTTCAAAATTGGGAAAATGTGTTAAAAATGAACATGTACATAGTTTTCTTCAACTATCATTAACATGTAAAAACCAAAAACATTAGCTTTGATACTACGCCTATAATTTGTCTCAGAAAAATGTAATAAATAGGCATGGTGTAAAAGTAACCCGAGTAAACTACGGATATAGTCGGTGTTAGGGTTGAGTGAGTTAACTACGGATATAGTCGGTGTTATGGTTGAGTGAGTTAACTACGGATATAGTCGGTGTTAGGGTTGAGTGAGGTAACTACGGATATAGTTGGTGTTAGGGTTGAGTGAGTTAACTACGGATATAGTCGGTGTTAGGGTTGAGTGGGTAAACCACGGATATAGTCGGTGTTAGGGTTGAGTGGGTTAACTACGGATATAGTCGGTGTTAGGGTTGAGTGAGTTAACTACGGATATAGTCGGTGTTAGGGTTGAGTGAGTTAAATTACGGATATAGTCGGTGTTAGGGTTGAGTGAGTTAACTACGGATATAGTCGGTGTTAGGGTTGAGTGAGTTAACTACGGATATAGTCGGTGTTAGGGTTGAGTGAGTTAACTACGGATATAGTCGGTGTTAGGGTTGAGTGAGTTAACTACGGATATAGTCGGTGTTAGGGTTGAGTGAGTTAACTACGGATATAGTCGGTGTTAGGGTTGAGTGGGTAAACCACGGATATAGTCTGTGTTAGGGTTGAGTGAGGTAACTACGGATATAGTCGGTGTTAGGGTTGAGTGAGTTAACTACGGATATAGTCGGTGTTAGGGTTGAGTGAGGTAACTACGGATATAGTCGGTGTTAGGGTTGAGTGAGTAAACTACGGATATAGTCGGTGTTGGGGTTGAGTGAGTTAAACTATGGATATAGTCGGTGTTAGGGTTGAGTGAGGTAACTACGGATATAGTCGGTGTTAGGGTTGAGTGAGTTAACTACGGATATAGTCGGTGTTAGGGTTGAGTGAGTTAACTACGGATATAGTCGGTGTTAGGGTTGAGTGAGTTAAACTATGGATATAGTCGGTGTTAGGGTTGAGTGAGGTAACTACGGATATAGTCGGTGTTAGGGTTGAGTGAGTTAACTACGGATATAGTCGGTGTTAGGGTTGAGTGAGTTAACTACGGATATAGTCGGTGTTAGGGTTGAGTGAGTTAACTACGGATATAGTCGGTGTTAGGGTTGAGTGAGTTAACTACGGATATAGTCGGTGTTAGGGTTGAGTGAGTTAACTACGGATATAGTCGGTGTTAGGGTTGAGTGAGTTAACACACTTCAAATACGAAGCACAACATTGCACACAACACTCTGCGTGCGTCGTCAGTCAGTCGTCAGTCATAGGAAATACACATCTAATTAAAGGGGACTTAACCACGCCCATTGCACACTCTACCGTGAACAATGACAGGTGGTGCTGAACCAAGTAAACGACACGGTTCTATTGTTGATGGTATGCGTTTAAGGCAATACTCACTAGTTCTACACGAATTATCAATCGTCCTTCAGAGCCATTCGGCCCGTGGAGCCGGAATTTATAATAATAATAATAATAATAATAATAATAATAATAATAATAATAATAATAATAATAATAATAATAATAATAATAATAATAATACTTTATTGCATCCCAAAAAGGAATTTTTTTGTACCCCAGTTTCTAGAGCGTGAAACGACAATAGCAATTCCTTGCTATCCTTTGGATAGGACGCTGGTCTATCTCAAAGTACTTTCCACCAAATCTAATAGACTCAGCTACCCCAATCACTGATGGGTGGACAGGGGGGGGGGGGGGTCAGAATAAAATCTCGACTACACCCGGGATCGATCTCGGTCCCTTTGCGTGTAAAGCGAGTGCTCTACCAACTGAGCTATCGTGACCCCTATTAACGTTAGTCAGATTGAGCGAATCTAGTGAGACCTAATCACTTTACTAGCGGTCAAAATAACAATAACAAAGGGCTTACTACGGGACTCTGGAAAATTTGGCCAGAAAACTCGTCCTTCAAATATCGATCGATTTAAACGACCCTCATCTTGGCAAAAACTCTCAAACCTGGGACCTCGTGAAGAGAGAGAGAGAGGGAGAGAGAGAGAAGAGAGAGGGAGAGAGAAGAGAGAGAGGGAGAGAAAAGAGAAGAGAGAGAGGAGGAGAGAGGAGAGAGAAAGAGAGAAGAGAGAGAGAGGGGAACGAGAGAGAGAGAAGAGAGAGGAGAAGAGAGAGAGAGAAGAGAGATGAGAGAGAGAGAGAGAGGTAGTAGAAGAGAGAGTGAGAGAGAGAGAGAGAGAGAGGGAGAGTAGAGAAGAGAGAGAGAGGTAGTGAGAAGAGAGAGAGAGTAGTGAGGGAGAGAGAGAGGTAGTGAGAAGAGAGAGAGAGAGAGGAGGAGTGGAGAGAGAGTAGAGGAGAGAGAGAAGAGAGAGAGGAGAGAGAAGAGTAGAGAGAGAGAGATGAGAAGAGTAGAGAGAAAATAAAGAAAAAAAGAGATAAAGATAAGAAAAAAAAGAAGTAAAAAAAAACACCAAACAAACACCAAACAAAAAAAAAGAAAAAAACAACACCCAAAAAAAAAAAAAAAAAAAAAAAGAAAAGAAACAAAGAAAGAAAAATAAATACATTACAAAGCAAAACAAAAATAGCGCGTTTGTATCAGGGGCCACAATCGTAGTTATGTGCCAAGAAGATGAGATGCATGGTAATGTTGCAGTTATATCCCTTGAATAACCTTGTTGAAAGGCAGTTTATTTTAATTCAATTCTTTTATTTTTAGTTTTAGGCTTTATCCAATAATTTACACAATTTGATGACAACATACAAGAAACAGGAGAAAAGAGAGATAAATGGTATTATTATCATTATTATTATTATTATTATTATCATCATCATCATCATCATCATCATCATCATCATCATCATCATCATCATTAAGGAGAGGGTAAACTACTAAATTATTTCCTATTCTAATCTTGACCATTCTGGCAATGGTAACAAATGTCTTCACCTAACTCATTCCGACATCAAAACCAGCTCAACCTGGTGCTTTAACTCTCTCCTTACCAGCCATGTTCACGATTTTCCCCAAAACGTCACACCCAACTAACAAATAATAGATCTTTTATCACTCAAACACAAAAGCTGTAACGTCCTTGCGATACATAATTTCTTTAGTAAAACACACTCTACAACTCACTGTTCATTTTCTTTAAATTTTATGATGTACAAAAAGAATTTGGAAAAGAAAAACGTTGGTTGTATCGTAACGAATGTGACGATTTTCATATGGTTGGTAAGTAGAGGGTTAAAAAGTGAGCATTTTATGGAGCAACATCCATTAAACCTGCTCAAAGCGCTTTACAAGGTGTTCCTAGCCAACAGCAACACTTAACATGTACGACGAGACGCTTGTTAGGCGATATCTTTTTTTTTCCGTCAGAGTTTAAGTTGTTAACGGCCAGATGCTCATTTTACACCTGAGTACGGTGAGAGAGAGTGAGTAAAAAGAACCTATTCTAAGGACTCAACTATGCACAGCTCAGAGCAGGATTTGAATCCAGGACCCTCCGGTCCGAAGGCGAGGGAGATAACACAAGAGCACATAGTTGCACAAGGTTGAATGGAAACAATGTTTTTTCCAACAAGTATTTCGATGAGGAAAGTGAATTGTTTACTATTTGTTGTCTCGAGTTCCTGTATATTTCAAATTGATCAATAAATACATTATGAGCTTTAAAAATGAGATTTTATATAGATCAATATCCACTAAACGTGCTCAAAACGCTTTACAAAGGCTCCCTAACCAACAGCAACACATAAGATATAGAACGAGACACGGCTCCTGTTAGGCGATATTACAATTTTTTTCCGACAAAGAAAACGCTGTTAACGGCCAGGTACTCATTTTACACCAGAGAGAATGTGAGTAAAGAACCTTTTCCGAGGAATCAACTTTGCGCCGAGTGGGGCTGGAACCCAGGATCTTCCGATCCGAAAGCGAGTGCCATACCACTAGACCACATAGCATGCGCACGAGTTTCACGACCATTCATGACGCAGGGACTGATTGAAATTGGAAGATAAACATCCGAAAAATGGTGTAGAAAACAAATGCCAAAAGTAAAAATAATGCAAAAAGGAAAAATACAAGAAAAAAATCGACTGCGGATCGAACCTGAGACCCCCTGATTATCGTAATCAGTTCCTAAAAGATGTATTTCATAGATTTAAATAAATCTCGGCTATTCCATAAGGTCTCTTCTTTGCGCAGCCGATAAAAATATTAATGTCCGAATTGGTTAACGTGTTGGTGAGTGCAGCTGACCCCATGGCTACTCGGACAGTGGGTAGGAAGACCTTGTTTACTCGGACAGTGGGTAGGAAGACTATGTTTACTCGGACAGTTGGTAGGAAGACCTTGTTTACTAGGACAGTGGGTAGGAAGACCTTGTTTACTCGGACAGTGGGTAGGAAGACCTTGTTTACTCGGACAGTGGGTAGGAAGACCTTGTTTACTCGGACAGTGGGTAGGAAGACCTTGTTTACTCGGACAGTGGGTAGGAAGACCTTGTTTACTAGGACAGTGGGTAGGAAGACCTTGTTTACTAGGACAGTGGGTAGGAAGACCTTGTTTACTCGGACAGTGGGTAGGAAGACCTTGTTTACTCGGACAGTGGGTAGGAAGACCTTGTTTACTCGGACAGTGGGTAGGAAGACCTTGTTTACTCGGACAGTGGGTAGGAAGACCTTGTTTACTCGGACAGTGGGTAGGAAGACCTTGTTTACTCGGACAGTGGGTAGGAAGACCTTGTTTACTCGGACAGTGGGTAGGAAGACCTTGTTTACTCGGACAGTGGGTAGGAAGACCTTGTTTACTCGGACAGTGGGTAGGAAGACAGTCCAGCTCTGACGTAAAGTGATCACGACTAAGAGCTTGGGGACATCAATATTGCACTAGTGTCACTGCATGTGTTCTCTCCATTAAGGCCAGGGAGGGAAGAATTGGGAGTTTATTTTGTTGGACACCCTTGCATATTTGATGAACGATTGGTGACGAGTTGTCCCATTGAACACGTGACATAGACTACCCATGACGTCACGACAGACTTCAGTGGGCCATGCATATACCCGATTGTCTCGTGAATAATGTACGAGGCTATTTTGGAACACCCTGCAGATGTCGTTAAATCACCGCGGAGACTGAAGTCACCTGGGACTAGACTAGTTGTAATCCGGTCCACAGGGTAAATGCGTTTGTTACCTGATTCAATCAAATTGATTAATGACTGAGTGGTTATTATTACAATGACACACACACACACACACACACACACAGTGTGTGTGGAAACTATGAGCGGGATACGAGCGAATCTCATCTCACAAACGATCCCCAATGGAAACCCCTACACCAAAGACGCTCCATCAACAAACTCCTCGTATTCCACGAAGCACAAAACGGAAAACTCGACATTCCAACTAGCCATTTGAAACGGAACAACAACCAAACAAGAAACTCAGCATTTAATTTTGAAATCCCCCACTCAAGAACAAACCATCATCTTTACTCTTTCTTCCCCTCCACCATCCGACTATGGAACTCCATGCCAACCTTTTGTAAACAAGCCCTTTCGACTGATGACTTCAAAAAAAATCGCCCCGTGCTTCCCTCTAAAACCCCTGTGACTGTAAAGACGGCCATACAATCTTCAGTCTGAAGCTTTGGCCTGAATGGAAAAAGAAGAACACGCACGCACACACAGACACACACGCAGAGCCTAGAGAGAGAGAGAGAGAGAGAGAGAGAGAGAGAGAGAGAGAGAGAGAGAGAGAGAGAGAGAGAGAGAGAGAGAGAATCCAATGACAATATTATATCGAAACAGGAAACATAAGAGCTCTATGCGTACATCTCATCAAGTTGGTAATCGTGGCATTTGGACATTGATGGCATGCGTAATAGTCAAAGTCTGTTGGAAAGATTTTCACGAATCGTAATCACCCAAATTAAGTTAAAATCTGAAAAAAAACTGCGAAATTTAAATTATTATTTTTAAAACATACCGTATGTACCCGTAACTTGTAAGGGTTAAAATTGTCGTACAGTCCATGCTATTTGTTTTTGTTTTTGTTTTGTTTTTTTTCTTTGCCAACGAGTAGAAAATTACTGACGAATCGAAAAATGATAAAACTTGTATTTACCGATTGATATACGAGCCATTTTCAAACCCTTTCAAACTACGGGTAATTCTATCTCACATTAACTCTCACGATTGCTTGGAAAATGTGCTAGGGCAGAATAATCGGCCCTTAATTTGACGCTGGGAATACGCTTCAACAGTCGTGACGTCACTTCCCTCGTAATGACGCTGGTAACTTTGTAACTGGCTCCAAACTATCGGAAAAATGGCGGACGCCCTTATGAAATATTTCTCCGACGAGCATAGAAGCGTATCCAGAGGGAAAAAAAATTCATTAAAAATCTGATCATTTAAAAAAACTTTTACATATTCTGATCACCAGACATATGAAAATTTCTAGCAATCATGAAGAATAAAAAGTACCGGTTCTCTTTGTTTAGAACCATGATGGCCGCCGTTGCTGGGCGACGTGACATCAGACTATTGAATCCAATTGCCATCGGGCCACTCTGTTGCCAGATTGACTTGCGCGCACCCACATACTTTATTACCTGACAGATCTTGATCGTTGATGTCTTACAAGATTCGTCTCGATCTATGTTCATTTCCGCAATACAAAAGTTGGCAAAAGTCTGATTATCAAAAGAGATGAGTGGCTGTTTGTATTTGCCTATGAATTGTGCAATTCATGAGTTTTGGTAAATTCCTATGAGTCACCAACTGTAGCCTTTGTAAACTCACTACCCGAAACTCCCCTCACGATTACGTCACTACCCGAAACTCCCCTCATGATTACGTCACTACCCGAAACTCCCCTCACGATTACGTCACTACCCGAAACTCCCCTCACGATTACGTCACTACCCGAAACTCCCCTCACGATTACATCACTACCCGAAACTCCCCTCACGATTACGTCACTACCCGAAACTCCCCTCACGATTACGTCACTACCCGAAACTCCCCCCACGATTACGTCACTACCCGAAACTCCCCTCACGATTACGTCACTACCCGAAACTCCCCCCCACGATTACGTCACTACCCGAAACTCCCCTCACGATTACGTCACTACCCGAAACTCCCCTCACGATTACGTCACTACCCGAAACTCCCCCCACGATTACGTCACTACCCGAAACTCCCCTCACGATTACGTCACTACCCTAAACTCCCCCACGATTACGTCACTACCCGAAACTCCCCCACGATTACGTCACTACCCGAAACTCCCCCCACGATTACGTCACAAGGCTTCGATCATCAAAAGAAAGTGAAAATGAATTATTTTGTTTTGTAGTCCCTAAGGACATAAATGATCCCGTTGGTTGTACATTCCATCATGCGGCTATGTGGTCATGCGGCTATGTGGTCATGCGGCTATGTGGTCTTATCATATAACACTCGCCTTCGAATCGGAAAGTTCTGGGTTCGAATCCCGCTCATAGTTGAGTAATTGGAAGAGTACTAATGCTTAAAATGAGTACCTAGCCGTTAACAGTTTTGTCTATGTCGAACCCCCCCCCCCCCCCCCACCCTGTAAAATCGCCTTGCAGGCGTCCTACTTATTAAGTGTTGCTGTTGGCTGGGATCCCCTATAAAGCGCTTTGAGCGCATTTGGTGGATATTGCGCTATAGGGAATGAGCTTAGCGGAAGAGTAGCGTCCCTAGATTGGACGTCACCCATAGTCTGTGACGCCACCGGCGGAAAAGTTATTAGAGAGAGAACGTCATGTTGGTTGTGCGCATGCGTCTCTCGTCCTCGCTTCCCCCATTTTTCTTTCTTTGGTTAGTCGTGGCTTTCCTATTGTGGCGTATCAAATGTTTGTAAACATTTTTTATAATATCTTAATTATCACAAATCATACTATTTAAAAAAAAGACAAACACAAAAAACAAAAACACTTTTATGTGGGGCAATATTCCCTTTTGGGAATGAGATTAGCGGAAGAGTAGCGTCCCTTGATTGGAGGTCACCCATAGTCTGTGACGTCACCGGCGGAAAAGTTATTATAGAGAGAACGTCATGTTGGTTGTGCGCATGCGTCTCTCGTCCTCGCGGAGACGCATGCACACAACGAGCATGACGTTCTCTCTCTAATAACTTTTCCGCCGGTGACGTCACAGACTCTGGGTGACGTCCAATCAAGGGACGCTACTCTTCCGCTAGTCTCATTCCCTATACGTAGTCAAAGCGATTTACAAGGAGATACCTCGCCAACATCAACACGTAACATGTAGGACGAGACATGACGCCTGTTAGGCGATATTATTATTATTATTATTATTATTATTATTATTATTATTATTATTATTATTATTATTATTATTATTATTATTATTATTATTATTATTATTATTATTATTATTATTATTATTATTATTATTATTACAATTTCCTTCGGACAGAGACAACGCTGTTAACGGCCAGGTATCATTTTACACCTGAGTTAGGTGAGAGGATGTGATTATCATGCTTTTCCAGGGACTTAATCATGCAGACTCTCTTGACTCGAACCCAGGACCTTCCGATCCGAAGGCGAGTGTCATACCACTAGAGCACATAGCCACACAATACAGAGAGGGCGTTCCTTAGAATCATAAAATTTGTCGACCGTTGAAATGGGTTGGTTTTTAAAGAAAATCAACGCTCTCCTTACCACTGGGTGGGGTTCCTGTCCTCCCACTCTCCTTACCACTGGGTGGGGTTCCTGACCTCCCACTCTCCTTACCACTGGGTGGGGTTCCTGTCCTCCCACTCTCCTTACCACTGGGTGGGGTTCCTGACCTCCCACTCTCCTTACCACTGGTGGGGTTCCTGACCTCCCACTCTCCTTACTACTGGGTGGGGTTCCTGACCTCCACTCTCCTTACCACTGGGTGGGGTTCCTGACCTCCCACTCTCCTTACCACTGGGTGGGGTTCCTGTCCTCCCACTCTCCTTACCACTGGGTGGGGTTCCTGTCCTCCCACTCTCCTTACCACTGGGTGGGGTTCCTGACCTCCCACTCTCCTTACCACTGGGTGGGGTTCCTGACCTCCCACTCTCCTTACCACTGGGTGGGGTTCCTGACCTCCCACTCTCCTTACTACTGGGTGGGGTTCCTGACCTCCCACTCTCCTTACCACTGGGTGGGGTTCCTGACCTCCCACTCTCCTTACCACTGGGTGGGGTTCCTGACCTCCCACTCTCCTTACCACTGGGTGGGGTTCCTGACCTCCCATAGTGGGCAGAGGGGTACTTACTGCGTCTTCGATTTCCTTATATCTGTTTTCCAACATGCTTTCTGTCTTTGTCTTGGGATGAGATTATTTGGTTTTGTCCTGGCCCTGGCCGGAGTCCTGGCTGGGAGGGAAACAGTCAAATGCATAGTTATTGTTTTGGGAGATGATATTTTTTTCCTTGTAAATCATCTCTCCGTTATGTATTCTTATATTTGTTATTTTTGTGTTATGTATAATGTAAGCATTTGAGTGTGTTCCTCTTTGTTGGATTTTGTGCTTGTGTCCGGATGAGACTTGTAGGTGATTTCAAACTAAGTACATTGGCGGTGTGCTCTTGGAATCTACATCTTATCCCTATTTGTTCTCAGTTCCCCTTTGTCTTACTTTCTCTTGGGTGCTTTAATTGTAATTCTAGAACTTTTTACTATCCCATTTTCTTCCTTTTTACTGGCGCTGATATAACCTAAATGTGTTGCAAGCGCCGTAAAACCCACAAAAAACATCTCCTTACCATCTATTTTTAGAATTTCCCCCAAAACTTCACACCCACCCAACACAAAGATAGACTTTTCTTACTAAAAACAAAAAAGTAACAAGTGCATTCTATACAGATCGTTGTTCAGCAAAATGAGCTCTACAACACAGTGTTTAGTATTTTAATATATAGCTGTAATCAAAGCAATTTTTATAAATTTCGTGTTGTACAAGAGAAATCAGAGTAAGAAAATTGTCGGTTACATCGTAACGAATGTGACAAGTTACCTATGGGTGGTAAGGTGAGGGTTAATGTATATATGTTTTTCATTGATTTCTTTTGTTTGCTGAAGAAAGGTTTTGAGCGCGAAACGTTCTGTTTTTGATATTTTGTTCTTTTTGTTTGAATCTCTTATAATTATTTGTGTTTATAACTTTTGGTATCGCCTCATTTTCGACTGTTGATTATAAGTTCGACATTTTAATAATTCAGATTTAATTGTGCATTTTGTATAGCACAATATCCACTAAACGTGCCCAAAGCACTTTACAAGGGGTCCCTGACCAAAAGCAACATTTAACATGAAGGACGGGACATGACGATGTTAGGCGATATTACAATTTTTTCGAACAGAGACAACGCTGTTAACGGCCAGGTACTCGTTTTACACTCGAGTAAGGTGAGAAAATGTGAGTAAAGAGCCTTCTCCACTATGCGTCGAGCGAGGCTTGAACCCAGGACCTTCCGATCCGGAAGCGAGTGTCATACCACTAGACCACATGGCCACACAAATGAAAGACAAAGACAAGATAGAAAATGACCGATGCTTGTCTTTATTCCAACAGCTGATTGAGCATCAATGATGATGTAACACACAATATGTCTGTCGCCTAGGAGATGGGCACGCCTAAGCCATTTATCTTCCACCACAGGTCACGATTCTTTTCACACCTACAAGACAAATATTATCTACATTTTATTATCTATTCTAAATAATAAATAATAAATTAATTATTTTTAAAAAATAGGGTCGTGGATCAAAATCATTCTTGGATACTCAGACTGCGAATGTTTAATTTTTTATCGTCGAGCAGAGAATGACTGGCAAATTAAAAAGAAATTATGAAGCTGTTTTTTTTCCAGATCGAATACGATAAACTTGCAAACTTTATATTTTGTTGTATATCTATATAATCAGCCTAATTCTATCACCCGCTGAATCAAATTAATACTAAGAATATTCGTTGGGTCGTAATACTCAGTCCTAAATTGACCTTTGACTTTCATGTCAATGCGCTGCGACTGGAATTGATTCCACGCAATTCGAGCACATCAGCAGCAAAAAATGATGACGCAATTTTAAATCTCTCTCGAAACTCTCAAGTAATAAAATCGATTTATTCTTTTCTTTAAAAATAGTCTTGGCTGCCAACATAGTTCCGTAAAGCCAATGTTAAACCTTTATCACTGAGCACGGAATTATGGGAAAATCTAAACTTGATGAAACTAATTTTTTACAGCTTGATATACGAATAACTTGTAAACCTTTTATTTATATTAAGGATAATTCTATTACCCGTTGACTCCAAAAAAAAAAAAAAAAGGATTCGTCTCGATCTATATATATATATATATATATCTACAATACAGTAATGTAATAAGTATAATAGATGGCTGCCTGTACGGTTTTTTGCTTTGAAAATTAACCAGTTCATAAACGTTTTTATTTTTCTGATGCAATACGTCAAGAGTTTTGCGATTGAGATCAATTTTACACAAGCCATATCAATTTTCAAATCAATTATTTCCCTCGATCCACAAGACTTACGACGCCATTATGGATTCGATCGATTTAGCGGAGCACCATGCTTGATCATTTGGGAGTGAAATGCCAAATAAAAAAAAAACAAACAAAAAAAACAAAACAAAAAAACAAAACAAAAAAAACCCACTTGTCGTTCACGAATAGAAACTTCCATTTCATGACGTCATTTCTTTCCTCGACTTGGAGCTTCAACCATCAACACATTCGCCAGTCACGTGATAAGAGAGTTGGTTAACCCTCTCCTTACCACCCATAGGAAAATCGTCACATTCGTTCACGAATTAGATGAATCCAACAATTGTCTCATTCTCATTTCTTCTGTTATAGTTAAGATATTTAAAAAACTCGACATTTTGTTGCAGAGCTCATTTTGTCTGAACAGAAAATAGAAAATAGGTCCAATTCGTTACTATCTGTTAGAAAATTAAATAATAGATCTTTGTCTTGGGTGAGTTTGAAGTTACGGGTATAATGGTGAAAATAGCTGGTAAGGAGAGAGAGTTTACATTCGTGGGCACGTCACCCACCCCTCCCCCCCCCCCCTCCCCCCCCCCTCCCCCCCCCTCCCCCCCCCCCCCCCCCCCCCCTTTTAACGTCAGTCGGACACACACCTTCTATCAACGTAACCAATCAAGGAGCAGGCACTGTGGTGAGATAAACACCTTTTGAGAAAATCATGCTTGAACAGTGTCAGACAAAGCAAGAAAGAAAAATACAAGAAAAAAAAAGTATCCCAAATAAATGAGTCTTCCTCGAGGAAGCGATTTCGACAGAATCACTTACACGCAAAGACGAGACATGACGCCTGTAAGGCGATAACACAATTTTTTTCCGACATACACAATGCTGTTAACGTCCATGTACTTATTTTACACCTGAGTACGGTGAGAGAATGTGAGTTAAAAGCCTTTTCCAAGGACTCAACTATGTGCTGCTCAGAGCGGAACTCGAATCCAGGACCTTCCGATCCTAAGGGTTATACTATTATACCACATAGCCGCAAAAACAACAACAACAACAACAAAAACAACAACAACAACAAAAACAACAACAACAACAACAAAAACAACAACAACAACAACAACAACAAAAACAACAACAAAAACAACAACAAAAACAACAACAACAACAACAACACCAACACCAACAAAGAAAACAAAAAAACCCAAAAAACAACAACACCAACAACAACAACAACAACAACAAATCAGCAAACAAACAAAAACAACCCACACACAACAGAAACAAGCAACCAATTAAAAAAAGAAAAGGAAAAGAAAAAAAAACAGAAGATGTACAAAACCCCTCTTCGGAAAACTTTAACGAAATTTAAAAACAAAATCCAGACCAGCAAAGAAAAATAAAACAGCAATGAACAAAAAATCAAACCCAGAAATAGACTTGACATAATAATCATAATATTATCACTGTTTGTACAATGTTATTTTATTCAGGAGATGATCCAAAGATACAAGTAACGACGATGGTGGTGATGATGGTAAACAAGAACGGGGAGTTATGATGATGATGGCGATAAATACAATCTTGGTGATGATAATAGTGACGATAATGATGCTGCTGCTACTGATGATGGTGATATGATGATGATGATGATGATGATGATGATGATGATGATGATGATAATATGATGATGATGGTGATGATAATAGATGATGATGATGATGAATATGATGATGATGATGATGATGATGATGGTGGTGGTGGTGGTGGTGATGGTGGTGGTGGTGGTGGTGGTGGTGATGATGATGATGATGATGATGATGATGATGATGATGATGATGATGGTGGTGGTGGTGGTGGTGGTGTGTGGTGATGATGATGATGATGATGATGATGATGATGATGATGATGATGACGATGATGATGATGATTATTATTATTATTATTATTATTATTATTATTATTATTATTATTATTAGGGGGATGATGATAACGACGATGATGATAATGATAATAATGATAACAATGATGATACTAAGATAACATGGCGTGTTATTCGTACAACAGTAACCATGGTAACGATGGCGACATCACTGTTGTATTGAAAGGCAACAATGATGGATAGTATGGAATGAAAGATGCTGGGTGTGTAAACAATGTCTTCATTGCATCGCCTAGTGGATGGGACGGCCTTCAACCAGTGAACTGCGTGCTCTGGAAAGACACGTCTTCAAAAATTTGGCCAGAAAACTCGTCCTTCAAATACCGATCGATTGATATATGACCCTCATCACTGGCAAAAACTCTCAAACCCGGGAAGTCACGAAACCCCAGGTTTAAGAGTTTTGGACAAGGTGAAGGTCATTTAAATCCATCGATTTTTGAAGGACGAGCTATCTGGCAAAAATGTAAAAAAACATTTTGTTCTAGGGTTTACAGTAGTATCTGTTGGGTGGATAGAGGGTGGAAGGGGCCGGGGGGGGGGGGGGGGGGGGGGGTCAGGAAAAAACACAAACAAACTTCCTCATCAACCAGGATCAATCTCTGTCCCTTTGAGTGTGAAGCGAGTGCTCTACCAATTGAGTTATCCGGACACCCCCCCCCCCCACCCCCAACACACACACACACACACACACACACACACACACACACACACAGGCGGAAATGTTAGATAAGATCATCAAACATTAATATAATTGTAAAAATATTGTGGCACAAGTCATCACTGTCCTCAGACGTGCTCTCGTGACGTCACGGGTCAATAAAAGACGTATTTGTGTACATTTCTAACTAGACTCATCTCGTACAACATTGGAGTCCGATGACGCATGAAGGACGTAATTAGGCGTTGGTAAGCTGGGATTAAATTGTGTGTCGTTTTATTGAGATGACGATAGTCCTAGGGAGTCGTCTGTGCCTCACACACACACACACATACACACACACACATACACACACACATACATACACACATACACACATACATAAACACACACACATACACACACATACACATACACACATATACACGCACATACACACACATACACATACACACACATACACACACATAAACACATACGTACACACACATACACATACACACATATACACGCACATACACACATACACACACAAACATATACACACACACATAAACACACACACACTCATACACACACATAAACACACACACACACTCATACACACACAAACACACACACACACTCATACACACACAAACACACACAGAGTTTTACTGGCTGTGGTTTTTAGTGGCCACGACCTGTCTCAAAACGATTTGACGTCGGATGGTCCAGATTCTGACAACTGCATCTACAGCCAGGACCATCAGGCTTGGGTTGAGTTTAAAATAGTATTGTTACAATGAATGACATAATCAGTCGGATGGTGAAAAGGTTTGAACTGAGATATGGCCAAGTTTAGTTAAAAGGTCAATCTTTATCAAATATGAGTTCTTGTCATAACTGATTAAATCAACCCTTTTTTTGTACATCTTCGGGAAATATCAAAGCTTAATTTCACTTCTAAATATTTTTTTACAGCTAGTCAAGTTGAAAAAGTATGAAATTTGAGAAAAGTAGCTGGATACCTTTCCGATACATCTGACCATAACTTCATGAAAAATCACCCGATTTACTTCAAATAAAGATTAAAATGCTCCGGGGAGCATATTCTTTCAAAACAAAAAAAAAAAAAGAAATCCAAAAAAAAAATAATTGCAAAACCACAATTTTCAAAAATGTTCACCTTCCAACTGATTATGTCATACACTGGCACACATAGGTCTGGTTGAGAAGGGTGAATTTAGTGTTGTATTTGAAAATACGAAAATGATTGTTTTGTATTTGAGGAATAGTTAAGTGTGCGGCTATGTGGTCTAGTGGTATGACACTCGCTTTCGGATCGGAAGGTCCTGGGTTAGAGCCTCGCGCTCGGCCCATAGTTGAGTCCTTGGAAAAGGCTCTTAACTCACATTCTCTCACCGTACTCAGGTGTAAAACGAGTACCTGGACGTTAACAGCGTCGTCTTTGTCCGAAAAATTGTAATATCGCCTAACAGGCGTCATGTCCCGTCCTACATGTTAAATGTTGCTGTTGACTAGGGACCCCTTGTACAGCGCTTTGAGCACATTTAGTGGATATTGCGCTATATAAAAGCTCAATTTAAAAAAATGGAATAGTTAAAAATTCTAGAGTTTCAATGAATTTGTTCAAATGGGAAACAGATGTATCTAGATTTAAATCTATCCTTACCATCCGTTTTCAGGATTTCCCCCAAAACTTCTTACCCAACTAACAGAAAAATAGATTTTTTATCACTCAAGCAGAATAGCAGTAAGTTCTTTCGATAAATAATTTCTTTAGCAAAACGTGCTCTATAACACACTGTTCAATTTCTTTAATTTTCTGACGTACAAGAGAATTCAAATAAGAAAAATGTTGGTTGTATCGTAACGAATGTGACAATTTTCCTATACTTGGTATGGAGAGGGTTAAAATGTTGATTGTATCGTAACGAATGTGACAATTTTCCTATACTTGGTATGGAGATGGTTAAAACGTTGGTTGTATCGTAACGAATGTGACAATTTTCCTATAGTTGGTATGGAGAGAGTTAAAACGTTGGTTGTATCGTAACGAATGTGACGATTTTCCTATAGTTGGTATGGAGAGGGTTAAAACGTTGGTTGTATCGTAACGAATGTGACGATTTTCCTATACTTGGTATGGATAGGGTTAAATGACGAACCGTCAATAAATGACCTTCAAGTCCCATCCAGGCATAAGCACAACATACGCCTTAGATGAAATACACTCATTTGTTTACAAGATCTATTCAAAACCAAAACCATCATTATCATTATATAACAGTGAGATGACATGCAGAGGAATAATATCAACGTCCGAAACTAACTCTATAGATTCGATTCTTTCTTTCTCAGCCAAGGACTCCGCAAGGGCCAGGGCAAAATCAAGTAATCATTAATCTCATTCCAAGACAAAGAAATAAAAAAAGCAACGTAGAAAACAGTGACAAGCGGATAGAGACACAGGAAGTGACCTCTTGCCCATTGTGGGAGGTCGAAAGAAAACAGTGACAGGCGGATAGAGATACAGGAAGTGACCTCTTGCCCATTGTGGGAGGTCGAAAGAAAACAGTGACAGGCGGATAGAGACACAGGAAGTGACCTCTTGCCCATTGTGGGAGGTCGAAAGAAAACAGTGACAGGCGGATAGAGATACAGGAAGTGACCTCTTGCCCATTGTGAGAGGTCAAAAGAAACATGACAGCCGATAGGACACAGGAAGGACCTTGCCCCTGGAGTCAAAGAAAAGTGACAGCGATGAATACAGGAAGTGACCTCTTGCCCATTGTGGGAGGTCAAAAGAAAACAGTGACAGGCCGATAGAGACACAGGAAGTGACCTCTTGCCCATTGTGAGAGGTCAAAAAGTGACCTCTTGCTCATTGTGAGAGGTCAAAAGAAAACAGTGACAGGCGGATAGAGACACAGGAAGTGACCTCTTGTCCATTGTGGGAGGTCAAAAGAAAACAGTGACAGGCGGATAGAGACACAGGAAGTGACCTCTTGCCCATTGTGGGAGGTCAAAAGAAAACAGTGACAGGCGGATTGAGACACAGGAAGTGACCTCTTGCCCATTGTGAGAGGTCAAAAGAAAACAGTGACAGGCGGATAGAGACACAGGAAGTGACCTCTTGCCCATTGTGGGAGGTCAAAGAAAACTGACAGGCGGATAGAGACACAGGAAGTGACCTCTTGCCCATTGTGAGAGGTCAAAAGAAAACAGTGACAGGCGGATAGAGACACAGGAAGTGACCTCTTGCTCATTGTGGGAGGTCAAAAGAAAACAGTGACAGGCGGATAGAGACACAGGAAGTGACCTCTTGCCCATTGTGGGAGGTCAAAAGAAAACAGTGACAGGCGGATTGAGACACAGGAAGTGACCTCTTGCCCATTGTGAGAGGTCAAAAGAAAACAGTGACAGGCGGATAGAGACACAGGAAGTGACCTCTTGCCCATTGTGGGAGGTCAAAAGAAAACTGACAGGCGGATAGAGACACAGGAAGTGACCTCTTGCTCATTGTGAGAGGTCAAAAGAAAACAGTGACAGGCGGATAGAGACACAGGAAGTGACCTCTTGCTCATTGTGGGAGGTCAAAAGAAAACAGTGACAGGCGGATAGAGACACAGGAAGTGACCTCTTGCTCATTGTGGGAGGTCAAAAAAAACAGTGACAGGCGGATAGAGACACAGGAAGTGACCTCTTGCTCATTGTGGGAGGTCAAAAACCCCTAGTTAGTTTAGCTTTAAATTGTTCTTTGGACCGCTGGCTCACCCCCCACATAACACCGAATACAGGCGACGAGTCACATATTCTATAATTGTTACCCACAGCGTCAAATTGGTAATACGAATCTAGGAGTGAAACGGATACAAAAACAAAAAAAAACAACAAAAAACCAAAACAAATGTAAAACCCGATACGTCTGCTTCATTTCTCTTTCATTGTTTTATTTTTATTAAAATTATTTAAAAAATGAAAGAATTTTCCGATTTGCATTTGGCCTTTCATTCAGTCTTTTCTTCTCGTCCATAGGAGGGAGGGGGAGATTTGGAACTTCTTATGATGGGAACATTACACAATTATTGGGGATATTAAAATCATATTATTATAACCAGATTATTTTACCCAATCTTTATATTCTTCTTCTTCTCTTCTTCTTCTTCTTCTTCTTCTTCTTCTTCTTCTTCTTCTTCTTCTTCTTCTTCTTCTTCTTCTTCTTCTTCTTCTTCTTCTTCTTCTTCTTCTTCTTCTTCTTCTTCTTCTTCTTTCTTCTTCTTCTTCTTCTTCTTCTTCTTCTTCTTCTTCTTCTTCTTCTTCTTCTTCTTCTTCTTCTTCTTCTTCTCCTCTCTCTCCTCCTCCTCCTCCTCCTCCTCCTCTCTTCTTCTTCTTCTTCTTCTTCTTCTTCTTCTTCTTCTTCTTCTTCTTCTTCTTCTTCTTCTTCTTCTCCTTTCCCCTCATCTTGTCCGTATGGCTGAAAGTCAACAAGATACAGGTACACAGTGGTCTTTCTTCCCAAGGTCGTGCTGGGACTCATCATAGAGCCAAATGGTCGCCCTTTGCTCATGGCGTACTTAGTTCACTGATCCAAACCATGTTTGGCATCCTGCTTCGCTACTACACATGATTCACGACTGTCTGTTTCTCCAATCTTTGGTGTCAGAGAAATTGCGTCCTTATCGAAGTCTGACATCTGTAAATTCAATTCCAGACACTTGAACCTTCCTGAAGCGGAAACCGGCGATGGTCGCTTCACATTAACAATGTTCAATCCGATTCTCTGGTGAGAATAAATTGGAAGTGCGCTTAAAAAATGACTAAAATTGACGTCACTCTGCACTTTGCAGTTTTTTTGAAAATCCTGATTCCCATTTAAGTCCCTCCAACAAATATTTTGACACTACACATAAGATTGTGTGTTAGTACAATTCATCTGTAGGGCAGAACAAGTGAGAATTTAATCTAGACGCATAGCATCAATGTATTAATGTAGCTATATTCCATTTAGTCTGAATCTGACATGAAAGAATCAGTAGTGGCTCTGGAACTGACGGACGATGACGGAATTCCCAAGTAGGGCGGTCCCAGGTTGGTGGTCGTAAAGTTAGAGGTAGAGGTAGATGATGTGTTGCTGGTTGTAGTCGATGTGGCGGTGGAGCTGTTGTTGTAGTCGGTGTAAGAGTGAGTCATGTCCTCACGGTCCTGGTGACCGGGGCTGAGCGGAGTTAGGAAGGAATGGTTTATCCCGTAGTTGCCATGCTTCGTTCTGTCCGATGAAAAATCCAAAGAACTTCTTTCGTTGACAACTCTGACTTTAGGAACTACATGTGACGTCATGTTCGTTTGGATGTGGCGTGAATCTGGAGTCTGTGAAGTTGAGTCAAATAATATCGGAAAATTTGTGGCAGAATTGAGTTCGTGACCATTCAAGGATTGAGTAGAGATTCGTCCGTGAAGGACTGGCTCACTCAAGCTGGCCGGAATCAAGCTGGTCATTGACTTCACCTTGTCTATTGGTTTGACCGGCTCTTTAAGCATTTTGTCACAATACCCTAGATACATGAAAGCAAGGGACAGCAGCATGTAGAACACGGGGCCTCCTAAAGACAGAGGCATGAATATCATGTTGTCATAGAAACAAAATTGTCGAATTTGGCCCCACACTTTGGAGCCACACGATGACACGACGTCGTCAAAACCGTTAAATCCTGCATTGAGTTCTTCACGTTTTTCGGAATTTCTTTCAACGTTTGTACGAATTCCCACCATCAACGTGCTTGAGTTTTGTTCTGTATTGTGTAACCACATACTGTTATTGGAATTATTCAACGTTTTTCCAGATGAATCAGAAGATATGTTCAACGGTGCAGTCGATGATGTTTTATCCTGCACCTTCCCATCGTCCAGTTTACCACAAAAGTCCTGGTAACTGTGGCATAGAGTGATGCACTGTTCCACCTCTTCACGTGACACAAATTTCGCTAAGACAAAAATATAAGCCGAATTTTTGTCACAAACTTTCCCTGAATTTTCCCCCAATTCAAATTTTTTGACCATCAAGAGATCAGAGATAATTTGTCGCACTAGAAAATCATCCTTCTTTTTCTCTCTTTGTTGTTTTTTAAATATTCTTTCAGACACTGATAATTGAGAGGAAGTTTTGAAATTAAAGGAAATCTCACTGTCTCTTTTCTTATACTTTTTATTTTTGTTCATTTTTCTTAAAACTTCAAATTCCCGTTTATTCGTTTTGACAGAAATATTCACAATATCTGGCATCTTATAATAATATTTCATCAATTCAAATGGAGGGTTTTTGGTGCCTAAGCGACACGTTCTTAAGTTGGAAGATAAGGAAGTTAAAAATTCGTTCTTGACCTCTGTTTGACACTCATTGAACACCAAGGTCATGGCGCTTTGGAAGAAGGCGACTCCGCTGATGATCATCATGGCGTATCCCGTCATCCGCCGACCTATGCATCCCAGGCCAAACACGGCGAGGAGGACAACACAGCACGCGAATAAAACTTGAAGGCCCAAATTGGTACAGTACTTGACATTGCCATTGTCCAACAAGGTTCGTATCCTCCCCAGCTTGTTGCGACAGTCTAGCATGAGCCAGATCGACACCAGGATGACACCTGTACACGTGAGGACTGTGACCAGAAATATAAATAGAGTCCACAGTTTAAGGGCGTGGCGAGATTTGATGAGAAAGCAACATGGCGGATTCTGTCGTTTTTGGGTGTTTTGAGACGGAGAGACGGACATGTCATCCAGATCCTCCAAATCTGTTTCATGTTTGTGGCCGGGGATTGGGGAAAGCTTGTCGGTATTATACCTTGTTACCATGGTTACAAGGGCGATAATTTGCGTAGATTTTCTATCGATTTAGAATTCGATTGTAAGCCTGGATTAAAGTTTACGATTAACCATCAGTCTTCGTTTACAACTGGCTCAACATTTCATTTTTGAGACACTCTACCAGACATGGCTCAACATTTCATTTTTGAGACACTCTACCAGACAAAAGTCCATTCAAAATCTCGTGTTTTCAAATTTTATAAAATCTCAAATCTTAAAACAGTCGATCACAGAAAGTAGAGGCTGTGAGAAGAGACACCAGTATAATTTTATATTGTTTTGAATATTATACTCTGTGCGTGCCTGTCCGTGTTAGAAGCAGATGTTTTGTCAAGGCGAGTCGTTTATTACCGATACGATTTTTTAATTTATCCGTGTCACGTGATAAAGCAGAGCTAGGTTGAATGAAAATGGAATTTTAGCAGTTTGTTCCTGTTTGTTGTTTTCGTTCAGATTCCCACAATGCAACGATTTGGTTTCTGGGCCAAGATGGTCTGCTGATGGTGCAAAGGGAGGTGGAGGTGGAAAGGGGCGAAGGGGGGGGGGGGGGCTTTTGGCCAGCTGTATTATACGTTTTCTTTCCACACAACTGGAATTTTGAAACCTGGGGAAAAAAAGAAAAGAAAAAGAAATATATTTAAATGGATAAAATTAGAGGAAGATTCAATGTGCAGCAAATGAGCAAATAGACGTAAGTGTGAACGAATCCACAACTGTAAACGGTAATCTTGAATTTGGGGTCAAAAACTTCAGGAACAAATAAAAACACAATTTCGTAAGCCCTGCTTTTATAGACTTTGACATTCCCAATGACAGATGTACGAAGGTGATCCCGAAATAGTCAAATAAAAAATAAAAAAGTCCTAAGTGATGAGAGTCCCCTTTGAACTGGTTTTATTGTGCGGGGTTGACTTCCATGTTGGCAATTGGGGTTGACTTCCATGTTGACAATTGGGGTTGACTTCCATGTTGACAATTGGGGTTGATTTCCATGTTGACAATTGGGGTTGACTTCCATGTTGACAATTGGGGGTTGATTTCCATGTTGACAATTGGGGTTGACTTCCATGTTGACATTGGGGGTTGATTTCCATGTTGACATTTGGGGTTGATTTCCATGTTGACAATTGGGGTTGACTTTCATGTTGACAATTTGATTCATATTGAGAGTGGGGCTCGTTCGTCGATTATGTTTATCTATTTTGTTGGGGAGAAAAGCTGAACTTTCTTGAAATGGGGAGAAAACCCTCCCAAAACAAACAAATAAACAAGAACCCCTCTTTCCAAGAAACAAATAACAAAATAAATCCAAACAAGAAAACTCTACCCGACCACTCTGGCCCCCATCAAAATATTTAAAGAATAAACCCAAAGAAGACAAAACAAATAACACACGCACACACATACACACACATATACACGTTACACGCACACACATACACACACATATACATGTACACACATATACACGTACACACATATCATGTACACACGCACATACAGACATATACACGTACATATACGCATACACATACTCACACATATACACGTACACACACACTTACATACACACATATACACGTACACACACGCACACACATACACACACATATACACGTACACATGCACACACATACACACACATATACACGTACACACGCATACACATACACACACATATACACGTACACACACGCACACACATACACACACATATACACGTACACATGCACACACATACACACATATTCAAGTACACACGCACACACATACACACACATATATATGTACACACGTACGCACATACACAGACATATACACTCACACACGTACACACATACTCAAGCATACACACTTACACACACACACATACAAATACTCACGCATACACACTTACACACACGCATACACACACACATACAGACATACACACACATACACACATACACACATACACATATACACACACGCACACACATATACACACGCACACACATACACACACGCACACACATACACACACATACATCATACACACATACACACAGACATACACACACATACACACATACACACACATACAAACATACAGACATACACACATATATACCTCCACACATACACACATACACACACGCACACACATACACACATATACACACATACAAACATACACACATACACACATACACACAGACATACACACACATACACACACATACAAACATACCTACATACACACATATATACCTACACACATACACACATACACACACGCACACACATACACACATATACACACATACAAACATACACACATACACACATACAGACGCACACACATATACACACATACACACATACACACATACACACATACACACATACACACATACACACATATACACACATACACACATACACACATACACACATACACACATACAGACGCACACACATATACACACATACACACATACACACATACACACATATACACACATACACACATACACACATACACACATACACACATACACACATACACACATACACACGGACACACATATACACACATACACACATACACACATACACACATACACACATATACACCAAAAAATCACGAAGCAAACGGATACAAAGATAACAATGAGAAAAGGCAAATCGACATGGGAACATCAAACAGAATAGCTAGTCTGTTTGACAATCAAAAGTAAATTATAAAATTTGATTAATTTTCACTAGGGGGTTTGGATAGCTCACTAGGTAGAGCACTCGCTTCACAATCCAATCAAGGGGACCGAGATCGATCCCGGGTACAGTCGAGGTTTGTTTCAAATTCTGACCCAACCCCTCTGTCCACTCAACAGTAATTGGGTAGCTGGTTCTATTAGATCTGGCGGAAAGTACTTTGTGATAGACAATCGTCTTATCCAAAGTGTAGCAAGCCATTGTTATTGTTTGTTTCACGCTATAGAAACCGGGATAAACTCCGGCTCCATGGAGACTAATGGCTTTAAATGACTTCTAATTTCACTAAACAATCCCTGCCCTATACATTTAAAAAAGAGCTTTTATATAGCGCAATATCCACTAAACGTGCCCAAAGCGCTTTACAAGTGGTCCCTGACCATCAGCAATATTTAACATATGGAACGAGACATGACGCCTGTTAGGTGATACTATAATTTTGTTTTTGTAAGAGACAACGCTTTTAACGACAAGGTACTCATTTTACACCTGAGTACGATGAGAGAATGTGAGTAAAGAGCTTTTTCCAAGGACTCAAATACACATTTTAAAATTAACCAGTTAACTGCCGTTCTCGATCGAGGTCGCGAGGTCCCAGGTTAGAGAGTTTTTGCCAAGGTGAAGGTCATTTAAATCGATCGATAAATAAGGACGAGTTTTCTGGCCAAATTTTTAAAATTACTTAATTATCCGTAACACGATGTCTAACCAGTTCAACGAACACATTTCGGGGATGGGGAGAAGGGAGTGGGGCAGGGAGGGGTCGGGGGTCTTGGAGGGGTCGGGGGTCTTGGAGGGGTCG